>NW_013550585.1:1854-419176 GCF_000709125.1 Exophiala aquamarina CBS 119918
GAAGTAGCTAAAGACCGTAGAAAGAAGGAGTAGAATATATAGTCGCTTCCTATCTTATTAAATGACTTAAGATATATCTAAGTAAAGGAGTATAGGCCTGTTTTATATAGGCGTAGGCTCCGTCATAATATCTCGTAAGTACGAGAGTAATTACCGAGTATTCGTAAATACGAGTTAACTCCTAGGATGCTTAGAAATCAAGTTAAGTGATTTCTAATCCTATAGAATAGAATAGCGTTTTATAGAATCTTCCGTAAGGCTTAAGTATAGCCTTGCCTAATGGATACTACGTGATCCTAGCTTATATAAGCCTAATCACGTGACTAGGCGTTAATAGGGTATCGCTTAGTCTTAACAGTTAGATAGGGAACCTATAGAAAGACTCTAGAAGATCTCGCTTATCTCGTTCCTAATAAAAGGCCTCCTAGAACCTTAGAGGATCTACCGCCTTTATAAATAATATTAAACTCTACGATAAGCGCCTATAATTATAAGCGAACCTCCGTATCCTTTCTATTATTAAAGACCTCTCCGATAGTAGGTTCCTAACGCTAATAAGGCGGTTACGCATTAACGTAGCGCTTAAGAATACCTCGATAATACTTAACGTACCTAACTAGCGTAGTCTATTACGTAATATTAGTTATTTTAGTACGTAAAAGAGGAGGAGTTATTAAAACACTAAAAAAAGGCTATATAAATTATTTTATAAGGCGACGACGAGGTCGGTAAGTAATTCGATATAATTAATACGATTTTATAACTATTTATAGCAAGAGATAGAATTGTGGGTGAAAACACGCCAAAAATCGACCCTCTCGGCATTAAATCGCATCCTTGGCATTCGCTCGCATTTCCGTTCGCTCCGCCGATTCGCTCCTCAGAGTCATTCCTAGAGATTCTGATACTAGTATCTGTAGACATGCGATATCGGCCCTTCGTGAATGCGCACCGGGTGAGCTTTGGTCTATATAAATCTTACCTCACGCGGTGGAATTTTGGGGAGGTGAAGATTTAACCATGCCTTCGTTCTGGGAAAAATGTAATAGCCGTAAGGGTCTTACGGTTCATTTTCGCCTATACTAGTAATTTATTAGCGATTCGAGGTAATATTTAGGTTCAGTGTTATAAGGTGCTGTAGGCGTAAGCAGCGCTGTTAACTCCCGAGTCATCGATTCTTACGTCCGAGTCTTTACCGGAAGGCAGGACTTATATCCTGGCCCTAATCCTATTTCGAGATATGGTAGATACAGAATGCTAATTAGTTATTGAATGTAGTAGAAAGTATTAACTACTAGGATTCCAGAGTACAGTCAAGCGTGCTGGAGAGGTTCACAAGCACGACTGGGACTTGCTTGTCAACCGCTGCGGTACCGTAACAGTCGCACCGGATCAGACAGATATAGTGGATATACAGTCGGGTGTTCTTGACCACAGGATTTCTGTAGGCTCTGGCGGCGCAGGCTCCATCATTCGCGCTGAGCCCTATGAACGCGAACACACTCCAACCCTATCAGGTAGTATTGGGGCGACAGATTCAAAGGGGTTCGGACAGACTCTGAAAATGAGCTTCTCTGTGGCCTAGCTGACGAATACACTCAAAATAACGGCGAGAACGTGCTGGAACGAGTCTAGTTCCAGTGCTCTCACTCATTGACATTGACGGCGGTATCACAGCAGCTCATCATCCCCTCTTTCACTTTCCGCGAGACGCACTATCCTCTGCCCATTGCGAGCCAGGTTCGGCTGACGCAGAATTCATGCCAAACGTGGAAGGTATCATTGAACTCGATGCAAAGCTGCATGCAAGAGACTTGCAAAGACTGTCATTTCTATGAACAGAATCAGTTCGCCATGTACACAGGTGTACAGATACTCTTTTTCTACCGGCTCCCTGGGGACCATCAACTGCCACGGAACAAAATACAATACATGGGCTCTACGCAAGCCGTTGGGAGGATGGCCTGGTGTAAATTCACCTTCTGGTCCGGTTCAGAGACATCAATGTTCCCCAGTTCAGTCTGTATTGTGAGTTAGGATCTGCGATCGTTGCGACTATTTTGCAGATGAGATCTTCAGCTGACAGGATCTCGGCGCAATGGTTGGAGCCTTGAACCAATTCATTATGCGGACCGGCGCCAAATGTATGTTTGGACGCTTCGATGACGAATCCTGGCCCTTTTGGGACTGGGTCAATGAGTGGTAAGGAAAAGGGTAGCCTGAACACCATGGCAATACTACCAACTTACTACCAAAGGATGGAATTGTTGCGTCCAACAGTCTCACCGTCGCCCTGACAATGTAGCATACTGCCACGCTCAATGCCGCCGCGGGTCGCGACTGTATTGCTCGAGAGCATCGCAACAGGCCCAGTTGCTAATCGAAGCTGTTAACACGTACTGCTGGGATGCTGACCAGAGACTATCCTGCGACGGTCCATTGACGCTGGAGCAATTCTGCCAGCTTTTTTAGGTATTTACCATTTTTGCAGGGACTATCATGGGCGAAGACGCTGGAGCTCTTATGCGCAGGGCCATCGACACCCCCAGTCTGCCGAAGTACTTATACTCTGTCATTCCATGCCCTGCGAGCAGCTGCTAAGATCGGTATCTATGAGGCTTACTTCGATAAACTAATGCACCAGTAGCACCAAACGGTGGAGAATAATTTGAGCACTTAGGCCGAGGACGACATTAAGTCTCGCAGCGATTTTCATAGCTAGAGCTCTACTCTAGTCTATGAAATTGGTCACGAGATATTTGGGTTGATATAGGCGTAAAAGAGGTATAGCAAGGTTACGGTCGCGAAAAGTTCGATCTGCAAGAAGAAGCAAGTGGAACCTTTGGCATGGGGATAACTTTCGTCATCCGTCCCTATGCTAAAGGAGGAGCAAGTTGTGGTTAGTGCTTCTTGCAATGTTGAGGCAACACTCATCCACGGGAATAACAGGACCACCGACGTTTCCATGGGTCCTCAGCGTTCGATGGAAAACTTTGGAAGGCTACGGCTAGGCACGATAGGCATACTGCGAGTACTTCCTGCAGTATAAATGCTGAGCAATTCCTAAGTTTCGGGCACAACCCTGAGATAAGCGTCCGCAAATCACTCTGGTACACCTGCCGGAGGCATGTAAAGTCTCTGTTTGCTGTTTTATGATGAGGTAGCAAGAAGGAATATTCACCCATTGTGATACTAGAGTCACTCTCCAACTTCTCTGTCATTATCCCACTTGATGAGATCTTGAATCACAGTCCATCTCAATGTAGTAGTACGGACCCGTCGCCCCCAGATATAGAGGGGGACCCAGAGAATGATGACACCAAACGAAATACCTGCCATAGCCCCAAAGGCTCCGCGATAGCCGTCCTGCACGATCCAGGGGTTGGTATAGAAGGAGAGAAGGAAGCCAAAGGCGGCTGTTAAGGGAACCCGTCAGCAATATAATACCATCTTGGGAAATGCCCTACGTAGTTTGTCATGGACTAACATTTGAAAGCTAGTTGAGTGACAATGGTCTCTCCAGCAATTGGTCGGTAGGACTCAATGATGTAGACCAGTGAAACATTTGTGCCTTGGGCTATGGCAAAGCTCACTTTGAGAATATGTCAGTGTCTTTGATGGTGCGTAGAGGCCATGGAAAAGGATGGCTTAAGCAAGACTTACATAAGCCCAGATCGATAGTGGGCACCATCCAATGCCAGCGATATTGGATGCCGCAGCCATACAAGACAAGCGCAAGAGGTGAGCAGATGAGTGCGACGGTCATGGCAGGTAAACGCATTTCCGGCTCTCTGACTCCACCGTTTCGTTTTGTGAAGAAGTCAGCTACCCAGTCAGAGAGCCAGCCGCCTCCGAGTATTCCCAGCAGTGTGCCGAGCATTCCGGAGACGAATCATAGGCCGGATTGCCACGATTCGAAGCCGTAGTTGGTTGCAAAAGCAGAGGCGAAGTTGGAGGTGATAGCGACCAGAAACCCAATGGTGACGGACATGACGAGGGTGGCCCAAAGGACAGGTGGAAGCACAAGAAGGATAACAGGCCTGTAGGCCATCTTCCACAGGCTTTCCTTTGTGAATCTTCCATGAAACACGCGCAGCGAACGCAAAAAAAACTCTCTTGGAGACTTATTGGTGTCCTGGTCGATGCTAATTTTGTGCTCATTCTCTTGATGGTTGCTGTGTGACTTCTCGGTCCTCGTGTTATTCTCTTCATCAAAGGCAATGGGGGCTTTCGGACTAGCCAGGCGGGAGGTTGGGCCATAGGCTGAGTTGCGGACGTACGATGTTTCTGGCAGCGTCAAGAAAACGAGAATAGTTAGAGCGCCGATGAGGGCTGTGGCAACATAGTAAATATAGCGCCAGGAGTGTGTGATGGTGATCAATCCGGCGACTATGATGCCCCCGGAGACGCCAGCAGACAGCGAAACGGTGTACACTCTATGCACTATGTTAGCTCAATTCTCGAAAACAAGCTTTTCAGGCGTGGGTTCCCTGGGTTGAGCACTCACGCCATGTAAAAGCCTCTTTCGTGAAGAAAGAATATGTCAGATATGGTGAGTGGAGCCACGCATTCTCCAGCGCCGGCAAAGAAACCCATGAGTATCCTTGAAGCCATCTCGGAAGCATAATTCTTGGAGACGCCGACCCAGATTGCAGTGATAGTATAGCATATAAAGGAGATGATGTATACTGGCCTTCGTCCATGTTTAACGATCAACGGCATCCAGACGATGTTGCCAGTGCCTTGAAGTGGGGCAGTGGTGGTGAAAAAGTATGCGATTTTGGCAATGGCAGCTGGAAAGCCCGGCTCTGTAGGAGCAACTCTTTCGAAATCGATAGTGATGTCGACAATTGCCACCGTTGGCCCAGCGGCGAGGAAGTTGCAAAAGAACATGGCCAAGCATACTAGGATGGCCGAATAGATCTTCCGAGACTTAGGCCTAACCTGGGGGTTAAATTCCGGAGATCAAAAGCTGGAGTCCATCTTACCAGTTGAGAGGGTCATCAGGGTCCTTGGATGGCGTTGGAATCAGGATAATGTCATTGGTCTCAACGTGTCGTAGACGGAGGTGACCAAGATTTGTGCCATACTCGATCTCGTCCGCGTCCCGTTCTGTGGTAAACTGAGTCATGACTGAGTAGATGGTACGCGTCACAGTTGCACAAAATCCTACCGAGCTCATAAAGAGTTAGATTTCTCCGTGCCCACCTTCTTTTTGAGCGGATTCGGGAAGAGCGGCGTCAGGTATGTATAATAATGATCAAGCACGACTGGATCGGACAATGGCACTCAGTGCTTCGGACCACACCAAGGTGACTGGAATGACCCGGTTGACTTCCCCACACAGATCAGACAAGCGGTCTGCTTTGCTGGAACACAATATCTTCTCCACAAGCCGGGCGTCCCGGGTTGTGGAGGCGAAGCCTATTCCATTCCGGAGAGGTGAAATCAAACTTTTAGTAGCTGCATGTTCGATCCTGTATCTTATGCGACAATATATCCGTCAGGGCCGCGAGCCTACTTCCGAACCTATGTCGAATACCAAGTAGCCTACTCTTGCTTATACATCGAAGGGTCGCGTCCACTTCGCCTCTACAAACCCTTAAATACTTACTACCCTAGATAGGAGTATTTATAGTTAGCTCCATTAGTAATCTATTACCTAGATTTTAAATATAGTCCGACGAATCGTTATATTCTTCCTAATACCTAGTCAAGTCTTGTATCTACCGTACGAAGAAGCCCTAACTTAGTCAGACACTGTTCGTAGCTTGGATCATAAAACATATAGCTAGTATACTTGCATTGCTTTTACGTCTATGAACGAAGCAAGAAATTCAAAATCTAGAGAAAGCACTGCCCTAAAACGTCAGGTACAGTACCAAGCGATCAAAACAAGCACAATTGTGCCAAACATTTTCAAGGCCGTGCTTACTGCGCTCTGCGTGACACTAGAATTCTGGATCACCTCTGGGATGCCTTTTGTTTCGACTGAATCCACCAAACATTGCGTCAGGCCGTCGGTCTGATTCAAGCTCTGGCCTTGGTTGCTCACATTGTATGCTATCTCAATCCATTGCACGGCAACATACACCTCTCTCCCGGGCCGCATCCTGCCAGAGAATGACTGACCGTTACTCCAAAGGTTTAACATGAGTTGGCTAGGCTCGGTGGGAACACTGTCGGTGCTATTGAGCATCATTTCTTCGTCCAGGTACCATATGTTCCTGCCTGCAAACCAGTCCATTCGATATTCGACCCACTCTGTCCAGTCTTTGCCATTCGGGATCGTGACACTGGCATCTGCTCCTGGGGTGGTTGACGATGCCGGCTGGGTTGAGAGTTCGACAATATCGGACGGATGTTTGGTGAGAACCTCGATGTCGCTCTCCTGGGTATCAGACTCGTAGGTGAAGAAGCCAACTACCGCACCTCCAGCAACATTGTCACCATCTTTGCCGTCGGAGATTATTTTCATCCTTGTGCGCATGCTCGCGTGCAAGAGGTTGTCGGGGCGGCTGACGAGCTGGACGACGCTCTGAAAGTCCTGTAGTCGGGTAGTCCGCAGCGTCAAGTAGGTCTGAGAACCGTCCGAGCTAGGGTCTTGTGAGATGTAGACATTTTGTGCCGAATAGATCATTGGGACATCTGACTCTGCATTTCTGATGCCCCGTCGGATCTCCCAGTGGTCTGAGAAGGGCGGGTGAGCAAAGTACGCTGAGGTGATGTTCTCCCCCCCCTGGTCTTCCTCCGCCGTGATTGAAGACGGCCAATTGATGCTGTAGTTGCTTAGATTTCGAAAGTCGGAGAACGCATAGTTCTCGAAAAGGTTGTCCTGGCCAGAGACAACATACAAGTCACATTCGGAAGACGATGCCCTTGCTAAAAGACGAGTACGGCGTTCGCAGATCTGCGACGCGTAGCTTTGAATGTACAGCAACGTGGAGACCACCAAAAAGAAAGGTGACATTGCCGCTGGTAAGTGAAAAAAGCTCCTTTACAGGAACGCGAGATTATATTTGACCTTGGGCAGATGAGATTCTGGGGCCTTTTGTCTCAATTGCACCTTCGCTTTCTACTCTGGTGTCTCTAGGGAGATGCAAACACACTACTTAGAACTGGACTATTGTTACTGAAACCAGCGAACAGAAACCGGGCCAACCTGACTCGTAGTGTTGAGGCCGTGCAGTCTCTTGACATAATATCCATAGAAAAGCCAAGAGTCGATTCACTAGTCCACCCAGTGTCCCCCACTACTACGGCTCAAATGGGGTGTATACCTAGTTTTTGGCATGTAGTTCCAAATAGCTTTAATGGCGCAGAGTGACTTTTTCGGGCACGGCCCATCGCTTGCGTGGATGTGTCTGTGCACTGCGCCTCGCCTTGTTTCTGTTCAAAGGGAGGCTCGTGCCTTTGTGCTGGCAAATACCAATGAACTATAGCAGAACAATCTCCGTACACCTTCATCGTGTTTGTATCCATGCTCCGTGGTCTGACGTTTGCTGGCTTTCTTAGTGCGAGACTAGTAGCATTAGTGGCAGGTGTCAGAAGATCCCTCTTCATTTACGGGGAATTTTCCAAAATCCAGTGAATTGTTGTCCAAGCCCCAAATATACCCTGTCAGATGAGTAGAAGCCAGGTCCGGCCATACGAATCTTGAAAGTGGTGTCCCATATCTACCTGGTGCAGCAGTGCGACATTTATGGTAGACCTTGTCTAGCGTGTCATCATCAGCCCAGCGTAAAGTTCGCTGCTGCATCGCCTGGGCGACACGAGTCTGTCCACCTGTCGCACAGATACCTAGTAGATGTATGGGTTCCTACTGGGGTGGGGGCCAGATGTTCTAACTATAATATGGATACATGGCATGGATTCGAAACCCCTACAAGCTCCGTAGACTAGTGACCCCGGATCCTGACGCTATTCACATCATTGACTGATTGCCATTGTTAGGAAGACGCCGTAAAGTCCAGCCTCAATGGCGGTCATGTAGTCATACTTCATTTGAGATCGTTCTGTCCATCAGCAAAATTAGATACTGGTTTTGTATTTGAGACCTCACACAACTGTTCAAAGGCAAAGCAATGGACTATAGGCAAAAGGGAGTGAACTCTATCGACTGGCAAGATTGGATGGACTTGGAAGCCGGCTCTCGTCGCGAGGAACAGAGGCGCCTGGGAAGTGGCTGTATGAAGCCACCCCTCAGTCTCAGTCCCGGAAGCCCGAGACGCCTTTCGCTTCCACTGAGCTCTTTACCAATCCCCGAAGATGCAGTCCTTGCTGATGGTGGCCGGAGCCTCGACATTCGACGGTCACGGTCACATTCATTGCCCCAGTCAACGATTTCTTCTTTGGACCAGAAGGTGCAATTACCAGACATCCGCAATGCTACCGTCACTGCAAGCCCATTTGCTGAAGAATCAAGATTCCTCACTGCTCTACCCCAAATTGCCACCATTGTGGGAGACCGAATTGTGGAGGAACCGGGCGTCGAAGCCACCCTCCAAAGAGCCGCCAGTCGAGCAAGCGTTCGAAGTTTGGAGAGGTATTATAATTCTAGACGAGTTAAATTTAGAGGGAAGAAAAGGAGCAGGTTTGCCCAGATACTATTCCAGTATTCAATCTACCTTTTATTGGGTTGCATAATCTATTTTGTGCTTGTGGGAGTCCCATTGTGGAATGGATCGGTTTATTGGCTATGGTACAGTAGCACCCTTTTCTTGATCTTTTACTTCAATGGTCCAGTCACTGACGAGAAGTATTCAGGTGGGCAATGAAGTATAAACTCGTTGTAAGGGGTGGTTGTGCTATCTTCATTGCCGTTGCTTTTTTGTGAGCTCCTAACTCAGGCTTACACCATGTTTTGGCTTGCCGTACTAACAAACCTTTCTAGTTATGCTATTGGTACTCTCTTTGTACAATATGAGCCTGATCCAACGCCGCCACGACCAGAAGATCTCCAAGCTTGCCTGGAGAAAAACAGCAGCACAGCACTGATTATTGCTTGCTACAAGTCTGCCGAGATCATTGGGCGTACCCTCGAAGCCGCCCTGCAGATCTTCCCTCCACAGAACATCTTCGTGGTTGCCAACGGAAACAGCATGACCCCTTTAGACAATACGGAGGACGTTTGTCGCCCATATGGTGTCAATCATGTCTGGGTCCCTATGGGCTCGAAGATCGTGGCTCAGTTTGTAGGAGTCTATGCAGCACACGGATTTCAGTACGTGCTCATGATTGATGACGACTGTGCCCTTCCACCGGGGTTCCCCATTGTGTCCGACCGGATACAGCCCGGCCATAAAAAGGGGCTGGTGAAGTGCGTAGGATATACTATCAAAGCTGTCGGCCCTGACGGAACCAAAGGGAGCATTGTTCAGCAACTCCAGGACATGGAGTACAAATTGTCCGGCATGGCCAGGAAGTGGATGGCAACCTGGGGAACGGCCACATTCGCTCATGGAGCCATTGCGTTGTGGGACCGCGACTTTATCCTCAAGTGTTTTCGACATCATCCGGGTTTCAAAATCTCTGAGGACTGGTTTTTTGGACTGGTTTGTCGAACTCTCGGGGGAAGAATCCTCATGTGTTCTTCTGTTCTTGTCGAAACCGAAGTCCCCTCTGGGCTATTTGTCGGCGCCGGTGCACGAGGTGGGTTTGGCGAGATGACAGTTTACAAACAGCGGTTCTATCGGTGGAACTTCTTCTTTATCTTCCGAGTCTGGCACAGCGTGAAACATCTACTCTTCGACTGGAACTTGGGCATTTACTCAGTTGGCGACAAGGTATATACTTTTCAAGAGGTATGGAACTTTCCCCGTTGCGCCCTTTTCTCCTTCTCTTTCCCACTTGTATCCATGAACAATACCGGTATTAACATGTCATTTTACCTCCACAGCTTTATTGTACAATGCTTTACGTGGTGGGTCCTATCCTTCTGGTACTCGCATTCATGATCGAACCAGAGTTCGCCGCCTTGATCACTGGAATAATCATAGGCATGTACTTTACTATCGCCATCATATTTAACGAGGTAGGTCAGCCTCGAATTGAAAGCAGAGCTGTCAGTGATTTAGGGACCCATTATTTATTTCTTTTAGGTGATTTTACGCAAAAAGGGAGAGATGGTCTCTCGAAAAGTTGTAATCTTTTATTACATGCCGTATAAATTTGTACTCCGATTTATGAACATTATCTCTGCGTGAGTCTTTACAGCCAAAGGTATCCATCCCAGTTGGCAGACCGCTAATATTATCACAGCTACTACTCAGCCTTCGCCTACGCTCGATATTTTGCTGTTCGCCATCTGTCCATAATTGAGGACGAACAGGTGATCGAGCTTGTGATACATTCCAAGAGTACGGACCCGAGAGGGGCTCAACAAATGCCGGTGAATCAAGAGACTCAACCTAAGGCAGTGACTCCACCAGAGGCTGGCCTTCGGACAACTTCTGCCTCTCGACCGGGGAGGGTTCCCACGGAGAATACAATTAACGAAGCCTCCTAAGCAACATATCGAAATTATGGTATGTACCTATATCTAAAAGGTGAAGTGTGATAATATCGAGTGCTTTTCCCTATCATTTAATATATGCTGAGTTATACACGTCGCGGCACACATACTAGTGATGGTCTACTCACAAGGGATTTTCCGGTGAAAAACATTGGGGCTATCATACATTCAGCCCCTGAGACTCTTTCATCGTCACCCCGGACCTCTAGAGCGTTATTTTTGACAGGATCCCACTTCTTGAGCAAGATGCAAGTACCAACTCCAATCCACTATTGACTCCACGTTTTCGCATAGGTGTGGAGATCGACAGGCCACATCAACCTCGCTTACAGAGAAAATATCCATTTTTCACATAATAGGTATTGCAGATTGCTTTCTGTCACAATTGACGTACTGTTAGCTAGTCCTGATAGAGCCTGTCAATCTAGAGTGAAGACTAAGAGGAAAATTTGCCCTCTTGACCCAATCTTTTCTGTCTACGCCCATGCATTCCTGAAGAATTTTTCCTGTGCTGAAGAACGAGCGGACGCAAAACTCCTCCTCTGACCTCTTTTTGCCCCAGTCGCCATTATGCTACTAAAAGCGACTGCAAGCACTGGCCTCTATTCGGCCAGTCAATACGATTAGTACGACCATAACATCTCTTCGGGAATGCCTTTCAAAACATTATAGTCAACGCCTATTTGCCTACAGCAGATGACAACCAAATCAAAGTCTGAAGCCAGAGACTCAAGGTTGAAATCGGCATCCTCCAGCTTTTCCATCCAGGGGACAGCGTGTTGTGGAACCAGTGGGTCATAAAATGCTAACCGGTCGCAGCCACAATTCGCCAGCTCCTTACCGAACGCAAGGCCTGGTGAATTCGACAGAATAGACTGACCGGGCTTGAATGAAACACCGACTAGTAGGACTCGTGGAAGTAGATCGGTTGACGCCAGCCTTGACGACGTATAGTGCCCGTGTAATTCTTGGGCCAGTTTGTGAGGCCTCTCTCTCATGATCTTAGTGGATTGTTTCAAGACTGGCAAGTCAGGACACGTCTGGAGGAGATATGAAGGGTTGACTGGGATGCAATGTCCACCAACGCCCAGTCCAGGACGAAAAGCTTGGTAGCCGTATGGTTTGGTCGAAGCAGCATCAATCACCTCGTTTGGGTCGATGCCGATTGTACGACATGCGTCGCTGACTTCATTGACATAAGCAATGTTGACCATGCGGTAACAATTCTCAAAGAGCTTGGTCATCTCGGCGACTTCGGGACATGAGACGGGAACAACGGTCTTGAACACACTGGAGTAGAGATCGGTGATTACGCTCAGTGCCCCAGGAGTTAAGCCCGAGACGATTTTGGGGATCTCACTAGCTGCGGGAAATGTACGTCCCGGATCAACGCGCTCGGGGGACATGCCACAGATATAGGTATCCCGAACAGATTCAAAGAGCTCGCGAGTCATGCCGACAGAGACACTGCTCTCAATGACTATAGTGTTACCTGGTCTTGCATGACGAAAGACCGTCGATAGGGCAGACTTGAGATGTGACCAGTCGACCGAGTGGTCGGCCTTCAATAGTGTAGGAACCGAGATGAGATAGTGCTGGGCCTGATCTAGCACGTTCTCATCTGTTGTCAGTGTCAAATATTTGGCCCCAGTGTAAGAGTTTTGAAGTTCCTTGATGCGGCTTTCGGAGACGTCAAAACCAATCGTTGGATGTACATGGCTGAATTCCTTGAGGAGGGTTTCTCCGACGAAACCCACGCCGACAATGCAAACAGGGCCAGAAGTGATGGACGACGAAGAGTCAATCGAAGAGATTGACTCTGGTGAGGACCGTGGCCGATTCGGATCAGTTGAGTAAATCCAGTCGAAGCCTTGGATCGAATCCTCAGAAGCCGAGGAGGTTGCACGGGGAGAGTACGCAGTGGAATCCATGATGCAGGTCTTGGATCTATAAGGAGAGCTTCTAGAAGTGAGGCAAGACAGGACGAAATCAGACAGTATGAAGCTTTTCCAACTCCTTGGGTGATACCCGTTAACCTATCTCCCAGAGCTGGTGGCCCTCAATTTATATCATCGGCACCCCTTTGCAGTTCAACCGTTTACTGTGGCTTTACTGCCATTCGGGTGCTTCAAGATAATCAGGCAAGAGATGGAATGACACTCTTTCCTTACCGTTGTCGGGGGTCCCACCAGTCGTCAGTACTATTGATCGGACCATTAGATAGTTGAATCCTCAACACACTACATACGGGAATGATAGAGCGGGCTAGACGCTGCAAAGAAGGAAGCCATTGTCCAACCGCTTCTAGCGGGTTGAGTGTGGTACCTATCGCGTGTTAAGAGACTACTACACGTTCCAAAGATGGATGCTCATAAGCAGACGAGGTAAGAGTCACTCCACATGTTTCTCAGAGGTCTTCAACGGCTAAAGGAATCTTGCCGTGCTTGAGAGGAGGAAAGCGGAGTTCAAAAAACGGTTATCGATCCGAAAAGAGTATAGAATAGTTACTCTCGTTCTATAATCGTACTAAACACGCGACCTCCGAACAGAGCCAGCCGGCAACCACCGCAAAGTAGACCGCTAAATATGGCCGCCCCTTGCGAGAGAGAAAATGGTCTCGAACAGATGGTTCCATGCCTCCCTCTACTGGTCGGACGGGCCAGGGAGGCGGAAAGGCGATCCGATATTGACCGTGAAGATCGAACATCCTCAATAAGTGACAGAAAGCTGCCTAATAAACTCACCTATTTACTGCTGGTCACCGATCTGTCGAGTCCCCGGCACTATTGATCACGACGACTTTAGCGTACTCGTGACACCAGTCTCGATTCAGGGTCAACCACTGTTATTGTCCCCAGAGACTTGCCCCAAAAAGAGTCAATCGAGTAGTCTGGGAGCGGTGCGCTGACACCATCATGGACATTTAGCAGAACGTGGGCGCATGCACGGACGTCGCGTATATCTCTTTGTGGCTCGTTACTGGACTAGGCTGTCGGTGGTTGGATCTTCCTCTAGTTTTTCGCTGGTGCGGTTCTCGAGCAGTGCCATTATTTTCAAGCAGCGTCAGAATCATCCTGTTCGGCGAAGACCCGAGCAAAGGGTTGTAGAGGCTTATTCCAGGGACCATTTGTCTAGAGACTATAGTGCGGCACCCAAAGACCCCCTTATCGCAAAGCAGGGTCTTGGTGGGTGCATGCCGCCGGACTGGCGCAGAACTCGGTGTTAGGACGGGCTAAAGGGTATGGGTTGCTGTTCAGGATCCACATTCAAGGCCACGTGCACCTAGACGCTACACCGGTCTTGACCATCATACGGCACGAGCGCAAGAAGCAGAAGGCAAGGGCTCACGGACCAGTTTTACGGACACAATATACCCAACACAGACCAACGACATCTCTTAGCGAGATTCCACAAGATTGAGCGCGAGACCTTGACAACGCTTTAGGGACCACATTCTTGCTACCGCTTTTAGGCGTCGGGTAATGATTCAATACCAGCCCAGGGTCAGCTTAAAAAGTATGACTTCAGGGTTGGACGGAGAGACAGAGTACGGCTTCCGAATCGTGCGGCGTAAGTACCATCTAGTTTTCGATAGAAACTATAGTCACTACTCATTACTAGATGTATAAAATTGTGTACCCCCTTTTGTAAATCATAGTCTCCAGCCCTTCCCGATGCTCCAGCAGAAATCCAATGTGATTGAATGCTGGATAACAACCAACCTAGTCTTAGCAGTCTAGCACCGGACAACAGGTGTCAGGAAATAGGTCCGTAAGCCCTTGAGGGTTGCCCAAAGGAGCTAGAACCTAAGTGGAGTTTCCTACCCTTATACTATGTTCCGCTATTTCGACAACTCCCTGAGGGCCTCCCCTTGCAACTCTCTTAAATAACCCCTTGTCCACGTTTGAGGAAAATTCCGGCGCCCTTCGTCGGAGCTTAATATACGGGATATACTGACCTGGGTGGATACAAATAAACCCCGTAACCACAGTCAAGATGATGAACGCGTCCAAGCAGTAAAAGAACACTTCATGACTAGCAAGATAGTTTGGTAAACCCATAGCATATTCGATAAAACGGTAGACTGACCGAAGGAGGATAAGGCCACTAGCAGTGTTGATATAAATTAGGAGCACGGTCCAGTTCCTGTTCTTCGGGAGAGATTCATTTTTTAATTGTGTTCGTAGCAGAATAGTCAGACGTGTAGTGGCGATAACGAAAAAGCCAAATGTGGCAAGCTGGACGCCGAGGCCGACTAGGACAATGTTCTTGCCAAGGTTGAGTCTGCTCAAGGTGTCTGCATTAGACACTATGACACCCCCGACGACTTGAATAAAGAAACTCAAGACGTCAAACCCAACGAACAGAGGCGTTATTCTTCTTGCTGGCAGCCATAAGTGCCTAAATGATTGGAACCGAGGGGGAATGATCCAAAGGACCAGCCGACCGAAGGCCATGTAACAGGAGGCGGCCATAACAGCGGGTGCCACCAGGATGAATACCATCTGTATAATAAAGCCGACTCGATCGTCCAGGTTCTTGGTGGAGACTGCGCGAGCAGCGTAGCCCACTAACTCCACTAGTACACGTAGACAGAGGAGTCAGAGATAGTGAAAACAGTGCGACAAAGGAGAAGCATGCGATTAATAACAAAGATGGCCATACTTACTGGCAACTCCCAATACCATAGGCCACCAAAACCATGATCTGTAAAAGAAAAATTGGCCGAGATTGATAATTGTTGCCAAGATATAAACGGCCAAAAATACGGCAGCAGCAGCAAAGGAAGGTGAATAGTAGTATCGGCCTTCAACTGCCCACTTCTGAGGTGTTTTACCCGCATGATCCTCCATGAAGGATGTAAGGTTGTCTCTTGAAACAAGCCGTCCTGTCAATGGGACGAAGTCTCCAGACATGATTGGTGTGTTGGATTGAGAATGAATATCTGTAAGATGAAATAGTTGGCGGCTTTTACCGGCAGAGGGAATACATGAAGTGGGAGAGAACTTAGCATGACTGGAATCCGTAGAGACTTTATATGTAGAACAAGCTGAACTAGGATGAGACACCGCTAAGGGTTGTCTCCAGTCGAGAAGAGGTCGCTTTTCATTGGCGTCACAAAGGGTGCGCTCGGAACGCTAGCCCGATCGGGACATGGTTTGGTTGAACTATTCCTCCAGCGAATCTTTTGTCAAACGCGTGTCGCCTCGACCAACCCATTATCGCTATCTCTTGTTCCTCTTGCCTGTTCGCTTAGACAAGTAGGTCATCTCTTCGCTTGATTATTAGCGTTGCCAGAGAGTAGGCAGGATCTTACAGGCCTGCTCTTAATGGTAACCAAAATTTATTCGCCAGTCTTTGCCTGAGGCAGGATTTTACTATTCTCCCAATAGTTCTTCGTCTGCAAGGCCATCGAAGACGTTTGCGGAGCTATGTCTCAACTTCAAGGGGAGTCTAGCGCAAAACAAGGGTTGGCCATTGAATCCTTTTGCCTTTGCAATTAGTCGGGCAATGCCGATGCCATAACTTGTTCCAATGCTGAGGAGGATTGACGCTACCCATGATCTCTGATATCCTTGAGCCACAATAACTGACTGCGCCACAAATAGAGGCCTGATAAGTAAAGGAGGCCCGAGTTCAGACGTCTGACATCTGAATGGGAGTTGCAAATCTGGAAATAATCGCACATTCGGACTTGCGCCCAACAGGAAAGCAACCGACCCACAGATTGATTGAAAAGTCTTCAATATTTCCTCCTTCGCTTGGGTAAATTCTGAGTTAAGGTCAAGTGAGAGACCTGCCCAGCTAGCTTCATCAGCAATCTGATCGGCGGCAATACTGCCACTCATCCAAACAACACATCTCAAAATAATTGACTGAAGCAAAGCTCGAAACATAAAATAGGTATTGTGTAGATTAGCAAACCAGATGTCTCGGTAAACGAGGCCTTGAGCGAGCCAAGGGCACGTTTTAAATTCGAGATTGCGAAACTTCTGAATGGTCAGTTTCTTATTTTCAATTGCCATGAAACCCCAGGAACCAGGGAGAGTAGAACGCCATTCAGTAAGAGCATTATCCGTAGCTTTGCATTGATCAATAAGATCTCGGACACGGTGAATATTGATTTCTGACTTAGGTTCGTACAGAATTTCGTCTGCTAGTACTCGTAGATTCGCTACAGGGATACTTGCAGTGGTGAGCGTATGAACTGGATTAAATCTAATCTGCTCGGGCACATCATCCCAAGTCAGATTATGACCATTTACTGGGTCAAAGAATGGAATCGATCTGAGGGCGTGGTTTATAGCCTTCTGTAATTAGCTCGTTGCCTATCTAATTCAAAGGGAAAACAGACAGAGACTAACCAGTTGAGATCGAATGCCAAATAATATACCGATACTAATACCGTCTCGCGTAATAGATATTCCTCTATTTTTGATTAGTAGCTCGATAGCATCATGATGAGCTGCTAGAGATGGTAATGAATCAGATGTTGCTGTGAGACTCTAGGACTTAACGGTTAGAATTTGTGAGTGGAAGTAGAGGGGGATTGAGATTAGCTATTCGCATCTAACCAATTGCATTGCGCGGATTACTTACTTCGATAATGCCAAAGAGAAGTATCGTCATAAGTATTTCATTAGTTTGAACAGTAGAAGATTCCCTTAGAGCTAGGTTAACCTTTTCCAGAGCCTGTCCATACTTAATCCACACCTGGGATTGGACCTCGCGTCTTTTAGCAGCATCACCTGGGTAAATATGAATAGCCAGTGCTAGCATAGCGCAATGTAACGCCGAATCCTTGTTAGCTAGGGAATAGAGAAGTGGCAACGAGGCCACAGGCCCTTGACAAGCATCGGAATCTGCCGTGGCTAAAGCGATTCGCTTCAGAAGAATTGCGATAGCCTCTTGCTCCCGAGGATAAATGTTTGTATTACTATCGGCGATAGACTCTTGAATTGAGCTACTGGTGGTTGAATGATTGGCTGAATCTGAATTACCGTCACTCTTAGAGGACGGTGTAGATGTAGTGGCCCTGAGTTGCACTCTTCGAGCTGTGCTCAGAGTTTGATCCCGAAAGAGAAGAGTTGATGCATCCCGATAGCCCAAGCACTCTCGGTTTGATTTTATACATCTAGTACAAGTAGGTCTACTCTCATCACACTATAGGCTCGTCAAAAACTATCATTGTCTAGAGTAGGACGAGCTCGTATATATTTGCATCTCCTACACCGCTCGGTGTTGACACATACCTTGAGACGCCTTTTGAGACAGGTTTTACACCCTCCACTGAACCCGTGAAAGACCATACTAGGTGAGATAATCTGTCTATCGGAGTTCTAGTAAGGTGATGTGATGATTATAATTGACGACAACGATGAAAATTCGTTAATATAGTCAGGTCGTTGTTTTCTATCGACGATTAAGCTAACTAAGAAAACCGCTCGAGCCACGCAGCAGCCCCCACGCTAGACATAAAACCGGGTAGCGTTAAAACAAGGTAATTAGGCAACCACTATTATTACCTAAGCCAAGAGAATCCCGGCTACTATAATAATTAGTGGATATAAGCATTATAGTAATAGCCATCGGGCTCTGCTCATGGCTGTTTGGTCCGCTACGTCGGCGGCGTACACATATGCAGAGGCTCCTAGGCTGTGTAGCTGATGTACCATGGATGGTGCTTGTGCTGACTTGGGTCCAGATCGTGATATGAATATCAGATGGCGAGCCCCATGCCCAACGAGAAATCTAGCGAGACTTCGTCCCCGGCCTCCCATACCACCGACCAGCATGTAAGAAGCATTCTTGTCGAGGGTCAAAGGATGCATCGAACTCGCGCGGATTGGGATCTCGCTCTTCTTATTGAATGTGAAGACTGTTTTCCCGGGTAAACCACTGTCAAGTGACTTAAAATCCTCTGCCACTTTCGCAACTGAGAAGATATAGAGAGACTCCAGAGGCTAGACGTTGCTCTAGATAGCAAATGAAGCAAACTCCTTTGCTACGTCAGCCAATTGTGTCAAGTTGCTCCGATGCAAGAGCGCCAAGTCAACAATCGAAAATCTGCATCCGCGTTAGAACGGGCCAATGTCCAGGACATTCATTTTCATGATCAATATCGCCAGCATGAACGAGATTTCCGAATGAAGGGGCAACCACCTTCCATAGTTTCCGTAGTCCATCACCTTTACGTGAGATATTGAGAAAAACAAATCAAAGCCACGGTTTGCAATAAGTCTGGCAATAGTGTCCGCGAGATATGGATCTGTTTCGTTGAAAATGTGATGAGTTGGTATTTCATACTTCTCGATCAATTGACTTTCAGCCTCAGATCTAGCGGTGGCGAAAACATGTGCCTTCACCACCAGAGCCACTTGAATTGCTGCTTGTCCAATACCGGAAGATGCGTCTTGGATGAGAATGACGTTACCAGCTCTCAGCTGACCGATTTTAATGAAGGCTTGATATGCAGTCACAAATGTCAGCGACCAAGTTACAGCTTCTTGAAATGACCCTGCGGCAGGAATTCGTTGGCACTGCGATTCGTCCACTGTGAAAACGGAGCGATATGATCCGCCATCGTAGCCGCAGACTAAGTCACCAGGGCCGAAGCTTTGGCAATCTCTTCCGACTGTCTTGACTACCCCAGAAAATTCTCTCAGCGCTAGTGTTGAAGTTTCACGACTCGAAAATGCCTCTCGACTGTATCTTGACACTCGATTAGCACGAATAACCCATGGTAGGAGAACTAAAGGACTTACCCAAGAGAGACCGCTCGTGTCTCGACCTGTATGTGTCAGGGTATCAGCGTAAAGTACTTCTCACGATAGCGACCAGCCTACCTGATCAAGGAACTCTCCAAATCGTGATAACAAATTACGATACCGCCATGCCCTAGAAGGTTTGCGATGTCGCAGAGTGATACCGTAGCCTGACCAGGTAACCCAAAGTCGGCCGTAACTATAACAAGATCGATCGGCAATAATTCAATCCTTTATTCATCTAAGGATAACCCTGTTTTAAGCGTAAGCTTGCTGACCAACTCATCTGAATTTTCAGAAGATGTGGCACTGTTCTCAGCGTCTGGAGAGTCCATCACAGCAACCGTGTATTTCGAATAGCGTTTAGTACCTTGAGTGCTACCATCAGTCAGAAGCGACAAGATCTTGGTCCTTAATTCCAAAGAAGCACCAAGCTGTAGAATGGAAATGTCTGGATTCTTATGCGCAACTAGGTCGACGATCTATTCATCTTTAGTCTTTAGTATCTCCCTGTTCGGAGCTTACGTACCTTGCACAATTGACCAAGACTGTCACATCAGAATGCTCTGCGTAGACGTACTGCTCCATAGATCGTTGGGTTGAAAAGTGGATATCAGGCTTCCACACTAGCGTCCCGAGCGGAGCCTTGAAAGAGTCAGTGTTTGGGGGAACTGCCCCCCTGGTAACTCACGACAGTGGAGGCCTCGGATATAGACTTTTGGCTCAGTCCATGCAGAATCCGAATAGCAGATGTCAGCAACAATCTCACGAGGACCAAGTCTTCGCGCAGTGCAAAAGCCCCGGAACTCTAATCCTGCTCCGGAAGGAAGATCTGCAGCGACAATAAGACTGTCGCAGAAGACGGGGACTGCCGCATGATCAAAGTCAAGCTCTCCATTTTCGCCAAGTGCCACAGGCAGGGAATGGAGAATTACATCCAATGTTGTGGGGTGTATAAGGTGCTGGCTTTCAATATTCGCGGGCATCGTAGCTTTTGTGTCGGGAATGCGGACCGCACATACAGCACATCTCTTGCTTGTTGATATTGCTATCAGGCCTTGGAAAGAATCTCCATAATCGAGGCCTGCGCGTTTTGTCGTTTCGTAGACCTGAGAAGGGTCGATCTGGCGCTTGCATGTCGTCAGGGACTTCTGGTACTCCTGTTTCAACACTTCTTTCTGATGGTTCTTCTGGCGACCCAATCATCGATGGTGGCAGGCTTATAATTGATGATGACCAAACCAGAGCCATTTTCTTTGGGTGTTTGACCTTCGAGACATATAAGGACTGAGAATTCCCACCAGTTATTCATGCGGTCACCATCAGATCTAGGTCGCCGCAGCTGATTCCGTGCCCATCTGACCATCAGGAACAACAATGGCTTTCGTGATATGCACATCTTTAAGCTCGATGTTTTCGATTGTCCTTTCTTTGTCAGCTATCTGTGGCATCGCCTCGATAGGCATGGCGAGTATACCTGCACCAGGATATAGTATTGTATAATGGACAACATGATCTCGAATCCAGGGGCTCTCGTTCACTCGAAGAAAGTTTCTCCACTTCGGTTCGAGCTCGATGTACCCCAGAGCCAAGGATCCTAGCAGATCATGGCGTCCATGCTCGCGAAAGCGATAATTTCTGCTCAGTTGCGATTCGGTCCAATATTTATGAGCATGATTCCATGAGTATGGCGGGAGGCTGTCTAGCGACCGGCGCTTCGTTTGAGTCTCGTTGATTGAGGGGATTGACAGAGGTATGCCGTGAATGTAAAGCATACCCGCACACTCAACAGCCGAATTAGCATCACCTTGTCCACGGTTGAGCACTGACGCATGACTGACGTCTTCCAGTTTCAGCGCGTGCAGGATTTGGCGAAGTTGACCTTTAAGTGGCGCATGTGGTCCAACCTCCAGTATATTACCGAAAGGTGCTTCAGTGGCTCTCCCTCGGCGCTTGCGTTTTGGTGAATTCTTGAATATTGCTTCGACAGCATCGGAGAATAGAATAGGTGATACCAGGTTCTTCACCCAGCATTCGGGTTCGAGGTCTGAGTACAGGACGATCTTCCCCGCAACACAGGACGCAAATATGATATTGTCACCACCTTCTGGCTTTCTAACGGTCACTCCCGAAATATAAGTCAGGTACTTTTCTGCAATTCGCTCCATGTGATGAGAATGATATGCGTTCTCAACTTTCAGCTTCCTCGCGAACACCGAGTTGCTCTTGAGGACTTCATGGAGCTCGTCAATAGCCGCTCCATCTCCAGAAAGAGTGACCGAGGAAGGTGAGTTGACACAAGCAACAACGAGCTTTCCAGTTTGGACGCCTGATATGTAATCTTCTGCTGCTTTTCTCGATAGGCCGACAGCCATCATGGAACCTTTCAATTCGGGTGCATCACTCTTTAGTTCGGAACACAATTTGCCACGCCAGTACGCAATTTCCAACGCTTCCTCACGCGATATAGCTCCATAGGCATAGGCTGCACATATCTCACCACTAGGATGACCGACAACTCCTGAAGGTCTAACATTCCATGATGTAAGCAGATCCACCAGTGCAACTTGTAAAATCGTACACATAGGTTGACTGATTCTTGCGAGTTGTGTTGCTGTCTGAGCCGCTGAGTTGGAGTTCGTGGA
The DNA here is from genome assembly GCF_000709125.1 of Exophiala aquamarina CBS 119918. Classification (NCBI taxonomy): domain Eukaryota; kingdom Fungi; phylum Ascomycota; class Eurotiomycetes; order Chaetothyriales; family Herpotrichiellaceae; genus Exophiala; species Exophiala aquamarina. Next base: position 23,778 of record NW_013550585.1, read on the forward strand.
GGACAGACCAGTTGCAGCCAAGCTCGTTTGTCAGATGCCTCTCTGAGTCAGATACACTTTCTGTAATACCGGATATTGGAGCAGCCCCAGGCCCATCCTTGCCCATTGCGCTCCTTGACCGGTAAAAACGAATGCGACTTTGGATTCCTTGGATGACCGAGCACCCTGGATAGCAGCAGTTGTTGACAACTGCTCGCGTAGCTCAAATACGGTTGAAGCAACAGCAAAGGCCTTCTAATTTCATCGTGTACGACGCTCACTCAACGTGAAAGCCAAGTCACCCAGGTAATTCGCTTCGCCCCTGATGAGTTTAGAACTGCCATTTGATTCAACCGACGCCAAATGCTCGGTAAAAGTCTCTCTGATCCTGTCAAGAGCAGGTCCGTCTCTGGCACTGACGATAAACAAACGTGGTCGAGCTAAAATTGGCGTGGACACATTCGAAATTTGATTTGGATCAAGTTGATCGATGCTCGAGAAGGACTGAGCAGTGCTATCAATGATTGCATGGGCATTGGTGCCACCATAGCCAAAGGAGTTCACACTGGCTCGTTGGAGAGCATGAGATGGCCAAGGTGTTGCGGTTGTTGGAATTTCGACCTTCCGCTGTTTGAAAGGTATTCTTCTGTTTGGCTTGTCAAATGGATGTTTGGCAAGGCAATACCCTTCTCAAGCCATGAGTATACATTTAATCACACCTGCCAAGCCTGCTGCACCTCCAAGGTGGCCAATGTTGGACTTGACTGAGCCTACAAGAAGACTGTTTCCGGGCCGTTGTACTGATCCGAGATTGTTAGCGACAGCAGCCAGTTCCAAGGGGTCTCCAGCGGCTGTTCTGGTATCGGGAGCCTCAAAGTAACCAGTGTCAGAGAAGTCTAGCCCTGCTGTACGGTACGTTGATTTTATCAGCTCTGATTGGGCATCGCTATTTGGCAATGTAATACCCGTGGTGTGGCCACCTTGGTTGACACCTGTTCCTCTGATCACTGCACGAATGTTGTCCTGGTCTCGTATCGCATCCTTAAGGGGCTTAAGGATCACTGTTGCAATTCCTTCGCCTCGGCGATAACCGGTCGTACCATCTGCGAAAGATCTCGAAAGACCTTCCTTGGACAACATATGGAGATTTGACAGGAAAATCGCCAGATCAGGACTTAGAATCAGGTTTGCTCCGCTCACAATTGCAATTTTGGACTCGCCTGATCTCAGCCCTTGACACGCAAGGTGAAGGCCGACGAGGTTTGAAGAGCAAGCTGTATCCAATGTCAGGCTGGGACCGCGCAAATCATAAAACAATGATATCCGATTTTAAAGGAGTGAGAAACCAGTCCCCGTCCCAGAATACATTGGAGGGGTCTCTGTGTCACGCATGAGCATCTCATGAAAATCACGAGTAAACCATCCGACGTAACAGCTGGTATTGCTTCCAATGAGATCGTCCACAGGCAGTCCAGCGTTCTCGAGAGCTTCATATGTGACTTCTAGAAGCATTCGAGCAGTTGGGTCCATGGCTTTTGCTTCATTTGCGGTAATGTTGAAAAATGGTGCGTCAAATGCAGAGACATCATCTTTGAGGAAATGTCCGCCTGTGGAACTCAGTGTATTTAATTTATCACCTCTATGATGGAATGCTTTAGCATCATAACGGTCCGACGGCACTTCGCCATAGGCAGCTAAATGTTGTCAGCTCAGATATTGCGACAGAATGCAATACACGCACATCGTCGCTCGTGTAGCAAATCCCAAAACATTGCAGCATTTGTTGCACCCCAGGGAAACGACAGGAAAGGCCGATAACGGCAATATTCAGATGGCCTGCCATCCCCAATAGCTAGAGTACCCATCGCTCGAGACGCCGCTCGTATAGGCTAAGAAATGACTGAAACTAAGCAAAGGAAAACACCAATGTGCATAATATCGCGAAACCAATCCTGAAAAGTCCATGTTGGAATGAATTCGTTCTGCTTATGTATGCGCTGGGACGACCGCTCACAGCCATTCCCGTTCCTGACTGTATTGGAGTGACGGGAGATGCGGGCATTGGAATCGCTCCTCTCAGTTACACCGGGTTTGGAATTGCGCAGTGTTCACTAAGGTGGTGGAAATAGCCTTTCTATGAAGTCCGCATCATGCTTGTTGGCTAGCGATGGGGCCGACAGTGACGAGATGATCCACGAGTGGGCCGAAAGGAATATCCGCGTGTACAATTCATATTTGCGGACAATCATTGACATAAATTGTTATTCACTTAATACGCCAAAGCATGAACAACGACGAGCGCTTCTCCATTCGCATGTTCTTGGTGATTGTGTGAAATTTTGGTGGTCACACAAGACAGGTTGCTTTGCTGACAGGCAGAAGCGGACTCCCGGTTTGTTGGAGATCATTTACGTACAAATTTAGGCCTCTTGGGCCGCTGGGCTCAGCCACCGCCCAGCTAATTGGTAGTACGCTGTGGTAGCCTTTGCGCTTAACAACAACCTCATACCAGTGTCTCATATATCAGTCTTGCGGAATGCGTTTTCTTTGTCTACATGGCCGAGGTACCAACTCGGATATCTTTGAAAGCCAACTAGGTAAGTGGAAATGAGAACGGGCAGCAACAATCTTGTCAAGTTCCACCCATGGTCCTGCAGTATCTTCATCTGCTAATAAAATGCACAAGTCATGTCACACCAATAATATCCAACTCAAAGATCCCGAATATATCTGATGCTGCATCCACTTCTTATAAGCAAATCTTTGGCCATTACCAATGGCAAGGAATACTACAAGTACTCCTCAGGCTTCAATCACATACACATACAGTCCATGGAACAGATTGCTACAGCACAAACCGGGGCAACTATCTAGCTTCTACTTCCTCTTGCCCTGTGGCAGGCTCAATTCTTCCAGATCCTGGAGATACTCAGATTATGAGTTCACAGCCTTCACTGGTTGAGATGAACATGCTGGCCGCTGGTCCAAAGTTGGAACATGAGTTGGATGCTGCCTCTCGACTAGCTTTGACTATGGAGAATGAAGTCTGTCGTGAACTACAGGGGGGCAGGATGCAAGTTGCGCCGGTACCCACCGTGATCCATCGTCCAGAGTTCCTTGAAGGAGTTGAAGATAATCTTGGCCGTAGTCAAGACAATAGCGAAGACATGTCTGTGGATCTAACGATTTCTATGTCCCCTTTCAACAATTTTCAGAATGCTGGGACCATTGAATAACTCCTGGAGGAATTATCGTCTGCGATCGAAAATGATTGGGCGATGACGCTGTCTCAATTTATGTACAACCTGGGTTTCTATGACGGCGGATCGGACGGCTAGCACATAAGATACTTCAGAAAAAGCGCAATTATCACTTTAGAAGAGACTATCAGACCGATGAACGTCAAGTTATCCTATCTATGCAATCATTCAACGCCGGGTTGTGGTCACAGCCAAAACAGAAACATGGGCATAACCTGGCAGATCACGACATGAATCATTGAGAGTGGTATTTGATCAGGGGACCTCATGGCTTGCCCCACCGTGAGTCAGAGAACGGTCATGAGACCCCTTATCGAGATGGATGGAGTCTGTATTCTAAGTTAGCTAATGTTGATGTCGACGTTTGCATCTCAGTGGTCAAACTCACTTAAATTCTCGGTGCTTTCATCAAGCAGCTCCGAATGGGGCCTGCGACGGAAATGTTTCAAAAGAAGTCTCATGTTGGATAAGCAGCCTGCCAGAATCCCGACGGCAGGCTCGATACACGTCCATACCATTCCCTCCACTTGAGCCACTAGATCTCGTCAACTACCATTTCCGGCCCGTGGAAGTCTTCAATCTTACAAGTCACATCTTGAGTTGACACAGACAGACTCACCATGACCACCAGTCGAATAATGTCGAATACGACAGTCCTTCAAAATCATCAGTTCCAATCGAGCAAGAAAGGGCTGGCAAAACCCACAGCAGGCCAACACTCAAAATCCCAACCAATAGCCACCTTTCATGTGCGGGCAGCGGCAGTGAACGGGTCGCTAGCAGTGGAATGACAAAGATCGCAACGTTTGTTACGACATTGGGTATCTGGATGCCAACGTAAAACCTCCTGAGATTGAAACAGCTGCCAGCAGTCGTCGGGTGCCATAGCTTCTCCAATGGAATGCAGACGGCAGCTCCAGCAGCACAACAAACGGCTGTCCACACTAAAGTCATGACACCGACAATATATGTGGGAATGCGAACCGAACGTATTGGAAAGGCACGATCGTAAAGGCGGAGGATCGAAAGGTTCGATGAAGAAGATGGTGATGGGGTAGAGAAAAGTACCTGTCATTACGTTAGACCGATAGAGCAAAATCAAACCGCTACAACACACTGGCCCTGGCGTATAGCATAGGTCGGAATGGTGGGAAGCGAGAGGCATCCTAATGCGATAGTTCAATACTGTAAAGCAGTTTTCAACATGACCCTGTGCCAGGAAGAGTTGTCCGTTTCAAGGCTCACAAAATATGCCTGCGATTGCGATTCCCCAGTAGAAAAGATAGTCCCGAAGACAATCTTGTGCTGTTCGTTGATGGAACCGCTGGTTAGACTTGGGGAAGCTGAGTCACTCATGGTGATGATAGCAGTTGGAAATGGAAGCACAGGTCATGTGTCAACTTCCAGCAGTGTTTAAAGAGGTGCTTTCAATATCTGGGTTTGTCTGGGTTTGCTCCGAGTCCTGTATTTCTTGGTCTGGGCACTGGATCAACCTCACACTTGATATAGACTTTCCACGAGGGTTAACACTCTCGCATGGCAAGGTCTATGCTGGCAGGTGTCAGTCCTTTATATCACCTCTAAGGGGAAAGGAGGCATGAGGGAATTCTCCCAGGGCTATAAAGTGGTGCAACAGTAACAACTGTCAACATGCACCTCGAGCATGGAATCGTGTGCCGCTTTCAGAGCTTGATAGATCATACCGTCGATTAAATCTTGAACCTGCTGGGTGAGAATTAACTTCCCCCGAGCATGAGTAAATGGGAGGGAGGAAGTTTCACGCGTACTACCAAATCACTGCACCTACCGGTGGCTGGAACAGCGTCAATCATGCGTCAATCAAGTTTGTGGTGCGAATCACTTGTCGTCAATGTGCCGAGTCCGCGTTTTATGAGCGGGCCAACGATACAGCACACTCATCACATTCAGCTGGATCGGGTACCCGCAGCGTTTGGCTCATTCCTCCCGGCCTCAGCGAGCGATCACCACACACTGAGAAATGTCCAAGAGACCAATTGTGACTTTAAGGTACTCTGTTCGTGCTCCAGAACCTTAGATAAGTGAAAATCAGGACGGAAGCTTCAAACCAACCATATCCGACGTTGCACATTTCTACGCAAATATTTACGACTGAGGCACCGCAAAGACATGACATGCCAACTGAAAAGCCGGCAAGCCCCAATCTTCACTGGCTGAGAGAGGTCTCCCCTTGGTGATTAGACGGGGAGGCGGGGAAAGTGGGAGGCTGCAGGGATCGACAGAGATCTCGACATTAGCCTACTGTCAGCATTTCCTGAGCATTTGTAATATTTGAAGTACGAGATACATCCCCAACATGCTGCTAGGGTTTGCTCTGGCCATATGTACACATCCGACAATCGATCACGAAACGACACGAATTAGTCCAACGGATCGATCAAACTGTGACCTCCACAGTCCGCGATTCGGCCCTAAGCTTGTCCTTGGTCCCCGGCAGAGATAAGCGGCTCCCAGCTTGTACTTGGGATTGCGAAGGACCAGAAGACTGACTGTCTCCGAAAAGCCACCCCCGAGAGAGGGGATAGCTGATGGTGATCACGAGCTAGTTCGCCCCCAACTCCGGGTAAAGGAAGGTATCCCAATCTTGGTCAAGATCCATCATCGAACTAAATGATTCTGTGTATAACCCTGGGGCATCCATCATCCAATTCGGGTTTGATTCCATACTGTACAGCCCCTGGTACTCAATAGTGGGCAGGTCTGCTTGGAGAGTAGCACTCATTGTTCCAAAACCCCCCTGGGAACGCGGAGCGGGGTGTGCTCCAACATTGGTTGATGGCTGTGCAGTCTCATGAAGAGAAGGGTTTTGATGAGTACGCAACGCACTATTAGTATTTGCGGTGACGTGCAGAATCCCAAAGTAAGGAATTGCGAACCTTGCTGGAACGGAGTCAATGTCGCTGTCTTGTGCCTTGCAAAGGCTAATCAGTCGTGTTAGAGAATTGTAACATTGCTCCGCAATTGTGCAATTATATTCTTCAGCCAATTGACCGAGGAGAGAGACTGTTGTGTTTACCAGTTGCCAATCCGACGACGTCGATGGACTCCCAGAGGAGTGTTCATGGGAAATGCCAACAACAAGCACGACAGAAGCCATGAACCCAATGAAATCAAGGGTCTTGCAATCGAAAACCGACTCACCGTTGACAGGGGTCCGCAAAGCATGATAACGGCTGATGAGTTGCCGTGTGGAGTCTAGACCAGTCTTCCGACTGACGCTGTACAAATGCGACGATCGTGGTTTTAGGATACATGGCAGGTGCAAGTACATCTTACTTAGGAAGAACACACAATGCTCGACCAGCCTAGTTCGAAAGTCGGCTACTGCATGAGACTCTGTGGGTAGTGAGCAGTCCCACCACCTTGGCCCCTTGCTTGCTGCGAGATTCTCCAGTTCATCGTCGAGATCAATGACCCTGGAGAACGGCGGGGATGGGATTGTTTGGGTGTGATCGATCACTTTTCCAGTCATGAGCCCCATGCGGATCACGAATGGCTGGGCCACTATTCCACCGGTTGATTTCGGGTTGATGGAAAACTGATCATTTTTCATGCCGTAGGGTACACCCAGCAAGATCGACAAGAAGCGATCGCCCTGGAAAAGAGTCCACCAGAGAGCACCGAGCTGCGGCTTGCTCTCATATTTGCGATGGAGATTCTGTTGTATGTCAGATCATTTTCAGGTTGAGGCACGAGGTCAAAGTTACCATCAGCTGGCATAAATTCAATCCGCGGCGATTACACAGGAACGCACGACGAGGTTGGCCAGCATCAAGATAGTTCTTGGTCTGGAATGCAATGAGAACCAATCCCGTCACTGTTCCAGCGTAAGAATCGTCACCTATCACGACTTGATCGATGACTGACATTAATCGCAGTGGATCAATGTCAGTGTGTCGAGCGAAGGCCGAGACCAGCATTCCCAGGTCAGTAGGGCTATTCTCGCCATACACGCGAATGGCATACTCTGTCAATGTTTCATGCTGAATTGTGTCACCAAAGGTCTTCTGGTTCCAATGATCCCACCACTGCCCGCCTTTGGACAGGAGAAACAACAACTCGTCGTAAGGCGGAAGGGTATTCCGGAGTGCTTCACATATTCGCAGGGCTTTCGTCGCCCCCAAGGCGGTACTTCGGCCGGCATCATTGCCGCCATGCGGATCCTGCAGGTGTAAGAGTGGCAAGTATGATCCACTAGGATCCGAGAGAAGCTAGCACGATGAGTAAGTGAATATACTGGCAGATGAGCCATGGGCAAAAGTTGACAGCTCGAGGGAAATTGACCTACATTTGAGCCTTGCAAGACCGCAATCAGGGGAGCCATATGCTTCCCCGGATCCATGACGAGGCCATCTTCACCTTGGCTGTCCCGACTAGCGGGTAGAGGATCCTCATGGCCAGCTACAGTGAGGCTTGAGCTGGGGAAATCGGATTTAGATCCATCCTGAATGGCATCCAGCCGCTCTTCCAACCTTGATACCCTTTCACGAAGAGTTTTTCGATCTTCTGTGCCTGTGTCTGAGATCTGTTGTGATGGATCAATACACTCGATGTTGTACTTGATACACCGCTTGCAGACATTGGGGCTATCCGGATTATAAATGCAGCGAACTTTCCTCCGCCGGCCTGGCACACAATTAGGCCTGTGCTGATCTGCTACATCTCTTGGCTGGCAGTATTCCAACTACTGGAAACTCGACTTCCAGGGCCGGGGAGCCAGTTGGTGGTCCAAGGAAACACTAACTTACAATCAACACAAGACCGCAAACCCCTGCGGATTGGCCTGAGGTCGGCTGGGTAGTCCTGCTGCAGGGGCATTTTCAACCCACTAATACTGGCACCTCGTTTCGGAATTTGTCTTTAATAGGCTGTCCAATCACTGAACTTACTTGCAATAGACTCAAGGAACGGATGTCTGCAACGTGAACATGAAGGGGGAACGAAAACGTCGTACTCGTAGAATCTCATGATCTCGGGCCGCTTCGGATCCGCTCAGACCATGTGCACGTGATCAGCCGAAAACAGCAAATGCTAAATGCGCTCCGTTGTCTCTATGGATCATTCCTCAACACCTAATTAACTACTCTCCGTCTCCACATCCGAGTCAAACCAGGACATTCTACGGAACTTCGTCATTTTCTGGTACGGATAGCCTGGGAAATGTCAGAATAGATTTTGAGCAACACGCAAAAGAGCTGTCCACATACCTTCGGCATCTCAACGCCTTCGAAACCACTGCTCCACATAGCGATAAACGTAGGATTGGTGGGCCCGACATGTTGATCATCTCTTCCGGCGAGGACAACGTGGGGGTAACCAAGGCTCACTGGCGAAGCAGCCTCGATTTCCTCCATCTCGTCTTCCGTGAGGTCAATATCAAGGGCAGCGATATTTGATTTCAGGTTCTCGATCTTGCGTCCACCAATTATGGGGAAGATGTACGGCGCCTGATTCTTGTTAACGCGGGGGACAAACTCGATGGGGCGGTGGGAATTCACATACTTTCAATGTCACGTATCGTAGTGCGATGGCCATGGGATTTGTGTCCTTTCTCTTCGCGATTCGCTCCAGGACGAGGCCAGCCGCTTCGTAGGCTTCGAGGCCTTTGCCAGCAAGATCATAAAATGGCCTTCCGTCTGCTTGCGACTTCTCGATCCTGGTCTTGAATTTCCCACCTCCCATGGCTTCCCAAACTGTCAGAGCAAGGCCTTCTGATAAGCACATGGGCAGAACGTCTCTCTCGATGTCTCGAGCCACAGCATTCAGTAGGCCCTCATAGACAACGAACGGAGTTAGGGCATGCTGCCGAGCATAGTCATTCGCCTTGACGACCAACCAGGCGGGCCAATTAGAGACGCCCAAGTAGAGCACCTTGCCCTGCTTGACCACGTCATCCAGAGCTCTCATCATTTCTGGGATCGTAGCCACCCCGTCCCAATTGTGGACGTAGAGTATGTCCAGATAGTCTGTCTTTAATCGCTTCAAGCTCTCTGTCAAGGACAATCGCAGACTCTTCTTGTTCGAACCACCAAAATTGGAGGTGATTGTCCCAGGGGGGCACAACTCGTGGATCTTGTAGGTATAGGTGTACTTTGTGGCGATGACCATCTCATCTCTCACGCCCCGGGCAACCATCCAATCACCTAGCCATTCCTCCGACTCGCCAGCCATGTACATGTTAGCAGTGTCGATGAAATTTCCACCGGCATCGTGAAATTCGTCAAGAATGGCGTAAGTGGTCTCTCTTGTACAAGCACCTGTGATGGAGCTCCTGAAATGGGATCAGCCTGAGCCTTGAAAATCTACGTGAGAACAGACCATATGTCACCGAAGTTCATTGCTCCGAGACAGAGTGGTGAGACCTTCAGGGAGCAGTTGGGGCCAAGAACTCTATGATGGCCGAGTCTGGTCTTTGGTGGAGGAGCAGGTGTGCTAGCCATCGCGACGATTGGCGCAGAACAGTTTTCTGTCAATGGATCCGCGAAGATAGTGAGAGTGATTGACGTAAATCTGAAAGAGAAGTCTGTTTAGATAATTCATGTTCGGCGGCCTCCCTTTTATGCTTCAGTGGACGCAGATAGTTGGCAAAGGAGTTACGGACAACAGGGGCTCGCCAATGACAGATGACATTTCCATGACGACGAAATGACCCGTAGAGAATTCTAAGATCTGGACACTTGCTGTAAGGCAGCGTGGAGTCGGGCTTTCGCCCGGCAATAGCGGTCTCTATCGAGGGCGGTCCGCACTTGGTCCGCAGGGGCGTACCTTCCTGAACGGGACTTCATGGTCGTGTTTCACGTAGACCTGCTCGAATGGGTAGTTGCATGGCCAACATTGTGTTCGTAGTAATCATGGCGCATTGAATTAATAGCGCGGTTGATCCAGCGCGGACTCTTTTCACACCTTGGAAACCATGTCTTGAATGGTTTATGCATCAAGCTTTGGCGCTTTGGGAATATGCAACAAGTGGGGTTGCTTTTCGCATCGCCAGGGGCAGGATTTCTTGTGCAGCAGGCGCTCTATCAGGGTGGCAGAAAGCGAAGAATCTGCTGTAAGAAGTGAATTGCCAGAGTGTCTAATAACGCGAGGTCCACCACGTTGGTTTCACTTTTCGACCCTGAACTTTATGTCGATGTCGCCTTCACCTACCGGAATAGGGTCTGAATTTTCATCATAGAGGGTTCGCTCGAAGAACCTTACATGGGACTCCTTATCGAAAAGAACGACAGTTTGCTTTTGAGTCCCGTACAGGCCACTGGCGCCTAGCAACGCTGGTTCATTTGAGGGACCAGGGATAGGACTCTCTTGACGAATGGGAGTGTTGTGGCCGATGAGGTCGACCCTCTCGACCGGCTTTGCAGCTCGAACGACATCGTCCGCAGGCGCAGGAGAGTCTTTGCAGCCCAAGGGAGGAACGAATATGGTATTCCGCAGGACTGGGATGTAGGTTTCAAGGCCACCGTGATGTTCGTGTTCATCTATTTGAGGAAGGGTATTGTGGCTTAGGACTTGAAGGAATCGTTGGATCAACTGATCCTCGGTGTCGTGGTTCTCGATGCTCGCGCGGATCGAGTTGAGCATCAGTTCCTCGCCGAGGGTGACCTTTGTCCACGAACGGTCCAGAAAGGCAGCATTGCTGAGGCCCACCGTGTGGACAGTATCGCCGGCAATCCAAGGAACCTGGCTTTGATCATGGGCACGGTTAGAAATGACGGCCAACTTCTCACCGACTCTTCCGCAGACGAGGCTAAATCCGCCCGCATCCTTTGCGATACCAGTGTTGACGACTTCTTTCACAAACCGATCGACCGGGCCAACATCCTCGGACAGAAATTTCCTCATGATTGCCCCACGGCTCACCGCACCGACCGGTTGGTTGGAATATTCACGGTAATTGGTGAGAACGGCAATCTTGCCAGCTTTGGTGACCCCCAGCCAAGTTCCATGAATGTCGCGAAGCATGTCGCGTCCACCCAGTACATCTTGGTTTGGGGTTGGCCACCATCGTGCTCGGTCTGTTGGACGGTTGAGGTACTCGTCGCGGTTGTCGATGAGAATCAATGGATATGAAGGGTGGGCGGTTGATATGAGTGCGATGCACATTTTTTTGAGTTGCAATGCAGTTGCTGTGGTCGGAACTTCCCGGATGTTGTTCTTCGGCTGCTCAGAGTGGCTATCGAGTGGATGAAAGAACTAAAATGCAAATTCACTTGACAACCATGATGTGAGTCTTTTGTTGACTTTGGCATCATGTGATGTAGGAGGGAAGTTGGCGTTTGGGCGTGCCTTGCAGTTGGCTCAGGGTCAAGCTCAAGCTCAAGCGGGCTACGCGTCGACTGGCACGACAAGCCGAGGTTGCGGAAGCTGCCTGGTTGCCGTACGAGCACCAACAGGTACCAAGGTAGCGGTAGCTTGGCAAGAAGCGTCGCGGGCTGGCAGGATGGATGGCCTGGACAGGACCCTATTTAGGACTGGAGCCTAGAGGCGGCTCTAGCCAGGGCTGCCGGGGCCGAGGGAGCTGCCCTAGAAATGGCAAATCCTACGGTAAATGTTCTGATCCGGTGCCTATGTCCTCCGTACATAGGTACCCAGGCCAGGCACCCATGCCCCATGATTCATGCACTGGCTACCTCCACACCCGTGTGTCCATACATAGGTCAACTCCGAAGGAAAGACGATATCCTGCTACATGCGTCGTTCCTTCCCAATACTACAAAGGCAAGCACGTGCTGGTGCCCTCCCAAAGTCGCCCCGAGGAAGGGACGCGTCAGGCTGAGCAAAAGCACGTTGTTCCAGCCTGCGGTGGAAGGAGCGTCCCCAGCCGCACAGTTGCCCAGATATTACAGTACATGTACTCCGTATCCGCACTCCGTAAGGTTGCACTTTCCCCCGCAACATCACCCATTCGCCTGTACCCCTCCATTACAACCATGTCTCCCGCTGGAAATCTGGTGGTGCCTGCGCAGACCTCGATGCTGCAAGTTGCAAGTATCCCCGTGCTCCGTCATCCGTACCTAGGCACACGCGTCAAGACAGCCATTTTCGCATCTTGCTCGTAGAGCAGGCAAAGGACACCTTTTGCGTTTCTGCTTCGGTATATTGACTGCCCTTGGACCTTCCCTCCTCTTCAGCTTCAGTTGCCGCCACTCACTCCCGCTTCGCTTCGATCCACCGCATGTCGACTGACCATCTGTCAAAATGTTTGGCCTCATAGCTGACCTGATTTCGTACGTCCTGACTACTGCTCACAGCAAAGAGGGAGAGGCCATCTTCAGACTAAGTTCTTCTTTCTAGCTCCGTCACCACAATCCTGTTGCCTGCGTACCTCTCCTACAAAGCCCTCCGCACCAACGATCCCGCTCAAACCCACCCGTGGCTCATTTACTTTACCATCCTCTCACTGACCCTTCTCGCCGAATCATGGACCTTTTTTATTCTGGGTTGGGTGCCATTCTACAGCTGGTTCCGCCTCATGTTCATGCTCTACTTGGTCCTTCCACAGACTCAGGGTGCGAAGATCCTGTACTTGGACTACCTCGAACCCTACATCGTCGGACATGAGACAAGAATCGACGAATTCATAGGCCAAGCCCATGCCCGCCTGCAGCAACTGGGACTGGGTTACATCAACACCATTGTCGAATACTTGCGGGAGAAGGTCCTGGGCCAGAAGAGTCCTCAACCACTGCAGCCCCAGAATGCAAACTATGCCAGCTATGCGCAGGACCTGCTATCCCGCTTCACCATGCCAGGAGCACGGACAACTGCCCCTACCCAGCCAGGCATTACTTCTGCAGGCGTTTATGGCATGGTCTCCAACCTGGCTGGTGCCGCTTTCTCCTCCTCACAGACCACATTGACCTCCTCTTCACGCTCCGCGGCTGCAGAAGCATCTCAAATCCCTGCCTCTCTTGCCCGTGACATCCCAGGTGGCTCCTCCGCCGAAAAGACCAGTTACATCCAGTCTCAGCGCGATCGTCTGACTTCCCTCCTTCGAGCACTAGACACCGAGCAGCAAACCCTGGACCTGGCTTACGGTGCTGCTCCTGGTCACCGCTCTCTCCCAAGCTCTGGCGGTGGTTTGACGACAAAATCACGCAGCGAGCAGTCTTTCGAAAACGTCGACTATGATGACGCAACACACACCCCGGGCACCAGCTCCAGCTATGGCTCCACCCCTCCGAGGCCTGTCACGGACGCCCGCAGGACCACGAGTGGCAATTGGATCCCTTCCGGCGTCTCCGGATGGTTTGCTGGCGGCGACGGTCCCGGGGCCGGCCCCGCAAACACCGCAGAGAGAGATGACGATCGAAGCGATCGAAACAGAAACTCAAAAGGCTGGCAAATGGCTCGAGATATCACAGAGGACATTGCCCGGGGAATGAGCAGTGGTGTGGACCCTCGGAGATAGAGATCCTGGTGCCACGTGCCATGCCATAAAGCACAAACACACGCATTGGAGCATTTCATGGAGTTGGTGATGGAAGGAATTTCGGACAAATTCGTACTCGCTGTACAAGACAGTAAGGCATTTTGCACCTGTGTTCAGGGAAGATCAACCCAGGTAGTTGTGATTCTCTAGGCTTCTGCCGGGCTATTGCTACAACTATCGTCGAGGTTGGCCAACCCCCAAAGCGAGGTACAAGCGCTTCCTTTGACTAGAGGTAGAGCACAAAGAATTACCCATACTCTGCTGGAGGTCGTACTCAAAGGGGAAATACACAGTCTGAAAGCACCACCCTGTTCCACCCAAACATCTGGGAATGCTCCGCTCCCAAGTGTTGATTCCATACATCTTGTTCCTGAACTCCACGCTGATTGTACTCAAAAAACTCAAGAGCATGAAATGGATACGAGTCCTGAAAGCTCGTCCCTTCGATGAAAATCGTCATGACTTCGTCCTGAAGGCTCTTCCTACAACGGACCCCTGCCCAATGCGAACTTTCCAATCTCAATGACCCATCCCGTCCATCGTGACTAGTCAAAACTCATGGGCACTGTTTCAATTCCAGATCACTGCATGTCACGGTGGTGGGCGGAGGCGAGACCTTGGAGCCCATCACCAGCACCATCACCTTCATCTTCAACTTCATCCAAAGAACGTGGAAGGGACGTTTGCTCCCGACCTGCGCCGCGGAGGAGAATCTCCAGCTCCTGCGTCTCTCCTCTCGGTCCTGATCCTAAATCTCTCTCGGAACCTGCTCGTGAGGCCGTGTCGCTCGGCTTCTGAAGCATTGTTGGAGGCAGAGCCCAGTCGTTCTTGCCTCAGGCGCCTGAGGGCCGCAATGCGCTCTTCTCTAGTCCCGGAAGCAAGATGGCGGAGGGAAAAGTTTGCTACAGTTTCTCTGCGGCCGCCGTGACTCGGCTGCCCGGCGACAGCTACAGCCACGCCCTCTGTTAGGGGCGGGGGCGATAATTGGCCTTCTTGTTCGGCTCCGGCGGCTGAAGAGCCTCTTCGCGACATCGAAGTCGGATCTTCACCGTTGGCGGTCGATGGCCTCAGGTCGATTCGGCACAACGGACAAGTACCGCTGACATTTAGAAGCCAGGGGTCAACGCAGTCGGGGTGGAATTTGTGGTTGCAGGGCAAGACACGTAGCTCCTCTCCTTTCTGGAAGTCCTCGGTGCATATCGAGCAGCCTAGGTGGCCTTCAGCATCTGTGCCATCGGGATTATTGGCCGGGGTTACAGTCGGCGGTGCGGATTCTGAGCCTTCTTTTATTGACTCGGCTGGATCGGCACCCGCTGCACCTGCGCCTGTAGCCGGGACGTCACCGTTGGAGTCGGCGGCTTTCGCGGGCTCCCCGGCAGTCATTTCTATATCCTGGCCGTCTACCGACTTCTTAGGCAGATCTTGATGGTCCCCGAATTTGACAATTGGCAGTGTCTCCAACATCGCACGGGCGATGCCTTTGGCGCGACTTTGGCGGCCTCGGCCGAGAATGTTTCTCGGGCCATAACGCTCGGGGTGCCTGTGGGCTCGAATGGCTCCAGTGACAATAATGACGACGAAGAGAGCGGTGATGATACCGGTGATTGAGTACAGGATGATCATAGCCACTGCTGTCGTTGGTGACTGGCCGAGGGCACCGCCTCCATTCCACCCCCCGTTGCGCGACGTGTTAGTGTAGGAATTTAGGTCTGGGAGAATGGTTGCCGACCCTGGACTGTTTTGGTTGAGATTGAGAGCCGCCAAACTGCTTGCTAGCATGGTGTCAGTTGTGGTTAAGATTCCGCCAATGGTCGGCAGGTTGTCTATATCCGTGGCTACACAATGATCACTTGTCACACTGTAAAGGATGATGATATTGGTCCTCGGGGAGTTGACCACAATCCGGAAAACGTCGCTCGGACCCAGATTGCCGGTGTATGCCTCTGGATCGCAAGAGAGGTATGAGAACTGGTTCACCTCGGCAACCTGGTTGGCATTACTGGCGCCAACGTTGACAATCTGTCCCTCCACGCGGATCTGCTCGAAAGCACCGTGCGAGATTTCGGCATAGTGGCCCAGTGGCGCCAATCGAATCACTGGTATATCACCCAGTTGAGTGCCATTGAGGATGAACCGGGGCGAGGTTGCTGCTGGGTAGAGGTCCTGAGTTCCATTTGAAGGTGCTATCGTTTGTGCAAGTGTCCATGGCGGCAGAGACATCCATAGTGCCACTGAGACCAACCACTTGGTATTTACGTGAGACGATGCCATATTATCGGATTATGTGGGCCAGGAAGTGGTTCGTCTTGACAGCCTCGTTCCCCTCTTTGTTCGCCTTTACCAGTGTTCTTTTCAGCACAAGGACTCGACAAAGACTCGATCGAAGTTGTGGTCAGCGCAATGTCTACAGCCGAGCCCGATGAATATATGGACTTGGGGGGAGCAATATGCTGCTCCTCAAGTGGGTATTGATCAGAAGGCGACGCTCATGACCCGGATCTGGTGAGAGCGGTTTAACGGCAAGACCTGCACAGTCGTAGTCGCCTATTAGGTTAGAATTCCACCGCCTGTAGACTTGTGAGGTGAGTCCTCTGTACCGAGTACGCACGGGGCTGCAATACGTGAGGGACTTCGTGCAAAGAGGGGGGTTGCGCATAAGGGGGATTCGACGATGATTTGGAAACACAGCTGAGGCTGAGTCAACTAAGCGACGGGAAGTGTTTCGTATTTGAATAATAATGTCTCGTCGCAGACTTGAAGCAGTCACACTGGAGCGGATGGCCGGGAATGGCGGACCAGGGTGAGCATAGCAAGCGAAGATGCAAAGCCACAATGGGGAGGGAGGGGGGGGTTGGCAGCCTTCAAGTCCGCCCAGTCACTGGTCAGCTCCTTGGGCCTTGGTGCTCAGAACACAGATGTCTACATCAGTATTTGGTATCCGCGTTCCGGGATGGTTCATGTGGGGGATGAGATCCATCGGGCCTGCTTGTCCCTACTCGTAACAGAGCTGTATTTGAACCCTAGGCCGGACCCACAAGCAAAAAGCAAGCAGTGGCAGCAGTCCTCCACGTACGCGTCCTCTTCTATCTATCAGGTTAGCATGAATCATGGCAAGGAGGGGTATGGTGGGATAAGAGCGTGAGAGGTGGAAACGGCGCGCCCACCAAACCGCTCAAAGACTAATGCTCATCTCATCGCTGAGGCTCAGCAGCAAATGCGGATCGTTTCTTTATCGCCGGGATCCCAGTCCGTGGACTCCCTGTGCATTTCTCCGCCTTCAGACTTGGGCTCATCATGGAACAACCTGGGCTCTAGACGAGGGCCCCAAGGGAGCTCATCTGGGCGTGCAATGACCTTTCCCACGGACCCTCGGACATAGGATTGCCTTGCCGGGACTGCTTATCTTCGGCCCATCGAGGCACTGCACAACCCTCGCATGAGGTTCCCCAGCTGTGTCATGCATGCTGTACAGTAACTTGTGGCCATTGTCGAGGATTTCGCTGAACCCACCGCTTTCCAAATAGCCATGGAGCTCGTGGCAGATAGTACGAAGCACACGGTGAACAACCCTCGACCAATTTTCTTATAGAAGGGTGACTCGCCATGTCGCAGGAGTTTGGTCCAACACTAACCGCAGTGCTCCAAGGATTTCATGGCGCCCAGAGCCCGAAGTCCTCAGGTCTTGGTTCGAGCGTGAGGCTCGCCTAGGCACGGTCAACCCAGGCCTCATTCCTTGTCTTTGGGCGTCACCACGTCTCCCCAAGCCCTGGGGACAATCGTGCCCAGCTTTTACTCCAGACAACCTTGATGCATGGCAATTCATGCTACTGTTACCTGGGCTTTGGCCTCTATGATGTTGATGCAGCTTGTGTTGAATGACCCTGGTGATTACCCGAGATCACGACGATTTCATGGACCGTTGCCTTGCCTTTCCTCGTCATCACTTCTATCAACAAATCCTGCTGGGAGGTCCTCCTACCTACAGTACATAGCTTGCTATGTGCAGAGTCCTCGGCGAAGGACTCGCGCTTACTAATGAGAGCCAGCCCCGGTCTGCTTGCTTCGACATGTCAGTCCTAAAGACCAACCTTGCCAAGTTTGCGCCAGCGACTGGCAAGACAAGCATTGCAGCTTCAACAACGTCATGGCTGGGCTGAGAGAGAGCCACTGGGGGTCCGGGAAGCTTGTCATCTTGAGTTTTCAACCTGGACCTTGCACTACTACCACTCCCATGCTTATTGCCCAAGATCACCAGCTCTCTGGTGCAGGTTTAATCATAGATACCCTGCAGATTTGATTTACATTTGGGTCTTCGTCAACAACCACGAAAATGCTGCCATTCACGGTTCTGCTACTGACAGCGTGCAAATTTTGGGTAGAGGCATATCCAACCGTGCAATCCCAGGTACCATTCCAACCTCTGGATCATACCCAAGGTTACGAATTTGACCCCTTGCTTCACCTACCCGGTATATCGCCATACTTTGATGCTGTCGGGTTTGGTCTCCAACACACAGCGCCGCCTGGTTGCAAAGTGACTGCAGCGTCGTACATCATCCGCCATGCAGCCATTTACGCCAACGACGATGAGTATCAAACTTACATCAAGCCATTTCTGTGGAAGCTGGAACAGCATCGACAAGGCTGGTCCGGTCCATTGGAATTCATGGCAACGTGGCATTCGCCTATTCTCGAGGACAAACTGGAGGATATCACCCCATCCGGTGCCCGCGATGCCTTGAAAGTGGGGACTCATCTCCGAAAGCGATATCCCGAGCTGGCGCCTACAGTCAAGAGAGTCCTCGCCGATAAAAAGGCCCGCACCTTTGACACTGCAAAAGCCTTGGTGAAAGCTTTCCCTCAGGCGCAGGAGGTCGAGGTTGTGCGCATCTTGCACGATAAGAATGGCAGCATGGACGCTTTGGTCCCCCATAAGTCATGTCCAGCCTTCAACAAGGAACCGGGAAAAGAGGAGATGGCCAAGTTTGTCCACCACTATGCCCAGCACGTTTCCTCTCGGCTCGCTCCCTTTACGCCCTTCGAACTTGAGGACAATGATATTGTCGGCCTTCAAGGCCTTTGTGGCTATGAATCTGCCATCAGGGGCCAACGCAGTCCCCTGTGCCAAGTCTTCACCGATGCCGAGTGGATGTCATATGAATACGCCTGGGACCTGAGATATGCTCACATGGTCGGCCCCTTGAATCCACTTTCACCATATCTCGGGTTTCCCTGGCTTCATGCTCAGAGTACTCTTTTCCAGCGGATCCAAGCTGATGGGGGAGCTACAAATACTGGTTCAGGCTGGCCAGACGGACAGCGTTTCTTCCTTAGCTTCACTCACAGAGAAGTCCCTCCATTCGTTGCCACAGCCCTTGGGATCTTCAATTCCTCATCGTTGGCAATTGAGGAATTTCCCACCGACCATATCAATTGGGTAAGAGCTTGGAGGATGAGTGATCTCATCCCGTTTCTTGGCCACGTTGGTATGGAGAAGATGACCTGCGATAGCCGCCCGGGACGAGACGGGGAGTATATCAGGATCATCGCCAACACGGCTCCAAGACCTATTCCCTGGTGTCAAGATGGGCCAGGTGCCAGTTGTCCCATGGACCAATTTGTGGATATAATTGCAAATGGTTCTGCCAGACACGCAGACTTTCATGCAATTTGTGGAAATAGTCCAAAATGAATATGGCCATGGCTGTGGCTGTGACTGGGTTTGACCTCTCTCCATCCTTCCATCTGTTCCAGGCCCCTCTAATTTTGAACCTCAAATTGTGCGAAGAGTCCTCAGACAACGTCGATGTTTCTGATAGTTGGTACAAGACGGACTTGGGCCCATCTTTCGCCGATGTTTTGCTGGTGAGCCACTCCCCACCTAGGAATCGCCCGACGAACATCAGTTTCGGCCGATATTGATCCGATGGCAGCATAGAGGTCGACTACAACATTATTTGAGCCAGCACTACAGCATTTAAACGCCATACTTTGCAATCTGAATCTAAAAGCGTTCACACAGCCAGTTACTGCCCTCGAGATATTCCAAAGGTCCTTAAATTTTCCCAAGCATTTTATACACAATGGCAGGGTTGCAAGACCACGGTCCTGTTGATTGCTCCCTCGACATCGACGGGAATAATATCAGGAGAAGGACAGCAATTGTGACGGGCGGTGCGAATGGGATCGGCAAAGCGTATACCCGTGCCCTCGTCGCCGCTGGTGCCGACGTCACAATTGGGGACCTCAACGCGGCCGGTGGGGAGAGACTTGTCTCTGAATTCCCTGGGAAAGTCCACTTTGTAAAATGCGATGTGACTAGTTGGCATGACCAGGCTCGACTACTCCGAGAAGCAGCATCTTTCTCTCCAACCAATCAAGTCCACTTTGTGGTTGCGAACGCAGGAATGATTCGACAAGATGAGGTCTTCGCCTACGCCGAGGAGCCAATGAGCCAGAGCTAAGCACAATGGACGTCAACATCAAAAGTACACTCTACACGGCGAAACTCGCAATGCACTATTTCATCAAGCAGAACGGTGTAGTGCCATCGCCATCACAGCAGGACACGTGCCTTGTACTCATTGGATCCGGGGCTGGGATCCACGACTGTTTACGCATCCCGCAGTATTCTGCCTCAAAGTGGGCGGCACGTGGGATAATGCACTCATTGAGGCGGACGGATCATTTGTATGGGAGCCGCGTCAACGTTATTTACCCCTGGTACGACAAGACCAAGACTTTGTCAGAAGAGGACTTCGAGCATGTCAGCGCCAAAAGGGTAGATTTCGCAACAACCGAGGATGCAGGGCAATGCCTTTTGGGGATTCTAGCTGACCGCACTATGAATGGTCGATCGTTGTTCGTTGCTGCGAGGAAATGGGCACGCGGGGCCTGCGTCGACCTTGATCTCGAAGATACCGAGACAGAGCTGAGGAGGGAAATCCAACTCGACCAGATGAGGGGATCTCCTGTGGAAGATGGACTTTTTGTATAAATCTTGCCAAGAGCGGGAGCACATTATCAAATCCAGTATTCGTGAAAACGTAGTTTACACCGCTCACAGAATACCGTTGTCATCTACTGGCTAGGTAAAGAAATCGCCCCACGAAAAGTCGCTTTCATCAAACCGAAAGTCTAGCTTTTGACATCAGATCCAGGTGTTCAAGCCACGAGCTCATCGAGACTCTCGAATTAGTAACATCTCTCGAATTTGTAACATCTTCAAACAGATCTCTGCCTAGCAAGGGATCATGCTCGGTGTCCGCGTGATAAGGTCTTGAGCTGCGCGCTCGACTTCCCAATGTCATACCTTCTTGCCTCTGACCCAACGAGCGAAGGCCGGGTGCTAATGGGAGAATCCAAAGTGGAATCTACGGCTAAAGCAACTCGGTCAGACTCATTCCAGGCTTGGCGATATTTTTGCACACATTGGTCAGCGCTTTCTCTCCATGCCGAGCAGGAAACATCGCGATCTTCGAATTTCATTGCCTGTGGTAGGTTATTTCAAAATATCCATGACCATAGAATGTAACATCTCCACAAGATCGTAGTTTTGCAGAGGAGGGTTCGTAGCGCCAATCGCCATCATGCGATGTATCGTCTGGCTAATCTTATACTTCACCAACTGTGTGTGTACAGGGATGGACGTTCGTCTGGCCCTGGTGGTCGAAACAACGTGTGGGTCGGGCTGGCAGGGAAATCGCACTCGATCGGATCTGAACATGTGCAATCACTCACATGAATCAAACGTGGCCGACCTAGTTGAAGGCCCATGTGACTCTCCCAGATCAAAAGCGTGGCCCATAGTCTTCGCTTGTGCTCATTTAACCACAGCTGCTTGAGAGCCTCTGGACTCGTCAGTCCCATGTCCACATCTTGGCCAGTGTCGAGATGAAGACCTAACTCTTGAGCCTGCCGGGTGGCATTTATCAAGCTGTACCATGCATCTGTGCCTTTACCATCGTTCTTCTGCCAGGCACAGCACATAAGGTGTGCCTGTACACTCATGACATTGGGGGAATGTCGCGCCAGCAGCTGCATGAGCTTTTCTCCTGGTTCACTGAGACGCGTGGACAACCTATCGATCTCTTCTGCGTCTCTTCCCCTCGTCGTGAGCTCATTGCTTTGTTCAGGAGGAAGGAATTGCAAAGCCAACGCAAGAACTTGGAATAATAGCGCTAGAAAGTATAAAACGGTCGGACGCAACCTCTTAGTGTCATCGGTAGTTCGCGGAGTCGTAGTCCACTCGACGAAGAGGATGTCAAAGAAGTATCAATCCAGTACAGCAAAGTACCAATTGACTTCGTCGAAGAACACCTGGGCTAGCAGTTGAACCAGAGACACAGTCGGCAAGGTCTCCACGATAGCCCAGTATTCGCGTTCCATACTTTTTGACAGGCAATAAGCCTGGGTCTCCTGAAGCAACTCACTCAAGGCAGACAAAGCATGATAGCCATTGCTGGCGTAGCCCAAGCCAAGCAGTGCCTGCTCGTTATACTCCTCCCCTTCGTTTTCCCCGCCAGAGGATTTGATGGTCGTTGAACCCAGTGAATTGTTCGCAGTGGACTCTGTCCTCGGTCTTTTGGCTAGTTTTCTGTGAAGCTTGAAACGTGATGGTTTGCATCATATGAGCAGTGATCGTCAGCGCCCCTAGCCATGCACGCCCGACATGGCTCTCCTCGATCACATTTCTGCTTTCTCCTTGTACATTCCGAGCAGGCCGTTATTGGCCGATTCCGTTTTGAATAAGCCCGTTTGCCTAAGCTCAACATCGTGCTGCTCCACATTCTCTGCACACGTATATTAACAGGTGATGGAGTGTGGTTGTCCATTTGATTTTGGGTTCTAGGCCAAGGCATCATACGTCATGCACGATGTCTTGACGAACGGATTACTTGATCCGAGAGATTGGCCCGATGTAGGCTTTTGCAACCAGCCTGAAGTTTCTTCCTGGCCTTGACTTGATCATGGAAATAGGTTTTATTGTTCTTGAGAAACTAGCCTCACCTGCTAGCAGCCATCCGAGTCAGACTCACATGCATTACGGCACACGGTTGAGAGCCTTCAAAATATCTCCCAATGACTGCATCTAGTATTCAGTTCCTGTATGAAGTTGGACAAATCAAGATGAAACGAACGCCGAATCGGGAAATTCGTGACTCTCGCGCGCTGTTTCCCCATTCACTTACGACACCCCAGCTCGTCTTCTGCCTCTCAGACTCGATTGCCGCTAATACATGGCTATGGGTTGATGTTGTGTGGCGGGATCATTCGGGTCATGCTCCCCTTGATCATAACCATGCTCGCCTTGATCATAGCCATGCTCGCCTTGATCATAACTCTGCTGCCCTTGGTCATAACTCTGCTGCCCTTGGTCATAACTCTGCTGGCCTTGGTCATAACTCTGCTGCCCTTGGTCATAGCCCTGCTGCCCTTGGTCATAGCCCTGCTGCCCCTGGTCATAGCCCTGCTGATCATGCTCCTCTTCGCCGTGCCACTGGCCATGGTCATGACCATCGTCTTGTTCATCAAGCTGATCCTCTGCCTGAGAAAGGAACTCATTGCCGGACTTGAGAGTTTCTTCGACCTCCGGGTCCGCTGAAAAATCCAATCCAGTGCCCTCGTCAATGATTGATAGGAAGGCTAAGATGTGTAGCCCTATGTGTTCTTGCATGAACTTTTGTGCTGCGTTGATCGCGTCCTCGGAGGTAAATTCGTCGTGCTCGGTGCCATGAAGGGCTTGAGCAAGTTCGTGAATTGCAGATGTGAGACCCTGGTCGTGCCCTGGATCATGTACAGTGGTAACAAGTCGGTAGAGGCAGGTGTAGAAACTGTGCCATTCATCGGGCGATACGGTTCCTTGCTGTGATGCCTGGTCCATGGCCTCGACGTCCTCCGCGAAATGGGCAGATAGACCCGACCAATTTCGCCCTCCACCCGATGCATCTCGCTGGTGGTTAGGCGACGCTGAGAGGAGCGAATTACCACCACCACTCGCGCTCGCGTGGTTGGGTGCCACTGCGAGCAATTGATTTCCCCCAATCGCGTTCCCAACCTGACCGATAGCCTCGGGGAGGATCGCCTTGCCCACCGTGGTGGCAATCTTTGCTACGACGCCGCCCATTCTCAGTGGGGTAATTCCCTAGCTGGTATTATTGTTAATGAGTAGATAGAGTGTTTCCCGGTCAGGTATGCATTGTTTTGGGGCTCCCGGTCGTGGTTGGAAGTACACTGGCAAACATGAGCCAATATATACATCATCAATCATTACGGCCTGGGAGTTGAGCTTAGTAAGATAGATATATTTTCGGTGACGGAGTCATTGAATCCGTAAAAGAAAATCGCTTTGTGTAGCCCCATCCGGCATCTTTCCGCTCAAAGCGCAAGGTGTATGAGGCTACAGTGGGTAATCAAGTAAGACTCTAGAACCTTGCATTATCCTGATCTGTGGGCATGGAGGTCTATTGTTGGATCGAAAGCTGAGCTGTAGTGAAAGAGGTTATCGCCCCAAGTCTGTAGATATTTATGTTGGTAGGATTTGAGGGGCATGGTCAGAAGAATGAGCATCCTAACCAGTCGTGACTCGTGTTCACTCGCTGCTGGAAAAGGACATGCCCCTGGATGGGGGCAGACGTCGAATTTGACTTATTTTCTCTTCAACAGTAAATGTGAGGAGCTAAGCCATCAACTGCTTTCCCTCTTTCTTGACTGTGAGATGTAGTCATCACACCCGGTATCTCCGCAGTTAGATCTCACTCAGCTCGCGAAATGAAACTCCGTCATTGTGGAATCGAGCCATTTGGACCATAAATAGTACATAACGTAGATCGGTTTGGTAGAAAGCTTTAATGCATAATACAATGTATCATCGTGTGTTGTTATTGTCTGCGATCATGGAGCGCCATGAATGCTGATTATGCGACCTTTTAAGTCGAAGGAAGTCAGCCTCAGTGCCTCGATCTGTCACGTGCCTGCAGTATTGCTTGCCTTGTCGGCGGCCATTGGTGCATTCGCTTGATAAGGAGCTATTCTTAGTTTTAGGAGGAGAACGCCTGAGTGTTTATGTATGCTCTTTGGTCTCCAATGCGAGACCGCATTCGTTATTTTTGGTTGAACCGAGCCGCCTCCCAACTTTCCAAGTATTGATAAATCAGCGATGAGAAACGCAAGAGCCTGCAAGTGAGTCCCTCACTTCATCTTGGCCAGGTAAACGGAAAAGCTCAATTACCTTTGTTTCTTGCCGCAAGCGACATCATTGGCTCTATGCTCACTCTGTGGTTTGCCCGAGGAGCGATCATGTGATAGAATGCTTCGACAGAAGCAAGACCCTCGAAGGTTTCCGTTGAAGATACCCCGTCAGCCTAGTGAGATCGCAATCGAATGATCAACAGAAGGACTACGAAGAAATCACGAGCTTCCGGTGTAGGTTCGCTTGCAACCTCGTGCATTTTGTCCCACCTGAACCGAAGTGCGGCTCAGATTGCTGGTGGTCGAAGATGGGCGCCCTAAGCAAATCTATCTACTTCATTAGTTAGGTCTACCTGCTTAATGAGCGCCGTGCCTACGACGACGAGGTACGGAGGAAATTAACTGTTCATAGTTCTCTGTTCAGGCCACCACCCGCCCTCTCCACCGGAGCTCCACCGGAGCGGCACCGGAAGTTAGGCTATTGACAGTAATAAGACCAACACTATGGGGAAGATCCGACTCCCTGCCCTCAGAACTATTCGTTCGCGAAGAACTTGGCTGAGTGATTGGATGTTATCATACGTTCTACCCTTCCAGAAACCCATGATCGCTATGTCCCCAGGTCTCGGCAGTTCACAATGCCCGCATTAAGTCGAATTACTGCGGGGTTTGCTGGCCTGTTTGGGCTATACCAGGTCAATAATTGGCTTGTTTGGTTTTTCATACCCCAGTATGCCATGCCTTTGAGCCGACGGCAACACTTAGTCTGCTGCATGCCCGGAACCTGGACAAGAAGGCTGCTCCGGTATATATTAGGATATGAGTTGCGTCGCTTGATCTAGGACGAGTCTCCCAAGCTCCTCCAATTTTCCCCCTTCTGAAATTCTTTCCAAAGAGCGAAAAGTCAAGATGGCCCAAAAGATGGATGGAAAAGAGCATTTTGAATATGGGAGTAGCGACAAGCACACAGAAGCTCAACTCACACCAGACGTTGAGAGCAAAGGCTCCAAGGAGCTCAAGACCGGCGATGACGGTATGTCGCCGGATGAGGTCATGATCGAATATGACAATAAAGAGACTCGACGCATCTTGCGAAAGATCGATTATCGTCTCGTTCCATTGCTGGGAATCCTCTACCTGTAAGATGATATGCGCGAAACAAATGAATTCTGCTGACAAGCTTAGGCTTGCCTACCTCGATCGAAGCAATATTGGAAATGCCCGTATCGCCGGAATGTACGAGGACCTCGAGCTTTACGGTCTACGATACAACACGGCATTGACAGTCTTCTTCGTCCCATACGCGTTATTTGAAGTACCAAGCAATATTGTGTTGAAGATGTTGCGTCCGTCGATCTGGATCTCCATCCTATGCTTCAGCTGGGGCTTAGTTATGACACTCATGGGGCTCGTACACACTTATGAAGGCCTGGTCATTGCTCGTATCTTCCTCGGCGTGACAGAAGCCGGCTTTTTCCCCGCGGCAACATATTTGCTCACTATCTGGTATAAAAGATACGAAGTCCAAAGTCGTATGGCAATATTCTACGCCGCCGCTTCCCTCTCGGGGGCATTCTCCGGCCTTCTGGCCTTTGCCATTGAAAAAATGGAAGGGGTTGGAGGGCTCGCAGGGTGGAAGTGGATCTTCATCCTAGAAGGTCTCGCGCCAGTCGCAATCTCGTTCACCCTTTATTTCCTCCTCCCAGATAGCCCTCAAACCGCAAAATTTCTCACCAAGGAAGAGCGAGAGTTTGTCGTCAACCGCATTGCATATGAACATGGCCGCGGCCGTGTCACCAACGATGACAAGATCAAAATGCATCACATCAAGTCGGCTTTCGCAGATTGGAGAATCTGGATGTCCATCTTCCCATTCTGGGCATGCAGTATTGGCACTTATGGGTTTACTGCGACAGTGCCTGCTGTGGTGCGAGATCTTGGCTACACATCTGCCAATGCTCAATTGATGACAATCCCCATTTATGTGGTGGCAATGATCGCGACGGTCATTGTTGCTTTCTGGGCGGATCATGTCCAGCAGAGAACCCCATTTATCATGGGTGGTTTCGCTATTGGTGTTGTTGGCTTCATTGCAGAGCTTGCAATCCCACATCCGAAGTATCCCGGTGTTACCTACTTCTTTCTCTTCTTGGTCTCAACAGGACTCTACTGCCCATTCACCTGCATCGTCGCGCTCACCGCGAACAACCTAGCTCCATCCTCCAAGCGTGCAGTGGGCATGGCACTCCTGATCAGTGTTGGCAACATGGGAGGAATCTGTGGTAGCAATATCTACCTTGCGCGACAGGCTCCCAAGTATCCAGTCGGATTCGGTGTCGGTCTAACAACTTGTGTCCTTGGAATAATTGCAGCCTTCATTCTACGCTGGGAGTACAAGCGACAGAACAACTTGCGAGATGAGACCATCGCGAGGGAAGGAGCTGACGCTGTCAGGGCAAGATATACTGAGCAGGAATTGCTGGACTTGGGAGACCGGAGTCCATTCTTCCGTTATACTCTCTGATCTAGAACCGATCCAATCATTCATCTCAATGGCTTTCCCAGCCTCAGTTGATGGGGCCAAGACTAATGGAGGAGAAAATGGAATTCAGGACGGAAATGAAACCTGCAAGGAGTGCGTTGTATCCTGTCCAAGACATGATGATATATGCAGACAATCCGATAGTTTGTACTCCTAATGCTACATAGCTGAAGCTCACATTCATGATAGCAAGGCCTGCTTAGCAGTCTTCCTTAAATATCGGAGCTCGCTTGTCAAATGCACCCGGCAGCCTTATTGACGAATGTTTGGCTTCCATGTTTTCGACGACGGGATTTCAGTCTTGATCCTGTGTTCGGTGCGTAAATCATAGTACAAAAGAATCGGCCGGTTCCATATAATCTGTTGAGGCTGGCATAGTCATAAGAACCTATACCCAGAAGGCGCTTGTCTTGATCAACCAAGACCAACGGCAGGGAGTTTAGTCAGGATATCTTTTTGACTTAACCAGAAACAGGCTTCCCTATTATAGCTGTTGCTGCTTCTGCCCGGTGAGAGGGATCTTGGTCGGGAAGGTGTTCTCAACGGCTTGGCCTGTTAGAGCCGCGTAGTCAGCTGCTCGATGTAAATCGTGTATGAATGAGGCGTCTGAGATGTTCAAGAATTCGCCTCGGAGCAGTTTGGCGTTGAGAATCCAACGTACAGGTACTTTGGTTCAAGCTGGGTTGAGACCAGTACCTTTAGGAACATCCTGACATGACGAAGATTGCGCTAGTTGGACCTAGCACCAAAGGTAATTAGGTCGAGATATCAGGAACAGAACGATCTTCGATCCTTGCATGTACGCAAACATATTTGGCGAGGCTTCTATGTGGGAGTCTTCTCCTCCCAAACACTTCCACGTAGACCAAATGAATGCGGCTTGGATAATTCCATTGCAAGAGGCATGCGCTGCGCTGTGTCGATGTTAAAGTGATGGAGCGCGAGCATATCAATATTTTTCATAAATTCGAATGGTTAGGAAGCGTGAATAATCAAAGAACCATCCATGGGATGAAGATTTCAGCCATGTTTCATGTTACATGGTCATTCAGC
Organism: Exophiala aquamarina CBS 119918; assembly: GCF_000709125.1. Lineage (NCBI taxonomy): Eukaryota > Fungi > Ascomycota > Eurotiomycetes > Chaetothyriales > Herpotrichiellaceae > Exophiala > Exophiala aquamarina. The sequence continues at coordinate 52,273 of NW_013550585.1, forward strand.
TACAGTTGAGGCACAGCAGGGTTTGTCGTAGCAGATCTCAGCCTCCACAACCTCGTCTTGCCCACGTGGCTTCTAAATCGCTGCGGCACAGAAGAATATGGCCAAACTTGGTGAAATCCCATCTCCGCTGCAGATCTTGCCGAACGAGTTTGATGTCCTCGTTGTCCACAACGAAGAAGCCGATGGTATAGACTGGAACGTTCGAAGTGAAGAATCTTGACCACGTCTCGCTGTCTTGATATTTCCTCAATATTGACGTAGCACGGCGCAATTCCCATGAGCCAGAGTCATGTACTAGAGGAATAGTTGTCTTCAATTCACCCGCAATCATTTGCTCCGTGAGAATGGATGCGGTGATGATGAACAGGGACGCAGCGTCTCGAGTGATGCGCGACCGAAGGTCTTCCGACTCATCATCTTCAGGGCAATCGGGACCAGGAGTGCAAATAATGGAGCTCTTCCAAGTGGAGATTTCGCTCTTCAAGTCGCTCAGTAGGTGCGCACTTGTGACGGATGGGTCGTATCGCAGCTGTCTGATAAGAAGGAGAAGCTTCAGTAGCCCGACAGGCACGCCGATCACCGGACTACCGACGCCAGGGGATGAATCCGGGAATGCGTTCATTCGGTTTAGCAGCTGTTCGGCATGCAGCCAGAAATTCAGGTCGAAAGTATTATCAGAGTTGAATTGGTCTGACCATAGACCCATGGATACCATAAACATTGAAAATAGGACGCTCTCCAGGACAAGCCGTTCAAATGGTTGGGTCATGACTGCGTGGCTCTTGAAATGGCGCAGAGTTACGATTTTCACAGCTGCTTTCATGTGGCCAGGAATATCACTGTAAGTGCCCTGGCTAGTCGACTAATGATGGAATATGTACATCAGCATAGTAAGTTAAGGTACCTGGGAAAACAGTATCTGACTTACTCCAAGGGTGTACAGTAGAATTATCGAGATCAGCAACCCGTTGTTATTTTCCAGCTGTGGAGTTGACCCAAGAAGTCCTTGCAGGGCTTGCAAAGCTTGTAGGTAGTAGGTAAGTGAGAGTTCCTGCATCTGGGAAGATTCGATGGTCGAGTGAAGATGTGACGCAGCATTGGCCAAGACCGTATACTGCAGACTTCGACAGTCGGGGAGTAGTCGCTCGAGTTCGTGGAAAAAGGTCCAGTAGTACTCAGGATGACAATTTGGCAATAGGATGAGGTTATAATACTTGTCGACGAAATGCTTGAATATGAGGGGCGTTATATCACGAGTTAATGCCTCGTGGGCCACCGACACCGACATCGAGGAGATCCGTGCGCCTTCTGAAGACAATTGTTCCTCCATCTTGGAAGCATGTGTGACAATTGTATTTGACTGCTGCTGACGGGCCGGCGCACGCCTTCGGTCAACAAGTGCTTCTGAGGTCGGCCATTCGCAGTTCCAACCTAGTGCGAGACAGCGCTGGCACACAGGACGTCCCTCGTCACACTTCTTCTTGCGGGTTCTGCCTATCTCAGGCTCTCAGTCATCGGCGCTTCTGTTTCGGGTCTCTCAAGGACTCACAAGTCTGGCAACCGGTCTTGACACGCAGTCTAGGTGCTCCACTGCCATGTGGCATGAGAATAGCCCTTTCGGCAGCCCTGAGTCGGCCTTGCATAGCAAATAAATGCTGTGGCGCGAGATGATGCTGGCTGTGACTCTTGCCCTCCTCCATGAGGGGATGGAGGGTGGCGAATGGCTTGGAGCGGCTTCAGATAGATTTATACTTTATATGAATCAAGGCGGGGTGAGAACGGTCAGCATGCGGCTGATTGGTGAGAGTGGTTGGCGCAGCATAGTCTCTAGATGCCTCTGAAGATCGCAAGATCCATGTTACCACCACCGCGTAAAAGGTTTGTTGATGAACTACACGAAGACATCTGATGCAGGGATACTATCTCTGAGAACTTAGAGGAATTACTACTCGGCGACAGTAAATAATGGACACTGGGAAAACGTTCAATGTAAGGGCCGTGGCGCCGTGGCGCCATCGGCTCTCCTCTCGACTGGACGAGGGGTGAATACTTTGCGCGGTTTATGAATGGCTGTTGTTCGAGCTGTGACTGGAACAGGGATACACGAGCAGCATCGATCTGACTGCCATGGGTACCTGGGAGGTAGGTGCCGGGTATTCTGGTCACACTTCTACAAATTCCAGAGTACTCTTTGCCTGACAGAGGTGGAAACGATAGGTTCCAGATAAAGGCCTCCAGGCGTCGACTCGCTTCGTGAAATACAGCTGAGCTATCCCATTGGCCAGAAGAGACAGGGTGAAACGAAGATAAGGAATCCATTCAACTCAACTCAACTCAGCCACCACGACTTCTGTGCAAGCCACATCTCAATGCATCCAAGCGCGGGAGCTAATGGCAGCATTTCATCTTATTAGCCACTCTAGCTAGTGATATTGTCTACCATCCATCTATCACGGAAGACCCAAAATGTCCTTCAAGATGGATAGAGCGCCAAATAGTTGGTTGTCGTGGTACTTTCTGGCGTTGATCTGCAGTGCTATCGGAGCACCCTCGAAATTACCGTCGTCCCACTCTTGCTTCACAATGCGACATTCGTTGGAAAGCGGCTTATAATTGTCGGCATACTTCTCACCGGCTTCGCTCCTAATAGGCGTTGGAAATACGAGACCAGGATGATCTACCAAGTTCCAGAATGTGGTGTATGTCCAGAAGCGCGTTGTATCGTGCTGCGGAGCTGGTCCCACATGAGTAGGTCCGATAACTACGTCGACGTCCTGAGCGTTCCAGCTAGCGGCATATTCGATGCGGAAATTGTCTCGTTCCTGTCGCAGATACGCAACTTCGACAGCATTTTTCATTTTAGCATCTTCGTGGATGAGCCAGCGAGTTAATGGCAGGACAGGCTCTCCACTGGCTTCGATTGCTGCGAGAACACCTACACCGCCGTCAGGTATGAACATACGCCAAGCTTTGTCGAAGGCTTCGGCGGCCTTATACTGGTGGAAGTCTTTAACCTCGATCAAGTCTTGATACTTGGGATCCGAGACAAGTTGCCTCACCCAGGCAATGGCCCGCTTGACTGGTGGTTGGGGCTCAATAAAGCCGTCGTTCTCGATAATACCAATCTTGAGTCGCCTCGAAACGGGGGTTTGCAGACCTTTCCATAAGGTTGGAATCATTTTTGGATCCTCCAAATAGGGCTCAGTGTCGAGAACAACTTTGGTCACAAGGTCCATGTCCCGGAGACTTCGACCCATTGGACCAGTACAAGCCAGCACATTCAATTCAGCCGGCATTGGGTCCCTAAGCATATCCCTCATGGGTAGCAAGTTGGAGGTTGGTTTCCAACCATAAATTCCACAGAAAGCTGAAGGTGCGCGAATACTCCCGCCAATGTCGCTGCCAATGCCTAGCACGGAACCCTTCATTCCAATCAAGGCTCCTTCGCCTCCAGACGAACCACCACAAGTCAAATGAATGTTGAATGGGTTGAGGGTTCGGCCAAAGTGAGAGCTGCTCTCCATGTGCATAATTGCTTGGGGCTGGTTCGTTTTACAGTAAAACACCGCACCGGCTTTGCGCATGATGCTGACCATGAGGCAGTCTTTGTCCTCGGAGTATGTTGTGCTCAGCTCGCCGTAGGAGGAACTGTGTCCCGCGATTGGCATATGTTCTTTAATGCTTACTGGCACACCATGGAGAGGGCCCACCGTCTGACCAGTGTTGGCGACATGTTCATCCAGCTTCGCGGCCTGCTCAAGGGCTTCCTCAGGGAAGAATTGCGTCAAGCAGCAGACCAGCTGGTGCGCAATAGCAGCACGCTTGATGAACGCTTTGATGACGGTCACGGCCGTGTACTTTCGCGCCGCGATGGCTTCAGCGAGGCTGGTTGCATCGTGGTTCTCCGTGATGTCGAGCTCTTCGGCGCTCAGGAGGCCACAGGTGCTGGGAATAGTGGAGACATCTCGTGGAGGATTGTTGATCAGCTCTTGAGGAAGATACCATTCTTCGGGGATATTCTCAGCGATGGCAGCAAATAAAGGAAGACGTTTGACCTCATACTCCGGTGTGCCCTTCAGCATAGGCTTGGTGACAATGATCGGCAGTGGTCTTGAACCCATGCTAGATAGGCATTTACCGTGGGGAGATCTATCGGAGACAACGACGCGACGGTGCATTCACAAAGATACGTCAATATATATAACGGATGTTGACGTGTTGTTGCTCGCGGCAGCGTACCGTCCAGTCCGGCTCACAACACGATATCTGTCCCTGATCTCTCAGCCCCAGAGCGGAAGGAGAGTTAGCATCTCTTTGGTATTCACCACCGACCTTGACAGGATACTGTCCGACCATTCGAGGCCCGAGTGGAGATCCCCTGTAGAAGTCTGGGAGGCTACCAATCAGAGGCGATTCCGCGAAAGTTTAGTCCGTCCAACTAACAGAGTGGAGAGTCTATAACTGCTTAAGAGCCTTGTACCAATCTGCTTCAAGACGTCCTGAGAACCTTACCGTCGCTGGGGACATGCGCTATCTCTCCAAGATGTGGTGATGTCCGTCCCGCACTCCCCTTACGCGTGGCTTTCCCTTGTTGTGAAGTCCGCCTGGCCCAATGAAACCCAGCTTCGAGCATTTCGCCGCTGGAGTTCTGGGGAAACTTCCTCGTTTGGCGCTCTAGCAAATCAAGTGTTTTACCGCTCTTTGCTGTACATATCTCTTATGGCTGTTGAGTTGGCGTTATCTCTGCGCCACGCGATAGAAACCGTTCAAGCCTCCGCACCCTCCTGCTTCACCTCGCGGGACGGCAATCAACATCCTCCAAGTTCGCACTCTTATGGCCATCGTGTGTGTGTGTGTGTGTGTGTGTGTATCTGTGTTATCAGCGCCAGGGGCAGCCGCGGAATTAATTCTCGCAATAGAACTCCCGGGCAATCAACGGTCGCGGCTTCGTGCCGGTTTAGATTGGTTAAGTTTGCGCAGAGGGTATAAGTATGCACTGAAACGTTCAACATCCTGAACGCAGGAGTCCATCTTCTCTGCATCACGCTCAGTGCATGCACCTCTATCTTGCTCTACCTTGATTTTGTTCTCGCAGCCATGGCTCTGTCTCATGAGCACACCGGTGACCTATCAGGGACGACGCCTGGTACGGTGCATTTGGTTGATCTCGACCACACCATGCAAACTCAACATGCATCTGGCGGCAATCAAGACGTTGTTCTCGATCCCACGCCTTCCCCTGATCCAAACGACCCGCTCAACTGGAGCCCCCGCAGGAAGATGATGGCCACGATCTGTACCAACTTGCGAGTTGCTTCGCCCAGCCATTTGGCGACGGTTGCTGACGATCGTCTCAGGTACACTTGGTTCGCTGGAATGTCGGGGTCAACCGTATACTCCGTTCTCGTTCCGCTCTCTAAGAGCAATGGAGTGTCGATATCCACGTTAGTGGAAGGCGGCGGGTACATGTTCCTCCTACTGGGCTGGGGGCTGCTCTTTTGGAATCCCTTCGCGATGAGATACGGGAAACGCTTGACATATCTGCTCTCCACCTTGGGTGGAATTGTAAGTTTCCATGTCTCGAGCCGTACAAGGCACCAAGCTAACTTTGACCAAGGGGACCTGCATTTGGAGGTAATCACCTGTCCCTCATTTGAACGGTTTTCTGGTTTGTCATGTTGACCAGTAGACAGCGCATATGTTAAGAGCGATGGAGAGTGGCTCGCTCGGTCCATCATCCAAGGTTTCTTCCTGGCCCCTATCGAATCACTACCCGAGATATCTGTAACTGATGTGGTACGTGGAAGTCGTGGCAAGGAAAGTCCTCTCCCAGGCGATTGCTAACGAATTCGTGCCAACCAGTATTTCACCCATCAACGTGGCCGATACATGGGCATCTACGCTTTCACTCTGGCAGGCAGCAACTATTTTACTCCCGTCCTGTGTGGATTCATCGCCGAAGGCCAAGGCTGGCAGTGGGTCTTTTACTACCCTTCCATCTTCTTGGGTCTTCTTTTTCTCTTCCTTTTCTTTTTCATGGAAGAGACCAATTACGTTCGCAATACTACCGGTATTGTGGCGATCGCTACCAATACGCCACCACGTACACCGAGCCTGCAAGACGACAGAGAGAAATCGCCGGCCGTCACGAGAGCAAGCGATGAGACACTGGGCGAAGTATATGGTCCTCCCAAGACTTTTGTCCAGAAGTTGGCGGTCTGGCACCCGACCCCCGGGCAGGGCATGGTGAAACGCGCAATCCACAGTCTCAAGTTCCTCGGCTGGCCGGTGATCTTCTACGCTGGCTTCTCGTACGGATCGTACCTGGTCTGGTTCAACGTCCTCAACGCCACGGCATCTGTGATCCTCAGCGCACCGCCCTACAACTTCTCCGCATCCATGGTCGGCCTCAGCTATATGTCGTGCACCATCGGCGTTATCGTTGGCTCCTTCCTCTCTGGGCCCCTAAGTGACTGGTTGACGCTGAGACTCGCACGACGCAACGCCGGCATAATGGAGGCTGAGTTCCGCCTATGGCCTTTTGCATGTTGCCTGATCCTAGTCCCTGGGTCCTTGGTCCTCTGGGGCGTGGGAGCAGCGCAGGGCGTGCATTGGTTCGGCCTCGTCTTCGCGATGGGGGTGTTGGCCTGTGCAACAACTTTTGGAGTAACTCTCAGTATCAACTATCTGATCGACAGTTATCACGATATCAGCGGTGACAGTATTGTGACGTGCATTCTGGTGCGCAATACTCTATCCTTCGCGATGAGCTACGGGTAAGTCCTGTCTAGTCCCACCAGTGCCGTCTTCGGCTAATGAAGGAAACAGTATCACTCCCTGGTTGACCAATATGGGCGTTCAGAACTGTTTCATCTCCGCAGCATTTGTCGGTCTGGCTGCTTGCAGCGTCTTCTTGATCATGATTAAATGGGGCAAGGGCTTCCGGGTTCGCAGCGCTGCGAAGTACTGGCAGCTGGTCGAGGCGGCGCACAAGGCTTGAGCCTTGAGAGAAGTAGTACTTCCTGATCGAGACGGTCTCTATGGAGGGGAGACCAGTGTGTGGATGACCAAGAGGGTGCTGCCAACATGGCAAGAGATTCGTGTGATGAACAGTGGGAGATGACATTTGCTCTGGCCGTAATCGGTTTGCATGAAGTATAGTTATGAATCTCATTCATAAATTTCGAAAGCCAAGACATTGTGAATATATTTCCAGATCTGCGGAAAACTATGTCCCGCATCCCCCATCACTCCCTATCTCGGGTCTCAGGCTGTTCGCTAAGGATTCGGTGAGTTCCCTTCATCTCAGTCCGCGACAGGACTTTCTGGGCAACCAACACCTTTAACCAGAGCTTGGACAAAAGAATGCGGGGAGGTTAATAGGTGCAGGGGTGATCCTGACGCTGCATCTCGCGGGTTGGCCAAAGAAGTCAATCTCTCCAGAAGAGGAACATGCCAGTTGGTTAGACTGCGACTGAATGCATTCTGCTCGACAATGCCGGCATCGAGTCCAGCTGTGCCCAAGAACTGGCCCCGCGACGTCGTATTCCTGAGGAAATTCCACATCCCACCACCACTGAGTGCCTCGGCGCTTCAGGTTCAAATCCACGAGGCTGGTGCTTACCCAGTCATCACACCCGCTCCGGCCATACCCAGCCCACTGGTCCGAATCACGCCCATCACCCTACCGTCGCACCCTGCTTGCGGACAGTCGGGGCTTTTCGCAGCAAAAGCACTGCCTCCGGATTCGTTTGTCCTCTTCTACCTAGGTCACGTGCACGACAGTTTCACAACCGACACGACATCCAACTACGACCTGAATCTCGACCGACAGCTCGATTTGTCTGTCGACGCGACGCAGTTCGGGAACGAAGCGAGATTCATCAATGACTATCGCGGCGTGCGCGGGGAGGGTCCCAATGCCGAGTTTCGAGACTGTGTGGCGCCAATCGGACTGGGGCTTGGGGAGAGAAGGATTGGCGTTTTTGTCTTGAGTGCTGGCAGGGCGAGGAAGAACGACAAGGGCACGACGAGGGCCCGGGGGATCAAGAAGGGGGACGAGATCGTGGTCAGTTATGGCAAGGGATTTTGGGACGCTAGGAAGGGGAGGACCTAAGCCCTAGTGATGGATGAGAGTGAGTCGATTAAGCGAGGCTGACCATAGGTTGATAATACCGTATGGGCACAATTCGCAGTGATTCAACTGAAGAAACCACGCAGGCATAACGGAGTTTGCCCAATAAACATTTCATTCACTTCTTTTCTTACATCAAGACTATAATATACAGTGTATAGCTACATACTGCCTGGGGACAATCTGATGCGGCGGGCTTTCTCTGGTTTGTTCTTAAGCTGTTGTGCAAATACTAGTGGCGAAATAGTGGCCGCTCTTTGCTTCTCCCTGGTTGAGACTTGCCAGATATCGTCGTGGTTCCGCGTAGTGACTGGACCACTGCTCAAGCTTCACAATGAATAGCCTGGCTTCTGTTTTCTTCCCGCGATCGTCCAAATGCAAGGCATCGTGCCTCCTTGGAATTGAATCCGGATGCCGGGGCGCGCCAACCACATCTGCTGAGGCACAAACGTACGCGGTTTGCCTTGCAATGGGACTTGAGCGGGCGCTGGTTCCAACCTTGGATCTTTGACTTGCCCCATAAGTCAGTGCCACAGAACATGCGGATCACTTGCCGAAAGTTAACAATGTCGCGGACCAGAGCGATTGAGAACTGAGTGTAGAACACGGTCTTCCCAAGGTGACACCGTCTCCAGGTAATGCATGGGAGCATTCAGCGAGAGGGTTGGGGCAATCGGTGGCCAGTTTGTTCGTTCGAACCAGATTCTCAACTGATCGTGTAGGTCTAGATTGAGCAAAACGTGGGTTTATAGGTATATCATCGTAGCCATCGTAAAAGTGCTTGCATGAGTAATCTCCGGTCCACAGGCTTGGCAATGTAATCGTTCATGCCTTCCGCCAGATAAGCCTCTTCATCTCCCTTTAAAGCGTTTGCAGTCATGGCAATGATGGGAATGGTGGAGCCCGAGGCCCTGATCTGCCTGGTCGCATTAACGCCATCCATGACAGGCATGCTAATGTCCATAAGGATCAGGCTGTAGGCCAATGGCTTCTGCTTGACGAGTCGCAACCCGTCGGCACCGTCGCAGGCGACATCGACCTTCTCGAAACCGAAGCCTCGCAACAGCCGCACCATGATGGTCTGGTTGATTGCGTTATCCTCGACCAGGAGGAGGTGCTTGTTCGGCGCCAATGCTTTGATATCCAGGTCGGCGGTGGACACGATTGGACGTACCGGTGGAGCGATTTCCAGTTTTCCCACTGTGACGGTAAAATAAAAGTTGCTGCCTTGGCAGTCCTCGTTCTTGGTAAAGCCTACTGTGCCGCCCATCAACTCTGCCAAGCTTTTGCATATTGAAAGGCCAAGTCCCGTGCCTTTGTATCGTTTGGTGGAGAAGTTGTCGAGTTGAGTGAAAGGGATGAACAAGAAGTTCTCGGACTCGGCGGGGACACCGATGCCGGTATCGATGACCTCTGTCCTGATACTGTAAGAGGATTCGTCTTCATGGGTCAAGATGATTTTGACACGGATATAGCCGTGTTCTGTGAACTTGACGGCATTGGAGACGAGGTTCTGCAAGATCTGGCGGTAGCGCAGAGGATCACCTTGAGCGACTTTGGGTAGTTTTGGGTCCAATTCAATCTCGAAGCGCGGGCCAGACTCGGGCCCGACGTTATAGCTGCGGCGCACTGCGGCGACGATGTCGGCGATGCTGATGACCTCTTTGGTGGTGATGGAAAATGCGCCGGAGGTGAGCTTGGAATAGTCGAGGATGTCGTTGATGACTTGCAGCAAGATGGCCCCCGATTCATCGATGATATCAGCAAGCTCATGCTGTTCCTGGGACAGGCCGGTATCGATGAGGAGGGACAGGGCAGACAGCATTCCGTGCATGGGGGTCCGGATCTCGTGGCTCATGTTGGCGAGGAAATCTGACTTCAGTCTGGAGGCCTCTTCGTATGCAGCAATGAGGCGAGCCTCGCTCGCTTTTCGTTCAGTCAAATCACGAGTGACTTTGCTGAAACCTTGCAGGATACCGTCACGGTAGACGGGGGCGATGATGACGTTGGCCCAAAAGCGAGTTCCGTCTTTGCGCACGCGCCAGCCTTCGTCCTCGACCTTGCCGTCGCGCAGGGCCAGTTCGAGCTCTTTCCGGGGTTTTGTGGCCTTCTTGTCCTCGTCGCTGTAGAAGATTGAGAAGTGCTGACCAATGATCTCTTCTTGTGAATACTGCTTGAGAAGGGAGGCACCAGTATTCCAAGTGGAGATGCAACCGGTGGTATCGAGCATGAAGATGGCGTAGTCGCGGAGGGTACTGACCAACACGCGATAGGTTTCGGCAACTTCGAGCTTGGCTTCCTGGGCAATGGCCTGCTCGACGTCTGCAGTGGCATCTTGACCTTCGACGACGAGATAGAGGAGGTCGTCTCCATCGTAGATCGGGATGGCTCTCAGACGCCAATGGCCCGGGAGAACGCTGCCGAGGATAGGCTCTGTTTTGGACTCTTTGCGAGAGGAGATGGCATCGTTGACGAGTTGCTTGACCAGGAGTACGTTTGTGGCATCCAAGACTTGGGCAATGACGTCGAAGAAGCCCCGACCGCGGAGATCGTCGAGTGTCGTCTTGAAGAGCTGCTGGTATGTGTGGGAGACGGCAGTGAAACAGAGGGTGTGATCGAGGACGGCGGTCGGAGTGGGGGTCAAGGTGAAGATACGTTCCATGCCGACGGGCTTGTGAGGTGGACTTGTCGTGTTGGCAGATGGACTGGGTGGTGGACTCAAGTGATTCCTGGTGGGGGGCGATCTTCGCGAGATTGAAGATGAGAAGGAGGCCGGCCGAGAAGTTGCTTCGAGTGCACCTTCCGGGCCTTCTACTGCTACGCGCTTCAGTGACTTCATGCTGGCAGGATGCTATCGAGAGGACATGGCTGGCTGGAGAGGGGTGGAGGGATGGATGAGGTGGTGGAGGGCAGGCTTGTGAAGTACAATGGTAGGAGGATGAGGTTGAGCAGTGAGAAGCAAACTACCGGGGTGGGCTACTGGGTGGGATGAAGCAACAGGCTGAGAAGGGAGGAGTGGCACTCGGTGGGATTCCGTGGTGATGGGTAGAGGCAGTCTCAGAAGAAGTACGGCGTCGAGGAGGAGGAGGACAGGAGGAGGACAGGAGGAGGAGGAGGAGGAGGAAGTAGGGAAGTAGGCGACCTACCAAGGTCGTCGGTCGTCGGTCGTCAAGACTCAGATGGACGACGTGAGTTTGAGCCTTGAGACGAAGCCACGGCGGAAAACAGAACAGCCTGAGGTTCAGGATCAGGCGTATGGGAATTGGGAATGGGGAATCGATGGGAGGCCCATGCAGACGAGGGCGATTGGCGGGCAGAAGGCGAGCAGCTAGCAGCCGCGGCAGGGGGGGATCGACATGATTTTCGGGGACGTGTTTAGGATGCAGATACGATGCAGCAAGAGGCGGGAGGCGCCAGGAGGGACGAGGCGCGGATGGAGGGTGATGAATAGAAGATGCAACGAGACCATGGAGTGGGACTGAGTCGAGGGGCAGGCTGGACGTGGTCGGCTGGAGGTGGTAGCGGAAGCAAGGTGGATAATGGACGAGGGACAATCGATGATGGATGGGAAATGGTGGGAATCGGATGGAGCGGACATACGAGTCGTGTGGGGGACGAAGGGGAGCGACGCAGGACGGAGTCATCGTACGCAGGACAAGGCGCAGAGGGAGATCTGACTTGGATCAAGACGGACATTACATTACATTGCATTGCATTGCATTGCGTGAGGGTGAGGGTGAGGGTCAGGCCGAGGGCGAGGGCGGGATCGTCCGACTTGGTTGGGACGCGCACCTTGAGATGGTTGATGGCAAAGAGGAGACGGCTTCGAGTGACTTGCTGGCCGGGAACGAGGACAGACTGCGGAGTGGCTGCCACAAAGACTAACCACAGTGATAAGAAGGGACGAGAGAGGGAGGATGCACCTTTGCACCAAACGCCCAAAGTCAAAAAGACCGTCGCTGCAACAGCCATTTGTTGGCCTCATGGACATTGGCATTCGGCATTGGCCTGAACATGGAAATGGACATGGCTCTCCAGGGGCCCGCGGTCCTTGCCAGGGTCTCCCCCGTCACGCTTGGGCAGGTGCTGTGCAGGTGCAGCTCCCGCAGTTTGAGCACCCTGGACAGCCTGAACCTGAAACCCTAGGGAGACGCACAGGGGTGATGGAGATTGAGATTCAAAAGACAGGCGCGGGTGCATGAAACCAAGGTGCAGGCCTGAGCAGTGAGCAGTGAGCAGTGAGCAGTGAGCACCAAGCGGTCCTACTCGTAAGCACCGAGCAGTACTCGTAAGCACCCGTACCCATCGTCCCCCATCCCCGTCCCCCATCCGTACCAAGCCATCAATCAACCAGCCTTTGTCATCTCCCTCCTCCCAAGTGATCTGCTCTGACGCTTATCCACCTGGATAGAGCCACCGGGTAGATCCTGGCGAGAGTGGCTCCCAGCCCAGCTCGATGTCTACTCCGTACAATTACTGTCCATACCAGCCGACTGCCGCTCGACTGTCCGTATTTGGCCCTGGCCCTGACCTGGAAACTGTCCTCCGTACACACAGCGACGACGTACGAGTAGACCGCTGGTATGGTTGTACAAAGGCGCGCTTCCCCCACCGCCTGGACACATCACCTTGCAGACTACAGGATGTACAGTAGTAGGTACTCCGTATTTCTCATTTCTCATCCATATTCCTATCGCGAACTGGACCTCAATCGGTTCCATCCGAGCTCAAGCCAGGTGCCAGCTCTTCGTACGAGTAGTGGCTCTACGAGTCACACACGCATTCAGGCTGGACCTCGTAACTACCTACAGGCTACTTACTCGTAGGCCAGGGTGGCAACAACTAGTCCGCCATCCATCTCATCGGCCATGGTCGCTTCATGCATCTCGCCCTCCCTAGCGGGCAACTAACTAACATAGCACCGAGTACCAAGTACCAAGTACGGATACCAATTCATGCGCAAGGGATGTGCCTCCTAGCCGGATCCTGAGGCCTGAGTACTCGTACAGGCGTGTGCACCCATGGCCCATGGCATCTCATCAATCATCCATCTGCACGTCGAGTCGTTCTGTCTTGTCCTACCAAATATATGCAGGAAACTGTTTGCGGCTTCAAGTCAGCCCAGATCACACACTCTCTCTCACGTCTTTAATCATCAATGAGACCTGTCATAGCACCGATTTCCAAGCTTTCATGTCGGGACACCTTGACCGATTCGCTGATTATGAGCAACGCTTGCCTAACTGGGCACTATGCCTGCCAATCGTCCACTGGCTACTCCAGCTGCATTCACCATCAGGCTGGTAAGGCTGGCAATGCAGATGCAGAGGACGAGCTACGTGGTAGTCGGTGCGTAATACTCTGTACTGCTCTTGAAGACCACACCGTACCAGCGTGCTTTCTTTCATTGTGGCCGCAGCTTGGAAAGATGAAAATGCCTCAAACTATGTAGCTTCCCATGTCATGGTCCATCTTTGGTCACAACACCATCAGAGAAAGACTACCCAGGTGGCTCCGTACTCGGTACAGTGTACGAGGCATAGCCGCCCAACAAGTGTGGCCGTGTGGCCATTTTCCCATCCCACGAACGCCCCTCGCGCCCATGCCATGTGCAATCCCACCAGTGACCACTCACCAACAGGCCTATCCTGCTCTTCGGACCATAGCTGGCCTGGACATTGCACAAGACAAGACGTGTACGGAGTAGTCCAGTCCAGCCTTTCTCTTCCCCGTTCATTCACCCACCCGATGCTGTACAGAAATGCGCCAATCCGAAACCTGTCGCCATCGGACATTCCTTTGCTCGTAATTCATATCCTATGATGGGAATTCATTGCAATGTTCCTAACGCCGCCCGCCAGCCTTGCCTGCCCACCTCCCACCGCTTACAAGCTCAATCGATCTAGACTTCGAACCCTCCGACCCTTCCCTCCTGTCACCAGGCCCAGCTTGTAAAACGTTTCTTCCCCTGCCGCGTTTCTGCCACCGATGTACCATTTCTCCGCTCCCAGTGCATCGATGAAGCCGCCCGACGAATTCGAGCTGTCACTACCGCGTCGCTGTCGGCCCCGTGTCGGCGCAGGCGGCGACATCGAGAGGCTCGCATTGGCGTGTGATGTATGTGACGGTGAATGGGGGTGGATGTGGGATAGACCGACAGTCGGTGAGGCCGTGCCGGGAGATAATGGCGTGGCGTATCGATGTGAGCTGGGGTTCGTCGAGAAGGGTAACGGCGCCGTACTACTCGTCGACGCTTTGGACTGTGAGCTTGACTGCGAGGACCCGGCTGGACTGTCATGGGCCTTCGTTGTGATGGTCCTTGTCACCGTCGACGTCGACGTCGCCGTCGCCGTACTGGTGGAAACATGGGCTGCTGCAACCAGCGACCCCGGCGAGATCACTGCATCGTACGTGGATGTCGATTTGGCTGAGAACGTTGGACTGGTACGAGCGCGGAAGGCGGAAAAGAAATTGGCAAAGAAGGGTCGGTTAGTTGGCATCGCTACACTGCCGATGAATCTCACTTCCTCTTGTTTTTGCTGTCTCTATCTTCGTGTAGGGCGCCAGTTGTCGATTTCCAAAGACTCAGATGGCTTTGGGACTCAGATGATCTGGGCGACGGGCCCCCTCGTGCATGTATGAATTCCGGCTTCTCAAGAGTCGATTCAATTAGTCTGCACACTCAGTACAGATGACACCCGCAGTCTTCCGCTTCTCTTGACTCCCAATAACACAAGCTGCGGGCCCACGACAGTGTCAGACTCCTCGCAGTGACGTCGAGAGAACAGAAGAACGGTAGGGGGGTCGTGGTATTAACTCAGCGGCGTGTAGTGCAGTGCAGGGCGCAGTTGAGCAGTCGATACCAGAGGGGGAAGTGCGGATGAGGTGGGATGCAATTCCGGGTTTCGCGATTCGCCAGGATGCGACTGCTCAATACACCCGCCGATAGTTCCAGTGCCCAGAGATATAAGGTTGGAAAGGATGTAGCGTACGGTGGGAGTCTGAGTGGATCAATTGATGCTGTGATCGTGGAGGCCGTGATGCTGGTTCTTGTTGATTCCTCCTCGACGCTTGAGTATGTGCTTGCAATAACGATAGAGATGGAAAGGCAATTAATTCGGTGCTCGGCGATTGATGGCACGAGATGATCTCACTCATCAGCCGACGCCATGCGGTGGTTGATCGGACCCGCGAAGGAAGAAACCGGGCGTTGGGAAGCGAGGCAATCAATGTGACGCTGATGGGAGGGGTCCGTGGAAAATGGGTGGACCGAGCGTGGAAAGTGGGTTAAAGTGGGTTTGAGAACTTGAGACGTGAGAACTGAGAACTGAGAACAGAGATCAGAGACCTGAGAAGGGGAAACTCTCCAAGACGCTCGCTTATCATAAGAAGCACAGGCATTCGCTGCCCTCGCCTCCTGCAAACTCGCCCAGCTGGATGTTCAAGCCGACCCGTCCTTGGGTCTCTTGTCCCCTTTCTTGAACCCACTTAGCCCTGCACGCTGCAGTCCCTCGACAGATAGACCAACGGATGACAATTGCAGACCTGCTGCTCATCCGAGACTCCTCCTATAGAGCAGTCCACAAACTGAATCCAAGGCAAACTAGGTTACAGTACTCGTGCTTGCTTGAACACCTGCAGTACACCGTTGATTGCTCAAGAGACTACTACGTACTATGTAGGAACATACCGCCACGTCAAATCAATAGGCATCGACTTCCCGGCGCTCCATAGTACTAGGAGTGGCCATCTAGACAAGAATGCCAACCATCTAGTTCTACTCGTAGCCATCATCACCCTCATTCACTCGTCAACGATCAACCTGACGTTCAACCTGACGTTCAACCTACTTGGCAGGACTTGGACCGAGTACTCGGTACAGTGTTCTGCGTACCGAGTATGTTGTCACTGATGCCCCTGGCTTGTACGTCTCAGAGCCTCCAACAGTAGTGTAGCAAGATTCGGCTACCAAACAATCCACCCACTTGGAATCTGTCATTCGACTGCCTCCACAGATTTCTGTCCGTGACTTTCCCCGTTTACTCCTCATCGTCGTAAGAGAACTCTAGGATCTAAAATTGTCATCAGGCTTGCGGCAATCAGTAAACCATACAGAACCCGAACATACCATGCTATTCCAGTTACCCCCGTGGCTCGTGACTGCACTAGGCCCCATGTTCTCGAACCCTAGGCCCTTGTAGAATGGAACCAGGTGGTCATGGGCGAGGAGAGCCAATTGTTTCGCCGATTTCGAATCTTTGATTCGTGCAATGTAGGACTTCATGAGAATCGAGCCGAGGCCCATTTTCTGAAACTCCGGTGCGACGGCCACTGAATGGATACAAATCGTGCCTCCTTGGTCCTGGTGCCCAAGAGGTTCTTCAGTGTCATCGATACTCGGAAGAGATGAGCGTCTGGTCTTCCAGTTCGCCGGAATTGCCATGGATGCTTCAGTGACACTCGGCGCAGGGGTGCGAGTCGATACGACGTGCGCAATGAGGCGTCGCTGAGCAGGTGTAGATGATTCTTCAGCCTCTGCCTTGGTAGGCTGGGTAAACAGACCTAAGCTCAGTTCAGGACATCTTGTCAGGCGATACAAAATCTAAAGGGGAAGAGTCTGTTAGCAATTGTGCCAGGATTTCAAGCTGCATGGTGGGACGCCGGTCGACAAAGCCGTTGATGGTTCTCACTTTTTCTCGGCTTGCCCGTTCCTCAGGCGGGAATGCGTCTTCTTCGAGTCTGGAGCACTGGTCAACGTCGGAAACAGACAATGCTTGGTTTTCGGGATGGAGACGATCCCATTTGTGAGTCGAACCACGGCGACGGCCGCCCAATCTTCCAGTCAGCATGTTCAACAGTGAGTGATTTGCCATAGGATCGTGGTCATCATCCTCTGAATCGTCTTCGCCGTCACCAATGTCGTCCACGTCGCGAATGTTGTTGCCGTAGCGGTGCAGATCTAATGGAGAAGAATGAACCTTGTCACCGTCGGTCGCATGATCGGGCATGTCGATGTCGGTGTGGTTGATGTCGATGAAATCCTCGTCGGCCGGGAACGATTGATGACTAGGGTTAGGGCCTTGTGAGTCGGCGCTCTTGGCAGGCCCTGCACCAGGTGATTGGTCATGGTTTTGCAAGTTTGGTGCCATGGCTGTACGAGGTACCGAGTACAGAGCACTACGGAGTACAGCTTTCAATTCGATGTTGCGGCAGCCGGATAGCCGGATAGACTATATGGAAGATCTGGTGCAAAGCCTGTGTGCCTAGAGTGCGTACAATATACCTGGATCTGGAAGGAGACAGTGCAAGGCCTTATCCCAGCGCGCCTGCTGAGCCTGAGTCTCGAGTACTGCGTCCGGAAGCGGAAAAACTATTCGCACATCCGCACTTTCTGTGTACAGTACACAGCCAAGGATCTGAACGGGGTGTATCGGATAACAGGGCAAGGAACTCGGTGTTTGTAAAGACCAGTATCAGGATAATGCGGCGGCGTCGGGCGTCGGCAGAAGCAGGCTGTCGGCGGGAGGAAGATCGTGCTGCGAACAAAAAGGATGAGATCAAATTTGAGGGCCAAGCCGGGGGGCAGTGACTTTGTGCCTATTACCACAGAGTACAGAGAACTCGTACTCTCACTCACTAGCAGAGTCTATCTGCCTTTAGTGGCGAGCACGCTTGCCACTAGGCAGCTTTGATGGGCAAGACGATCTTAGATGAAGTACATGCATACCAATTTACCAGTACAGCACTCAGTGCCTCGTAGAACAAGAGGGATATCCTTTTAGGGCCCTCGCTTGACAGCTTTATGCTTACAGTAGGCTTTGAGCATGTCCGGGGTGCTGGCCTCGGTAAGAGTGCCTCTGACGTTGCAGGCTTTCTGCGAGCAACAGGCACCACACCCACCTGTCTAGCATGGGTTCACCAGTGGATTGACTCTCTAATCGATAGCGGGCTCAGGCTTGCATAAGTAAATCACTGATTGCCATATTGGTGGGAAAATTCTCCTACTAACAGGGATGCCAATATCTATCCCAACAAGGCCCTGGGTGTACACAGCGACCAGGAACAGACAACACACCAAGACAGCTCAGGCGGGGATCTTTAGGTGGCCCGTCGCCATCATATGAGTATCTCCCCTCGGCGGTCGGGGCGCCGGACGAGCTATTCGGGTGCTCGCCCCGCCTAATGTGAAATAAGCTTAAGCTTAAATAGAGGCCGTGGATATTAGTGGATAGGCTGGGCTTAGGGTCTGTAGGCCTCTACCTGGTTAAAGCACCTTGGGAGGCAGCTGCGGGCACGTCATCCGCCCGTTGTTCACAGTTCCACAGAATTACTGTACAAGTACACACTGCACGGCAAATCATCAATCATGAGGCAGCTCTCACTTCGACCTTCTCGATGCTTCTCTGCCACCTTGAACTTCTATGCTTAGAGTCCTTCTACAAATTATTCTCTTTCACCCTGCGCTCCCTCAACCCATTCGTCGCGCCTTCTGCGAATATCTTCCTCTCTCTTCCTCAACTTTGCTGGAACTATACCCCGAGCTTGCCTATTCCTTGCCTCTAGGTCTTCAAGATGTACGTACTTCTGACGCCACCTTGGATTTCTACGTGAAGCTAACATCCTCACAGGCGCATCTCAGTATCTGTGGTCACTTCTGATGTCAGCATCAATTCAGACTTCCTCAATCTAGAGGTTTCGCCCGACATGACACTGAACGACATCAAAGCCATCGTCGAAGCCGAGACCAATGTCCCTCCCGAGGCACAGCATTTTCTCAAAGATGGACGTCCCGTAATCGATACATCGCAAAGTCTTGCGGCGTTGGGTGTGCAAGAGGGAGATGTTGTGGCCATGGCCATACAAACAGCAAGATCCAGCCGGCAGTCGGCGCAAGATCCCAGAAGTAGACAACCTGTTCAGAGGACAACCGGTGCAAACGATCCGGAGTCGCTGAGGCTGAGGATCCTAGGAGACCCAAATCTGCTAGCTGAGTGTCAACGTCAAGATCCAGAACTGGCGGATGCGAGCTCGAGCCGAGAGACTTTTCACAACCTCTGGAACACCAGACAGCGTCAACACGAGCAATCACAGCGAGAGAAACAAGAGCAAATTGCACTCCTAGAAGCAGATCCATTCAACGTGGAGGCTCAACAGAAGATCGAGGAGATGATCCGTCAAGAGCGGGTATCAGAAAATATTCAAAAGGCCATGGAAGAGAATCCCGAATGTTAGTGTATTTCATCTGTGCTGATCCACTCTACGTGAGCAGTATACTGACAGTGTCTCCAAGCCTTTGGCAGAGTGACGATGTTGTACATCGACGTGACCGTTAACAACGTTCCAATCAAAGCATTTGTTGACTCGGGCGCCCAAACCACCATCATGTCCCCGGAAGCAGCAGAACGATGTGGCATTCTACGTTTGATAGACAAGCGCTATGGAGGAGTTGCAAGAGGTGTCGGAACTGCCACAATTCTTGGACGCGTCCATTCAGCAGATATCCAGATCGGGCAGTACAATTTGGCAAGCAGCTTTACCGTGATGGAGGGCAAGGATGTGGACCTACTCCTGGGGCTAGACATGTTGAAGCGTCATCAGATGTGCATTGACCTACAGAAGAGTGTGCTCCGAGTACAAACAGATGAGATACCGTTCCTGCCGGAGAATGAAATCCCGAAGATGATGGACGAGATCCTCGGAAGCGAACCCAAAGTTGAAGGTCCCGGTGGTAGCACTATAGGTGCAACTACCGGAACTCTCGAACCGCCTGCAGAGACATCATCTAAGGGTAAAGAGACGCGGACGCCCGAAGCCAGCATCAGTCAGGCATCTGCCCCATCACAGCCCGGACCTAACACTAGCAACTTTGGTCCGTCTCAGCCCATCACCGCCGAATCAGTGGCGAAGATCACAGAACTCGGATTCTCGCGCGAAGAAGCGATCGCCGCCCTCAGGCAGGTCGACGGCAATGTCGAGTTGGCAATTGGGCTTCTTTTGTAAAGGAGAAGCCAAACCCTAAGCGTGCCTGTGGTTGGCATGGAAAACAATAGTCGTTGAAAGATGAGGCCAGATAGATCTTTGCCCGACCCTAGTCAGCACTCGGGAAAGAAATTATGTCGCTACGTGATCCTATTTCACGTTGGTACGGTTACAGTAAATAGACATTTCTCGACACTAGCACGTGGAATGCCATTTCGTCCGAAGCGAAATGCAAATGCAGTGTACTTTTGATGCCAGACTAGTCCCGATGGCTTCCGGCTAAAATGGTGGCAGCTGACGCTATCTGATACTAGTGCGATGCTAGTGGGGACTAGTGCATAGTTTGCTCTAAGCGTGTTGCCAAGCGTCGCATCTCCTGCCAATTGAACTCCGGCCTCCATCCACCTGCGACAAGAGACAAAAGACCATCACAGACCACAGGACGTATCGGCGCTTGTCTGGTTGATAGAGTGCTCTGTATTCCCTCCTCCGCCGTCTCCTCGACATTTGAACGTGTGCAACCGATTTTCCAGACCTTCAGACATGAATCGACCAGGTGGGTGATCTCCTCTCCCCTCCCCAATGCCATCCCACGCTCTTGTCGCTTTCGAGCCCGTGCGATCAACCTCATGCGATTTGGATCAAACACTCAAGCGTCGATATTGCCAAATGCCTAGGTCGCCATACTTCAAAGAGAGGACAACCCCGGACTCACCGATTCTGTTTGCTGCTGTCATCCTCACACCTCCATCATCCATCGCCTCTTCGCCTGGCGCCTCTCGTCGAATCGATCTGCCCGGACAACAGAGTGTGATCGAAACCGCCCTCCGCTCTTAGTTGGCTCTTTTGAAAATCTTGGGAGATAACAAGACGTGCCTACCACTGCGTCCTAGGTTCTCCGTGCCACCGCTCCAACACGCTGGAGATCGATTCTCGCAGCGGAAGCAAGAGAGCAGGGCATACAACTCTCAGAAAGAGACACTTCAGGTTACAAACGCAGATGGCCCATCTCACATTTGAGCTCTCCGCAACACCTTGAATCAGAACTGGCCGTGATTGAGACTCACAGCCTTCGCGCAGTCACGTTGCTACGCAGCCCAAGTTTTCTAAACAGCCAGGCCCCTTTCGAACGCTTTCTCATTTTAGTTTATGCTTCTCACACGGATATTTGACTGACTTGACTTCTTCCAGGACAAGGGCGTCCCGTGCAAGCCGCCAACAACCTCAACCACAGCCAGAACCGAGCTGTTAGCAACGGTAGAATGCTCGCAAGCAAACCTAGCACATGGGCACAAGCTGGCCTACCACCAGTCACACCTTCTAGTCAGCCTAATCGTGAACCTCTCGCCCCAGACAACTGGGCTCAAGCTATGAATCCCCGAACCAACACCCAGCTCGACTTGTCTGCCTCATCGTACGTCAATTGTGCCCAGATCAATTCGCGCTGATGGCCAACAGAGGCTGACCCAAGAAACAGCTTTCCGAGTCTCAATAATAGTGGGCTCCAGTCTCAAACCAATAACATCCCGTCGAGCGCGTGGCAAACTGGCCCTCCGCAAGCTGAACAGACCCAGCGACAGCATGTCCCATCCTCACGCTCGCATCTCTCCTCTCGCCCTTCACAGCAACAATCGAGTAGTGGACGAGACGGCTTCTACCCTACTGATACATATTCTCGAAACGCGCCAATGGAGTTCAGCTCTGAACAGCAGGCACAGCAACTGAGAAGAGGGAGTCAAGTTCCGAGCGGACCACCAGGACTGGCTCGACAATCAAATCTGCCTGGGGAGGTTTCTGGCGATCCTAGCAGGGTGACCTCTCCCTCAGGGCAGACCCAAATTTGTAAAACATCGTCCTTCCTAAAACAGCAGATTATTTGGCTAATGGACAGATACAGCGCGCTCACCTGTTTCGCATAGTCTAGCTTCGGCTATAGGACATGATCGGTTTATGAGCCAAGAGGGCAGGTCTCTACAAAAGGAATTTCCTTCAGATGCGGCATCAGGCTTTGACGCTGCCACTAGAGGGGAGCAATCACTGGAAACAATACTAAGCAACATGACCGAGCGTGAAAAGTTTGGCATGAAAGGATACATTGCGGAGCAAGACACTGCAACCCCAGCCGGGCGAACGCTGATGCGAGGAGTTGATCTATCAACGCTAGGGATCAACATGAATTCGCAGGAACCATTACTACCGATGTACCCCGGACCTTGGGCAGAACCAGGAGCACAGGCACTGAGACCGTTGGATACGGAATCCACCATCCCAGACTGTTACACAGTGAAAAAGATTGCGCCCTTGTCGAGTCGAATCAACGGATTTATGGATGAAACCTTGTTCTTCATATTCTACACAATGCCTCGGGACTACACGCAAATGCTTGTGGCTCAAGAACTGGTGGCCAGAAAATGGAGGTACCATATGCGAGAGAAGCAGTGGCTTACCCGGGATGACGCATCGCCAAGTCCGGTGCTTTTGGACGACAAGGTCTCGGAACAAGGCTACTACATCTGGTGGGACACCAAGGTGTGGAAGAAGGTCCGACGAATATACACCCTGAGGTATGAGGACCTTGAGGAGCAACCCAGCATGGGTAATCGAGCGATTCACCCTGGTGCAATTGCGGGGGGTGTGGACAGAGGCATGGGAGTGGGCAACTTCAACGCAGTGCCTAGTCTGGAGCGGATGGCAGCGACTGGCAGGGGGTTCTAGGAAAACTCCTGAGCATCGCGACCGTTCCTGATAGCCTTGAGTGGTGGCTTTGATATGCAGAGTATCATGACCGTGCCCATGCTTATGTCTATGTTGATGTTCGGTAAGGACCTTTTCCACCTAGGCCTGCTGTCTCTGCAGTGGCGGAAGTTCTGTGTGAACGTGTATGGCCTCTGTTTGAGGAGTGAGGATAGTCATCATCACGATGAGGGTCAGTTGATAACACGTGCACTGGCGCGGGAATCACGCTTCCGATTGCCTGATCAGGAAGAAGCGCTTACCCAGATAGGAAGTAGTCAACAGAAATTGCTGCTCCAACAAAAACAGACACTGACACTTACGAGCAGCGATTTGGTCGCTTGGTGACTTGGTTCTTGCTTGGCTCTATTATGGTTGAAATCCGGAGTACTAGAATCCAGAGTACTGGATAGTGCGAGCAATCCCTATAGCCCCATCCCACTCTATTGTATGAGTCGCGTGGCCCAGACGGAGTCCACATCACATTTTAGATCCGACGTATCAAGCCGGATGAGTAGAGCAGGTCGAACTTGTGACGGCCTCTCCTACGTGCAGTGATTTCGGTCGACTGGTTCACATCCCACTTATCTGCCACGGCTGGCTTCCTATATTTCCTCCATCCTACGAGTTGGTGCCTTGCCTACCCGAGTGGCCGGTACTACACTATTGTCAAGGCCCGCCAACGCTCCTTCCTGACTTCCCGCAATATCTGTACCCCACCTACCGTCTCAGCACCTCGTCCTCGCAACATAGACCCGCGTAAACAAATCCTGCAATCACCCGTTTCATCTTCCACTAACCTCATATCTACTTCTACTATCACAATCCTCACTTAGTCCTTCTCAAGCCAATCATATAGATGGCGTCTCTTCCCTGGTTTCCATTCCTGAAGGCCAAATCCTATGGGGCCGAATCTGCTAGCCGCCAGGAAAAGCCTCCGGAACCGACTCGATGTGTTCAGTCCATGGATTTCGAGTCACTGGCCGACAAGTTCGAGGCTCTGCAGGACGATCTTGCCTATGCGAATGAACTCTGTGAGCAGGCTAACATCCAGTTCGAGAAATATCGCACCGAAATCTATCACTCCAAACGGAATATGGCTCTTTTACAGCAACAACTCGCTCAACAGACTGCCACATCCAACGTTCTACGTGCGCAGGCGGAGAAACATCTAATCGACCTGAGAAGGGAAAGAGTGTTAAACGCTCAGCTTCAAGCGAGATTGGCGACCGAGAATAACTCGCTCAAAGCAATGACGAAGCAGGCAGCTACTGCTGAGGAGCAGCTCGCAGAGGCTAAATTTGACCTGGAATACCTCAAATGCACAACCTATTTGGGGGATCCCCAGCTTCCACCTCTGGCCCTCAATAGCGAGGCCCCGCTTACACCAGAGCCCTTTGTTGTTGTGTTGGTAGATGGCGATGCGTATACGGTAAGCAATCTCCCCCAGAAGAATATCCCCTTCTTATTTTCTGAAAATATGTAGTGGTCTCCCGAGCTATTTAGCCACAAAGGAGCTGGCCAAACAAATCCTGGTGGTTTAGCCGCCATGCAGATCAAGTTCGAAGTCACCAAGTACATTCGTGATCAAAAAGGCACCATTCCGTTTGCCTCGAAAGTCATCACCCGAGTCTTTCAGAATTTCAAATCCATCATCACTAGTGAAAACTCGTCGTTGCGCCAACGCAAAACTGCTCAACAGCAGCGGGACCTGACCACATTTGCCACGCAGTTCACAGAGAAACTCCCACTCTTTGATTTTTTCGACGCTGGGAGGGGAAAGGAGAGAGTAGATGATAAAATCCGCGGTATTTTACAAGTTTCCATGTCCAGACGCTGGACCACGCTGATATGCTCTCACAGAACACTTTCACCTGTTTCTCTCGCAGCCCAATTGCTATGCAGTCTTCCTTGCTGTCTGTTTTGATAACGGATTTGCACGTATGCTTGAGCGATATGTGGACCATCCCTCTATTCGTGAGAAGATCATTCTTGTTTCCTCCGGATACAAAGCTCTAGAAATTGGAGAGCTTCCCCTGAACACTGTGATTTGGCCGGGCGTTTTTGCTACTGCACGACCTTCTAAACAATTAGCGGCCATTCTCGAGAGAAAAATCCGCGAAAGGCGAAAGCAGAGAAGCTTGAGCAAATTGAGCCTTGATAGATCTAGGACAACAACACGGCAACATATGATTTCGACACCAGGACCAGAAACGCTGTCGGATCTTTTACAGCCATGGAATGTCCGTCTTGCACTGGCGGGGTATTTTGGAATGGGGACGCTATGGCTTCATGACCCGGACGAGACGGAAGAGAACAATAAGCACCGGCCTTGCATAACTGTACAAGCTAATCAAGAACTTGACTGAGCATGTTTCGGATCCCGCCCAGGCTAAAAGCGTTGTCTTTATGTACCACAAGTCGTGGCGCCGGGCACTATTTGACCTACTCTTCCCAAATATATCACGGAAACCAGTCCGTTTATTAGTCTGCTTACAGCCTCTCGAGATCAGGGGCACTAGATGACATCCTCAAGGGAACAACTCTGGACGAATAATACACCTGACACAATACGACAAATTAATCGATCTGGGTCTCCATCTCCAAAGATGAGAACACGTCCGCCACTGCAAGCTGTCGACGATCGAGACTTATTTCTTATCGTGAGTATCTAGAGCTTCTACTGTTCAAAAGTCCAAAGTCTATTCTGAGAATCAGTCGCTATCAAAGTCTGTGATGGAACCTAGCCCGGTTCTGTAAGGGCCCACCGAACAAGGCTATGCATGAATGCCTCTTTCGAATTAGCTTTTCCCCTCATAGCTGGATGAAAACAGTCTTCAGCTCGGTCCAGTGATTGAACGAGTGTTTACTGAGTTCTCTACCATCTCCGCTCTGCTTCCATCCGCCAAAAGGCATATCGATAGCCATGGTGGGACTGGTGCAATTGACACCGATCAGACCAGCCTCAAGAGCTTTGGCCACCCGGAGGGCTCGCGAAATATCCTTGGTGAAGACTGACGCGTACAACCCGAACTCAGTGTCGTTGGCGCGCTTCAGCACCTCATCCTCATCCGTGAACGTGTTGATACAAACGACTGGGCCGAAGATCTCTTCCTTCATGACTTTGGAGTCCTCTGGTGCGTCAGAGATGATGGTTGGCTCGATGAAGTAGCCCGAGCCCTCGCTGCCGGATCGGTCGCCGCCGAGCGAGATATCGAGCTTGTTGTCCTTTGCATACTGGAGATATGACATGACACGGTCGAACTGGACTTTGTCGGCTTGTGGGCCTCGTTGGGTGCCTGCCTCGAGCGGGTTGCCCACTTTACCCATCTGGACCATGGCGGCCTTCATTCCCTCGGTGAACGCAGCTGCAATCTTCTCATGCACGTAGACCCGCGAGCTGGCGATGCAAGCTTGCCCGGAATTCGCGAGGATGGAGAACGATGCGGCTGGAATTGCCTTTGCGAGATCCGCATCATCGAAGAGGACAAGCGGGCTCTTCCCACCAAGCTCCAACGTGACTTTCTTGAGGTTCGACTCGGCGGCGGCCTTCTTGATGGCGCGGCCGGCGATGACGGAGCCTGTGAAAGAGATCTTGCGCACGTCCATGTGCTTGGATAGCGCCTCACCGGCGGGGCGGCCAAAGCCGCTGATGATGTTGAGGACACCCTTGGGCAGTCCAATCTCTTGGGCTAACCTTCCAACAACGAGAGACGACAGGGGCGACTTCTCGGATGATTTGAGGACGAGGGTGTTTCCGGTGGCAAGGGCGGGCCCGACCTTGTTGACGAGCATGACCAGGGGAACGTTCCATGGAATGATGGCTCCACAGACTCCAAAAGGCTGACGGAGAGTAATGTTGACCGAACCGGCAGTGTTGAGAGATGATTCACCTTGCACGTCGAGAGCTTTGCCCGCGTAGTACCGGAGGATGTGGATTGCATACTGGGTGAACACTGGCCAGGAGAGAAAGCAAGAGTGTTAGCCATGGGCAAGAAACAGTTGACTTGAATTTCAATGCACTCACAATCGCCTACAAACGGCTTCCCCATGGTTATGGCCTCGACATAGCCCAGCTCATCAATGTTCTTCTCGATGGCGTCTGCCAACTTATACAGATATCCTGCTCGCTCGGCAGCGTTGAGTGCAGCCCAGGCTGGGAATGCGGCCTTCGCGGCTGCGACGGCGAGGTCCACATCTTCAGCGCCAGCTTCGTACACCGAAGCCACAAGCTTTTCGCTCGTTGGGTCATAGAGATCGAATTTCTTTCCTGAGATGGAAGGCACAAACTCGCCGTCGATGAAGAATCGGTCTTCGATGCGTGCGGTCTTATAGGCGTCGTTGGTCGCCATTTTGGGATTGAGACTTGAGGAAGGGCGATCTGCGCCGGACTTTCGAGGAGGATTGAGGCAGATGGTGTCGTTAAATTCCTGTGGGCCGATGCTTGTAGGAAGATGGTTGTAGGGTTCGAGCCGAACAAGATGGTGATGTGAGGTATATATACCACACTCTCCCATTCTTTTGCGGTCAAAAGCAAAGCAATGTCAGCACGGAAAGCATAATTCATTGGAGGCAACCTTGGTTGGCCATGTCCAAGTAGTCCGAATGAGTACACGTGGGTCCACAGTGCATAGGTCCACAAATTTCCGATGCGTCGATGCATCGATACTTCATGTATGTTCTATACGATTGGTGATCTTCACGATATACGGCAAGACAGCAGACAGCAATGACGCCGGCTGATTGATTCTCCCATACGCCAACCTTACATCCCGTCGCTCAGCCACAGCATTCTCGCTTGAGTGTCATTCTATTCCATCTATTCGCATAAATGTGAATGCGGGTGAGGTGAGAGTTTCTATCGACCACTCCAGGATGCTGCATGGGGGCAACCGACCACATTGCCATCCACAGAGCACATACTTAGTCTGTGAGCACACTATCTGACCAGTGTTACATTGAGCGACCGGCCATGAGAAAGCCCCGTGCTTGGAGGCTGTGGAGGTGTAGAGTGATTCTACACAACTTGCAAGCCGACATCCGTTGCATGCACACTTGAGCGACTCTTCGAACGGCTCTGAACGGTGACCGGGTCCCTGCTCCCGAAGTGAAGTGAACTTGCAGCATTACATACTCAGCAGGTGGAGCTAAAGATCGTATCCGTTCTGCTTGTGCTGAGGGGGCAACAATGGAATGACGGAGTGCTGGTCTCAGGGCGTCTGATGACTTAGCTGAAAGAAAGGCATGCTCGTCGCTCTCAAGGCGTGGATCTGATCATCGGCTTTTGAGTTCTTAAACGGGCCCTGTCGTTTGATGAGATTATTTACGAGCTCAGTCGTAGGTGCCGAGGAGATCTGGAATCATGGTCTAAACGGACCCTGTCAGATGTGAGTTTCCTCCAAGATCGACCTGGTATCGTTCAATCATCTGATATGCCCGTGGCTCGATCGGTCGTGACTGGGCGGCATCATCCTTGGCCCCCAGGTACTAGTACTAAGCAGTAGGATGTTCTCACGGCAACACAAGACGAGACCGTGGGGAATAGAACGCGTACGCATATGCCTATGTAGGAGGCAGCGGCCGCTGGCCGGCTGAGGACCGCCGTCGTAAGTAGTATGGTACATACTGAGAACCTTCGATACCTCACAGGCTGTTCCACCTAGGACGGTACGAGTATGCTTCTCGTTCCCATAATACGGGTATTAGAATAAGGATCTCACCTTGTGGAGACGCTGAATCGGGCAAATGATGGACTTAGAGGCCTATTGTGGTCCTGGGTGTGAGACAAAAAGCCATGTTGCTGACATGTGAGCACGGAGTGCCGGGTACAACTGTGCAAGGTCACAGAGCTGGTTCCGACTTTCGTGGCGATTTGTAAAAACTTTGTAATTTAAATGGCTGGGAATCCACGGATGCCTCAGTACATAAGCAGAATGCGGGGGATGATTTGTATCATTAGTCAGAGCATGAGCCCCTTGCCTTCAGGTCGTCGCCCACCAAAATGGAAGTGAGAACCGAGGCCGAGGTACACAGAAAATCGGGAGTCATGTATTGACCCATGTTAGTGGTGCTTATGTTGGGTCAATGCTGAGGATAGGCAAAGTCGAGAGCCGCGATAGATCCGTGCTGGAAATGAAGAGAAAATTGTGTAGCATCACGTCCAAGACAAGCACTGATGACGGACCATCAAGAACTGGCAACGACAAGTATCCAGTGGCTTCCATCAGGGCTCGCAAGGTACAGCATACGGGATATAGAGGCGTTTGAGATGGACACTTATGTCTCTTGGGTTGTTCCTTTGCCTGCCAGCTCCTAAGCAGTAGCGATGAAGAATGCCCGGATTAGTATTTTGTTACCGTTGACTTCAGGAAGGATACTATATACAGGGCCGATTTTGGTCTATTTCCTCTACAGATGACTCCACGTGGGCTTCTTCTTCTCTGCAAAAGCCTTCATGCCAATCTTCTGATCTTGGCTGCCAAATAGGCCGTGAAATATCCTTCTCTCATACTCGACACCCTCCCGGACTCCGAGATCCTGAGACTTATTGACCACCTCCTTCGCAGCAATCACTGCAACGCGAGAGTAGCTGGCAATCTTGGCAGCCGTGTCAAGGGCTCCGTCCAGAACCTCCTTGTTGCCGCCGTCGAAGACCTTTGCAGCGAGTCCATGTTTCTCGGCTTCCTCCCCGGACAAGTTGTTCCCTGTAAGAATGAGCTCCATGGCTTTTGACTTGCCTAGGGCTGCGGTGAGTCGCTGAGAGCCACCGGCACCGGGGATGGTGCCGAGTTTAATCTCAGGCTGGCCAAAGTTGGCCGTCTTTGTGCAGTATAGAATATCACACATCATTGCGAGTTCACAGCCACCTCCGAGCGCATGGCCCGAGACTGCTGCAATGACCGGCTTCCGGAGGTTCATCATGTAGGACCAGGGGGCGATAAAGTTGTTGACATAGGCATCCGAAAACGTCAAGGGTGCCATCTCTTTGATGTCGGCGCCGGCTGCAGGCCTGTCAGCATTGCCTCAATGTGTGGGATGCAACGGTAAGAACGCACCAGCAAACGCCTTATCACTGCCAGTCAACACGATAGCACCAATCTCCTTGTCCTCCTCGTAGTCCTTGAGAGCCTTGTTCAACTCGACAAAAAGCTCACTGGACAGGGCATTTAGGGCCTTGGGTCGGTTCAGAGTGACTGTAGCAGCAGACTCTGGTCAGAACAGGGGCTTGAGGGAGCTATGCTGAGAGGACATACTGAGGCCGACACCGGGTCTGGGCTTCGAAATCAAGATGTTGGCATAGCTGCTTTCTGTCGATTGATGTCGAACCAGCTGAACCGACGACCGTGGGGCAGCCATTGTAGAGCGCGAGGACATGGAGATGGCAGGACGAGTGAGTATCCGTAGTAGAGACATGGCGTGGGATATAGTACAATAAGTAGCTGGAAAGTGTCAGATCGCTAACGACCTTTCGCGCAGACACTGCTCACATATCGCGACAACAATCTGCGATGCAGTAATTAGAAGTGCCCACTGCAGGCCGTGAACAGCCGTCGAGTTCGAGTTGGTCCTCGGTAACCGCTTCGCTTGCAACTCGGCCTGGAATTTGCACATGATGCGGTCCGGGCGGATCACAGCGCGGGAGTCTTGGCAGCGCCTCTCGCGACAAATGACGGAACGGATTATCATCGAACCCGGGAAAGTCTCACGATCTTCTACTTAGTCATCTCACCCCTTGGCTTCACGTGCCCTGCACTGTCAAAAGGGGCGCAGTCAAGCCAACAATTGAGATCCACTATCCACCACAGTAATACACCTTGTTGAGTCTCCCCTCGGCCTGCATACAGTTTCCCACCGTGCCTGTGGCTGGTTGCCTCGCTTCGAATCAAATCGATCCCCATCATTTCAACTGCCACCCAGTGACCCAGACCCTGAAGGGGAAATTTCTTTGTCCTGCGCGCCCGAAAAGCACGACGTGGCTTCAAATTTCTCGTCTGGTGCCACGACTGTTCACTTTCGCCGTCCCCTCCCAACACCATCGCCATTATCTGGACATCTTTATCTTCTTCTGAATAACGGTTGCCTCTGAACCCAACCACCAAAACCCGGGCGCGTGCGCAGACCCGACATCTCGACCTCACTTCACGCCAACCTTGCCGCCATGGACGGTCCCGAGCCCGAGTCCACCCCCTTCGATGCTATTACTACTCAAGGCAATCGTTTAGCAAGGGTAGGATGATTATTCTCGTGCCACGCGGTGTAACGCGACCTAGCTAACATTTCGTATAGCAATACCAGACCTATCTTGATAAATCAACGCCCTACACGCCCTACCGTTGGATTGGTACTGGCACGTTGCTAGTCCTTTTCTTCTTGCGCATCGTATTTGCCCAAGGCTGGTACATTGTCGCGTACTGTCTGGGCATCTACCTGCTCAACCTTTTCCTCGCATTTCTGCAACCCAAGTTCGACCCCAGCTTAACACAAGACGAAGGCCTAGAAGACGGCGAGTCTGCTCTACCTACCAAGCAAGACGATGAATTCCGACCTTTCATCAGAAGGCTGCCGGAATTCAAATTCTGGCACGCCGCCACAAGGGCCATCGCCATCAGCTTTCTTTGCAGTTGGTTCGAGATTTTCAACTTGCCTGTGTTTTGGCCTGTGCTTGTCATGTACTGGCTGATTCTGTTCTCCTTGACGAGTAAGAATTCCTCCGTGAATACTGTGGTTGGTGGAGGCACTGACGCGCGATACAGTGAGACGGCAGATTCAACATATGATCAAATATCGATATGTGCCCTTTTCCTTTGGCAAGGCCAAGTACAGCGGGAACAAGTCGTAGCCAACTGATTGTTCATTGTTTTCGTTTACATGTCCAGATACGGGGTGCGGTGAGACCTGATATGCACGACCTACGAAGTCCTCAGAATGACTCCATGAATCTACCTGGCCCTGGGATTCACACTGATCCCTAATATCTGGAAATGGCCTCCAGAACCACGTCCAAGGTCCATCAGCCGGATACATCTATAATGAATAGAGTTCGAATTAGAATGCATTTTGTCATGCACCCAAGTTGCGTCTCCGATCCATCTGCTCGCTCTTTTCTGCCCAGGTATAGAGGGGCTCAAGTAAATTCCGATTCAGAGGCTCCTGCTCAACATCAAAGCCTTTGCCGTTCCCCCAGATGCCAGTGGCCTTTGACACCGAAAAGGAAGGCTTCATCGATTGACCGCTCTGATCTGTAGATGGCGACTGCCTCTATGGAATGGTCAAGCTAGCCTATTACTTGATCCTTCGCTCCCAACATTCTTCTTCGACTCCAGCCTTTCTCATTTTTCTTTACAGTTACAGTTGCACTTCTTGTACCACGATTATAGTCATCTGCACACGCCCTTATGCCATATCTCGTTTAATTACTTCAAAGTTGTTTTAACTTGCAAATTCCTTCTGTCTTATCCCACCCAGTCTCTCGTGGAACCATCCTGCAGCGATGCTCGTCTCCCACGAGGACTCTCGGCGCTCAAATCTCAACTTCGAGCCTCAAAATACCCCAGACACGTCAAATTCGGTTTTTTTGCCTTCAGCCTCGGCCGAACGGCCGGTACCTACGTATACCCAAATCGACTCCCATCCCAGGCTCGATTTCGAGGCCTACTTGCGCTGTCTCGATCCCGGCACAATTTACCTGGTCGAAGTACTCCGTTCCAATCCCTCTCAAGTGATTGCTCGTGCCCGAAAACACGGTATATATCATTTGCAGAGATGTTACCAGGGTCAGCGTGGAGCCCCAGTCGACCGATTTGAAGAACACCAATCGCTCATCATCAAGCATTGCCCGGGTTTAACATGTTACCCTCCAGGACCTAATCACGCCGTAGAGGTAAAGTTATCTGCAGTGGAATTGGTTCCGTGAAAATACTGCTAACTTCGCCTTCCCAGTCGAATTCTCTGGTAATGGAGCAGCTCGCCATGACTCTGCTTGCTCCTCCAGATGACGGTTACATGTCATGGAGCGTCAACACTGAGCACCCTTTTCCTGGATTTGACGACAAACCACACACTATAATCATCAAATTTCTGAAAAGGTGGAGATGTCAAGCGAAGAACAAGTTCCAAAAGTACACTTCAAGTTATACAATGCCGCTAATCAAGATCCAACAGAAATCTGGAGTTCGAGTTCCCCAACTCTTGAACTTTGATCCGCAGACTGCGACACTAATTTCATCTGACCTTGGGAGGTTGATAGAGCTCTCCAATTTCTTCTCTCCACTTCGATACCTCCATGTAGATTCTCCGGACGGGCTGGCAGCTGTTGGCGTTGTTCGTCAGCCACAGGGAATCCCTCCCAACATCACGAGATGGGAACTTGAATCAGAAGCTTCTCGTCAAGCTTACTTTGGTACCATCGGAACAAAACTGGGGGCGTTCTTGGCAACCCTCCATGGTCACCGATGGCAACAGCGAGGGAATGCAGATGTGAACCCATCCCAGGGCGAGGCTGACCTCGAACGAAAGATCCTACGACTCGGCGAGAATCTGATAATTGCACAACGGAGCTCCCTACGGTTTCCTGTTGCTCAATATGACACCGTCGATGCTATCGATAAAGCAATGGGAGTGCTGCTAGCTGATGTTTCTCGCAAAGACCATCCCGAAGAATAGTGTCTCTCGCATGGATCCCTAGACCTCAGTGCAATCTTGGTTAGCATGCCAGATGATGTCCAGGCTTCGGGACATCCATTAATAGGTGTCATTTCGTGGGGAAAGGCCAATCTAAGCGGAAGAGGATTGGATGGCGATATGGCCAACCTCATTGGAGATCTTGAGGTCCACCGCGTTGTAGCCGACCACCACCGACAGGTGGGCTTGCTCCGCCTAAGCCAGGAAGTCCCTTATGATTTCGATTTCTACCACCAAGCGCTGAAGGTCTTGACAGAGTCTATGATCATCGCTTATAAGAGCCACAGCAATTGGCTTCGAAAGCTTCCAAAATGTTCAAAGATAAACAAACATTTCATAGCACAGCCGCAAGATTCAGATCGGATACGGAGGAGGCGAGGCTATAGCACATCTTTATTGCTGCTCGAGAGATCCGCCTTTCTCACAGTCGGTTTTCGGCTTCTCGAGTCGGTGTTCGAGAACACGTTCCTCTGCCTCGATCCTATCTGTCGTCTCCCCGATGGAGCCCATGCTCCCAGACAGTACAATTGCGCCGTAGTTCAGAAAATGCTCGAGCGGGGATTCTGGTATTTGTCCAAGGCTCGAAACAATTATGACGAGTTCTCGCAGGCCTCAAATCGCATGGCCATTCGAAATGCATGGCTATGGGATGGGGGACGAGGCCAGGCAAGACCATGGTTGCCTCTATTGTTCGCACGCTCAGATCACAGATACTAAGTCTCAGTCCAGGAAGTAGTGTTGGTTGCTGTGGCCATATACAATGCATAATTCGTTAAGCGTTGCCACCTTCTTTGTCTAGTCTCCATTCAATCTTCAAAGGCTGTTGATCTTTGGATTGGTATGCCTGCTCGGGTGTTAGGTCTTCAGTGCAGCGTTGATCTTCAGAGAGGTTTCCACCTACTGTAGAGGCATACAGACAGTGAAAGAGGGTGGTTGAAAGACACCAGGAACTCAGTACATATCATGGTCCTGATCACGTTGAATTGCCACATCACCCTGTCAGGAATAATAACCGTCCACCTTGATAATTGAACAGGTGCAGGCACTTCGTACTCGTACTTCTTACCAAGGCACCAAGCCACTGGTAAACTGTTGCTCTCAATGTGACCACTCATCGCTGCTACAACGTCATCCAAGAAAAGATCGGCCAGGCGCACGGCACCATCAATTGGCTATCTGCGGCAGGCCTGGGGCAACTTGGCGACGCTTATTACGAATTTTCCGCTATTGGCCAAAATGCAAGTTGCCATTATTTACTCTTGCCCCGGGCGAAGAGCTCGAGCGATGATGCGACAGAGGCAAGAGCAGACATATTTTGAATACAATCCATATGCAGTGAATATACACCTGCTGCCGCAGATGCACCGTGAAAACTATACTGCGAAGTAATCCCGGCTTGCACCATAATATTCAGAAGAATGTTTGAGGTGATATTCGAGGTCTGTCCCCGCACCGAAAACTGGGAACTGTATCTCTCTGCTGCGAAGCGGTTGCGACCTCTGCTAGAATCGCAGAGGGGATTTATCGAGAACATCCGCTACAAAAGCTTGACTCGTCCGGGCTGGGTGCTCTCTCTCTCTGACTGGGAAAACGAAAAGGCGCTCATTCGATGGCGGACGGAAATGAAGCACCACGATGCCCAGCAGGCTGGTCGCCAAAAAATCCTGCAAGACTACCATCTCCGGGTAGGGGAGGCTGTCTTCGATACCGCAGTTTCGGCCGCGGCTGGAGATCAACAGCCCACGCAGGAACGATTTGATGAGACTGAGGTTGGGGAAGCGAAGATGGTTACTCTCATCAATACGACTTTAACACACACGGATGCCCAGGGCAGGAAAGTTACGGCTCCTGCTGATGAAATGGTCGATGCGATACGCCTCCAGGTGAAAAACTGCAGGGGATTGGTGGCGTGGGATGTCTTCGAGGCAATCCTGACGCCAGGAGAAGTGCTGGTTCTTTACTCCTGGATCAATAGGACAGCAGCGGATCACTTTTTGCATCATGCTTCGGCTGAGAAGCGGAAGCGGCAAGTTCGTGTCATTCGAGACTACGGCATGGTCGATCGAAGAGAAGCCCCTCAGTACTATCCTGAAGCTCCTGCATCTTGACTGACTCGACTATGCTACGTGGTTGGAGGCAGACTGGCGTCTGTGCCGTCCGCGAAACACTGCAACGAAAGGTCAGCTGGCGGTTGCTTCTTATTGCCAACATGATAAATCCGATATGGTGAGTATCTGCAGGGAGGAGCAGTAGAGGGAAGAAGGCATCGGCAGCCCGATGGGGTGTGCTAGCCTTTTCTACGACTTGCAGGAAATCAGTCACAAATCCAAGAGGGCATGGAGCAACCAGTCCACAATGTGTCCTCGTCGCCTCCAGGCCTTGTTAGCCGAAGAAATGCTTCCCGGGCCAGCCGATATGTCGGTGCAAATGGTGACTGGATCATGCATGAAATGCCATTGCTGTACTCACAAAACATGATGATCCATAACAGAATATCACCTGTAACGTAACATCATGTAAAATGTACCCAACTATGTCTTAGTACCCACTCGGGACGTTCCCTCACCCACGCGATAGTTCCATTGTTCTGCGAGATAGTCCCTCAATCGAATTTTGTAGGCAGCCTCGATAATGAGGACCATACAGTCCAGGTACTGATCAGCAGACAACATGGGTGAGAGCGGGTAACTCACAGTCTGAGGATGGACAATGAACTTCGGTTGCTCAATAAACATGGGCTGGAGTTCGATAGCCGTACAGCAAGCTGACCACAAGGATGCCTAGGCGTTTCTGGCGGCCGTTGCAAGAGCTTGAGTCCAGCTGCCATGCCAGTGATCCACAGGCACGCCAGATTCTCTGTTTTGAGGATCACTATGGCTTTGGCTAAGCCGTTCCACCCCGATATCGGTAGGAGGAGACCTGCACACGCTACCAAACTCAGGTATTGTTAGTGAGTCAGGTTGGGCACAGTGACACATCAGTCGACTCCGATTGACAAGGTCTAGATCCTGCGTAACTTTTGAAGACGAACCGAAGTCGGTGAAAATATTCCTGCCAGAGAACCCAGAGCACGCCGCCGCATAAAGAGGCACCGCAAGCTGAACTGATTATCCTCTCGGGCGACCCGTTGAAAGGCTTATCAGATTCGATAAGATAGGATAAATTAATCAGATCCGCTATAACCTACTCCTCCTCGCTTACTCACTGCCTGTGATTTGTGCTTCTCGACCACTTTAAAGTCGGACATGCTCTCATCCCACACCACTTCCAACCTTACTTCGTTACATATGCCATCGATCGAAAGTGTAAAGTGGACTGACTCGAATGTGGCTCTCGCGGTGCATTGTCCTTGGAATCCGGTCAATTGGCCATCTTCGTTCCTGCTCCTGGAGCTTCAATGAAACCTCCGGTCATCTGCATCAATAGCACTGAGTTTCTGCATAGAAGGCGTGCTGCGAAATGCACACCATCGCGATCACTATTGATGTATTGATGTGCCCTAGACTCGATATAGGTAGGAAATCCTCATGTGATCCTCTCGGCATCTTGCTATTCCATCGGCAGAGGCATTTGTCGTTTCCTTGGCCATGGGTAAAGGTGCTTGGTGAGCTTGAGTGGTCATGGCAAGCTTGTTTGCAGGATATCATCGGCTCATAACATGACGACATTTTCGACTACGCTGGGACATGTCCATTGGCCTTTACGTTGTCAGTCACCCTCGTTCTGGCCATGTGTCCGAGACATCAAATGGGAAGTGCATTGAACTGTCCAGCCCAAACTCTTACGTCGCCATATTTTCTAAACATACCCACATGTGGTAATGAGCGGTATCTACCGTGTTGATAAACCTAGCTTGTTCTATGGGTCACCAGGTTGCAGGCTCTGGCCATGCAAAAGTTTTTCTTTGTTCCAGCTTCGGGCTAAGCGCGAGGGCCAGATATCCGCGTCCGGCGATTTCCTGCCACTCAGTGTCCATTGTCTCCAGATGTAAGAATCGGACCTAGAGACGCCTGTTTCGCAAGATATATATCTTTTGCGTGGGCCACCTTTTGTTTGTCTGGTAGAGCTCTGCGCGAAGCTGCCTCAGCACCTCCCATACCCATTCACGATGAAGGCCATATCATCTCTACTTATAATTCAACTCCTCTGGAGAGCGGCATCCGCCGACAGGACCGATGTCTACTGTATTGATGGCATTCGCACGTCTCTTGCTGGGATTGTGTTCGACGGAACCATTCCTGGCGACTACTGGACAAATATCTGTACCAATAACCTGAGCGTGACGTCGATGTGGGCAGCGGCAAATGTATATTGTAGTGATCATGAAATCACTGCTGGCGAAGAGATGCTTGGAGGATATTGTAAAGAATATGGACTTGTTACTCTTATTCCATACAACGACATTCTACCAACTCTCACCAAAAAGTTTATCAACTCCCTGCCAATTGTGGAATTCGAGGACACTGATTCCCCTGTCATCTGGAATAGCTCTATACTTATGTCAGCACAGCTCTTCACGGCTTCCAAACGAACAGTCGTACGTTGGCACACGGCCCACCGGGAGAGACATAAGCTGATCATGCCACAGAGCGCCTTTGCGATGAGTTATATTCTCGACTCCAGATATGGGTGAGCGTGCTGGCCTTTCAGGGTCAGACCTTGCAAGAC
This sequence comes from Exophiala aquamarina CBS 119918, assembly GCF_000709125.1. NCBI lineage: Eukaryota > Fungi > Ascomycota > Eurotiomycetes > Chaetothyriales > Herpotrichiellaceae > Exophiala > Exophiala aquamarina. Next base: position 90,467 of record NW_013550585.1, read on the forward strand.
GTTCTCGCTAACCACTGTATCAGATGGGGAGTTTATGGATTTTGGGGGGCTCTCCTTGTATTAAGTATGGCGAATCGATTGGTGACTCACTTCTTCACCTCACGACGAGTCTCAGTGGTGGTTGATATCGAAGGACGGGAAACATCGCCCACCTCGAAGCCATCCTTTGGACTCTACAGTTCCGCCAGTCACTGGGTCCGAACAAACCTGATTGTTCCAGCGGCCTTTGGTTCACATCACCAACGTCTGTACTTTTGGTGTACTATCCCAACTCGCATGGAAACACTGGTTGTTGTAGCGTTCTGGATTCTCAATCTGATCCTCTGTGGGGTCACATATGAGATATTCTATCCGAATCTATAGTAAGTTTAACAGCCGGCCAGATTTCCTCCCCAAGGACTAACCACATTCTTAGTTACACGACCGCGATGCAACATTGGAGATATATCGCAGACCGTACTGGCATAATCAGCTACGCCAATCTGCCCATACTGTGGATATTCTCCGGAAGGAATAACATATTTCTATGGTTGACTGGATGGAGCTTTTCGACATTTAATATCTTTCACCGCCATGTCGCTCGGATAGCCACCATCCAAGCCGTCATCCATTCTGTCTGCTATTCAGCTCTTGAAGCCAACTGTAAGCTATTGGGCCATACTGTGTCCACTATAAAACTCATGCATGATAGATGGTGCCTTTGCGGAGTCGTGGACCGAACAATACTGGTACATGGGAGGCATGGTGAGTCAGGTAAAGGTCTTGACTGGGAACATCTTCTAACCAATTGTCGACAGGCAACGGTTACTATGAGTTTTTTGCTCGTGTTATCATCTGCCTGGCTCAGGGAGAGGTTCTACGAGATCTTCCTTCTTATTCACATCGTTTTATCAGTTGTTACAATTGTTGGTCTATTCTAGTAGGCATCTACCCCTAGATCAACATTGCTGAGACATTGCTGACCACCCTCACAGCCACACTAGGATCTTTGAAGGAGAATACGACCCTTACCTCTGGCCCCTAGTAGCCATCTGGGTATTCGATCGTGTCGCTCGCCTTGTCCGTCTCGCTTATTGCAATCTCCACCTCAGACTGTCTGACAATGTCGTTGGCACGAAGACTGAGGCCTCGTATGATCAAGATGCCAATTTGATACGCCTGGAGGTCACACCAGGATCAAGAATGCTGAAAGCAAGAGCAGGCCAACATTACTACTTATACCAGCCCTTGAAGTTCAAAGGATGGGAGAATCATCCGTTCACACTCGGGGGTTGGAAAAGTGCTGATCAGTCGGGCCAGAGTGCGGGAGCTTCCGTGCCCCCGGGCATTGACCCTCACGCCTCTTACGAGATCAAAGGAAAGAACAAGGAAGTTCAAGTTGTAGGAGTGGACACACTGGCATCGTCAAGTGACCCCTCATCTGAAGAAGCTTCAATCTCTTCCTTCAAACATGCCTCCTCCAATCCGCAAGAGCTCACCCATACATCCACAACTTCCAGCCAAGATACACTCGTGTTCTTTGTTCGTCCCTACAGCAGCTGGACCCTCCGCCTACGTGACGAATGCATCAAGTCGTCCAGCCCTTCTGTCAACACCCACGTCCTCCTCGAAGGACCATACGGCGAGCACAGCCCAGTCCATAGCTATGAGAACGTTGTCTTCATCGTCGGCGGGAGTGGCATCAGTGGCGCTTTGCCTTATATGCAGGAGTACCTCGAATCAACAACGTCGGTTCAATCAACAGCAGAAGGCAACAAGCAGACTAGCCGCACACGGACAAGACAGATCACACTGATATGGGCAACTAAACAATCGGCGATGGTCCGATCTCTTTGTGCGCAGGAGCTCAAGCCATTTATTGGCCACCCAGCTATCGAAAACCATTTCTACGCCACCTCGCGCCACGAGTCCCGCGCGTTGGTCGAGCATGATAACCTAGAAAAGACAAACAGTCATGCTACTGGAATTGGTCTAGGTATCTCCTATGGACGACCCAATATCCGGGAGAAGGTGCTAGGCGTGATTGACGAAGTTCACGCTGCGGGAGCTGCAGGCGGCAGCGTCGCTATCCTTACTTGTGGCCCGGCAGCGATGGCCGATGAGGCGAGGGCTACTGTGCACACGGCAATGAAGCAAGGGAAGAGAGGCGTTAGGTACTTCGAGGAAGCTTTTGGGTAAGTAAGCGTCCCTCTTGATGTAACTTTCGCCTACTAACTCGACATTACAGATGGTGATTGATCGGAAGGCTAGCCAGTGACAATGCCTTCAGTGTTGCACATAAAAGAAAATGGTTAGGTTTCTCAATGCCAGTCCTTCAGAACGAGATATGTGGTATGTCCACATTCCTACCCACAGAAGCACAAGCTATGCATACTCCAGAACACTTTCATCCAATGGGTTCGGGCTCTTGCCTTTCCTTCACTCTGATAGGTTTGATCATGATGAAGATAGTGGAGCAACTCGTCAGTATGAATAGAGTTGCAATGATGTTGAGCAGATCTGAGCATATGGACTACGAGGCCAGAGTACCAACCTGATAAGTAATGACATGAGTGTCGACTACGGCGCATGAAGTTCAGGCCCTTTCGGAATTTCTTGTTGAATTCGTCATTATTAGGTCGTAATGTGTTTCCAACGCCACAATACCCTCAGCCTACAAAGAATCAGAAACTGATATTACGATCTTGCCCCTAGCTCTTCCAGTCCTCAACCTCTCAAATGCTGCAGGTGCCTCTTCAAAGGGAAACTCATGATCAATGACCGGCCGGATCTTGCCCTCGGTGATCCATTTCGCAATTTGCTCCAAGTCGTGTGTGCTCGCCTTTGTGAGGAAGCCAGAATATTTTCGTTGTCCACCACCAAGAAATCTCGGCAGTAGTTTGATTTTCAATACATTCGCGGCAAATGACCACGATATCGAACCGCCGACCATGAGATATTCAGTATCTGGCTTGGTGAACCGGTGACACTCCCAGTATAGTTGAAGATCTGCACCGACATTATCAACGACATGGTCGAACTTGAACTCCTTGGAGGCAAGAGTCTCGATCAAGTTTTGTTTCCGGTAATCAATCACTTCGTCGGCGCCCAGGCTTTTGCATAGCTCGATGTTCGGAGTCGAACAGGATGTAACGACATGACAGCCGACTGCTTTCGCCGTCTGGATCCCAAAGACGCCGGTGCCGCCGGAGCCGCCATTGATGAAGATATTGTCGCCTGCTTTCACCCTTGTGGCTATGGTCTGATAAGCTGTCAGCCCTGCCACAGGGACACTAGCAGCCTCCGTAGGTTTGAGACCGTCTGGGATCGCACTGAGATGGTCGGCTTTGCAGATGGCGTATTCTGCAAGTGCGCCTCCAGCAATAGGATTCTTGCCTGCGGCTCCAAAGACGAGTTGGCCTGGTTTCAAGGATGAACCAGATGCTGGTGTCACGAGTCGTCCAGCGACGTCACAACATGGGGTCGCGATCTTGGGACGTATAAGTCGGCCAATGAACGGGATCGAGGCTGGCTTGTAGTCGATGGGGTTGAGTGCTGTGGCCAACACCTGTATCAAGTGCTGATTATTTGCGGGGGTGGGTGTTCGGACAGACGGATTAAGCTTGAGATTCTTCTCGATTCCGCCTGACGTCCCCGAATACTGCCACGCCTTGTGTGTGGATGGAATGTCCGTGGCCATACTATGTTACTGACTTCCCTGAGCGAAGGCTTTGGCTGGTTGTTTCAGCATAGATAGACTACCGCACAATGGATATATGCAAGAAAGCGAGGTTAGGTCACGCCGAGGCCATTCTCTCTTTTATCCACACCCTCTGGGGTCACGAGGTCATGAATCATGTCGCGAGCTTAACCTGCGAACGTGCTTCACAAGAGGTCTCGTTTGGAGCATGTCATGCTTAGTTATCACGGCCCTAAGTCTAACGGGGTGAACGGTGCCCCTTTTCATGTGATAGAGATGCACTGGCGGAGGATGTTTACGCCGGCTCTCGCCCGGAACCTTGCTGTCACTGGCGGCCGATGCCGACTCTCTTGAAACCGACGAATCTGACGTAGTAGCACGGCCGTATCAGAGTTCACGGATATCCTAGTCACCATGGCTACGAATGAAGAAACGCCGCGAACGAGAACATAACCACACAGTAGTAGTACCAAAGGAAGCAGAATCACTACCGGAATACAGGACAAGTTCCGAAGCACTCTCAAGCACTCTCAACCCAGATCTACCATGAAAGCTTACTTTGTTTAGGCAGATTATAGCGCCCGACCTGGTACCTCGTAAATAGTCTTCGGACATCAGTAATGCTTAGGGAATTGCCTTCATATCCTGGTGAAGAGGACTTCCATGTTGTGGCTTGTTACAGCTTCCGCTTCCCAAAAGAAACCCCTATTCGAAAATTTCATTGCTGTTCGTCGAAGAATGGCCTGTCCAACAGTATTATTCATACAACAATCACCGCTACGGAACATTGAGTGCGTGGTACGGGATCCCTATGAGGCTGAGACCCCCTTCCCAGCTAGATATCCACGAACCTCTCTAGCGAAGGCAACAACTTAAGCCAACCCCGCTTAGGTGTAGGCCAAAACCGCCAAACAACTACCGGCAAAATAAGGAATTTATTTCTGAAGCTTCGTGGAACATGCTGCGTCCAAGGTTAGCAACAAGGAACCCCATACCTGGACCGTAGAATCACAGCTGTCTTCAAAGTCTCTTACGAATGATACGTTGACTATTTACTGAGTGATTGAGAGAACTAGAGCTTTGTGCCCGCCGATTGTCCGGCTACACTATCAACCCTGCGCTTCAATTTTCTCAAGGTGCAGCAGCTTTCCACCTCATCGCAAGGTGAAAAAATGTTTGACTTTTATTCTGAACGGCTGTTGAATAACACCAAAAACTTCCAACCCCGTGATGGAAATAGGTGCATTGAGATGATTGATTATGAGGTATATCAGCCACATTACTTCCTTCTTTGCGATTATCCTTACCTTGGTAGGGAAAAGGCGTTGTCGTGTGCGAAGAAAACGAAGTCGAAAAAGACAACATCGCCGACTGGGCAGCTTCTAGTAGTAGACATGAGAAGTGCAAGGATGGTCATTCTTTGCGACTTCTGATCGGAGCACCCGAGAATCATGAAAGCGACAGCGAGATCCTGCCGCTGCCGTTTTCCCCATCCACTTACGGCGCTATCTGCAGAGCATGGCAACTTCCTTCCGAGTTTCTGCGTATGGTAATGAGTACTTTGCCACTGAACGTTGCTTTCGAAGCTCTCGACTCAGAAGGCCAGGCTGTGAAGGGCCTGATGCTAAGAGCTGGCAGATCGCGAGACTGGAATTTCTGCCTTGGGATCGTCCACAGTCCGTCCACAAGGACCACTTGCGGCATTCTCAGCGGCATGCAGTATGAAGAGATCGAAAAGCTCTTGCAGTGCCTGCGGGAGTCTCGAGCTCATGTCCATGACCCACTGCTCGTACCCGTCTTCTTGCTTGAGTTGAGAGTTCATTTCTTCGCCCTTCTCCTGGAAAAGAGGGCCCTTGGTATCGAAGGCATTGAATATGCGACGGGTATGCGCCATGGTTTCAGCACAGATCCGCGTAAGATTGCCCTCGCTGATCAGGAGAGAAAATTCAAGGCCAAATTGCTTGACTTCGATCCAATCACTCAAAAGCTTACGGGGGTGACAGGGACTTTGAGTTTCTGCGATATGACCTTTCGCTCTAGTAAGCGTGCACTAGACCTCGTGGTCAATATGAGGACAGAGATGGGGCTTGAAAAGCGTATGTCAAGCGGCGGTGCTCTCGATTCAACAATTAGCGATCCCATAGGTCGAAGGATCGACTACCTCAGCGAATTGATCAACGGATCACAAGCATATGGGGCTGTACTTTCGGCGCGCACCAAAGCACAAGTACAAACTGTGTACTCGATGATTGGCCAGCGAGATAATCGAGTGAACATCGAAACTGCAGCAGCATCTCGAGAAATAGCAGAAGATTCGCGTCGAGTCGCAATTCTTACCAGGAAGGACAGCCTCGATATGCGGATTATAGCAGGAGTAACTCTTATCTTCCTGCCAGGAACATTCATGGCGACTATGTTCGGTTCTGGTTTCTTCAGATTCTTACCAGAGAACTCCACACAACTGGTCTCAGGCTGGATCTGGCTCTATTGGACGCTGACGATCACCAGCACCGCGATGGTCCTTCTCTCCTGGTTCTACCTCTCGAAACAACACGGCCGCAGATTCTTTGACATTGAACGTCGCGAGCGTTCCCTTTTGGCATCCTCTCGCGGCAGAGAGGAGGCAGCAATGCTTCGTGAACGCCCAGTCCTGAAGAGCGAGGTCTCGTCGCGACGCTAACAGGACCTGCGGCCGCCTCAGCACGTCGCCCGTATGCCGAGGATAATGAGACCATTGCGGCGATCTGCGATGGTGTTCTCCAAGAATCGATCAACGGGTGTCCGACGTATTCTACCCTTACCCCGCAGAATAAAGCCATACCGTGGGGTTAATGAGAACCGTCGGATGGCACTGTAAAGGTTTACAACATCCTTAACAGTTCCTCCCAACGTTTACTCCAGAGATCGACTCATAACTATTCTAAACTCGTTCACACCGATCTTTGAGTCGCAATAATCGTTAACTGTTGCTACTCTGTCACGAGACCTCAATCACACTACGATTCGCCAGTGATGGCAACAGAAATACTGACGCATACGGAATTCAAGCCGATACCACAATGGACACAGGTTCCGGAAACATCTCATGACCGTAAGGAATGATCAGATTTCACGTTCTATCCATAGTGCTTCTCGAATCTGACTTTTGCCCCGATCTAGTCGACTGGGCCGACCTAGTTACTTTGGACCTTGGTATCTTTGATACTCCTGAGGGGAAGGAAAAGTTGGCTACCCAGTTGTCTGAAGCTGTAAATCGGATTGGTCAGTTAAGCTCAAGTCGCCGTCGAGCATAACGGATCCACAATATTCCTCACACCAACGATAGACGGTGATAGCCACACATGTCCTTGCCAAATGCTAATGGAGTGTTAGGATTCTTTTATATCATCAACTTCGGCCTATCGCAAGAACAAGTTGATCGACAATTCAGCCTTTGCAAGCAAGTTTTCGACCTCCCTACGGATGAGAAGATGAAGTATCGTGCAGACCTTGAGAAGGGCGGCTATAATGGCTACAAGCCGTTTGGCATACGCGAAGTCAAGCCGGGGATAAAGGACAACACGGAAATCTACAACATTCCTAAGTTTATCCCTCAGTACGATCGCGAGCACCCTCAACTTGTCAGGGAGCACTGGGATGAAATCGAGCACTTTGCCCGTCACATCCATTCCAAGGTCGTGGGCAAATTATTGGTTTTGTTTGCAATCGTCCTGGAATTGCCTGAAGACTATTTCCTCCAAAACCACCAGTATGAGGAGAAGAGTGACTGTCATCTCCGGTGGATGAAGTATCATAAACGAACACCGGAGCAGAATGATGCGCTAGACAACGTCTGGGTCAAGGGGCACACCGACTTCGGGAGTTTGACGCTTTTGTTTAGGCAAGACTTTCCCAGGTCGCTTGGGGTCCTGCAATGCTAATGATCTTGTAACAGGCAACCCGTGGCAGCGCTCCAAGTACGAACACCGGAGGGTGAATGGAAGTATGTTAAGCCATATCCAGGAAGCATTACTGTCAATATCGCCGACGCGCTTCAATTCCTCACCAATGGGTTTCTGAAGAGCAGCATTCACCGTGTGGTAGCTCCACCGCCGGATCAAGCAAATGTTGACCGACATGGAGTGCTTTACTTCGTTCGACCCGAAGATAATCTGGAGCTGCTTCCAGTCGAGAGCCCTGTTCTACAGAGGCTTGGGTATGATAAGTCGCTAGACCAGTCAACAGTTGGGCTGACAGCGGGTGAATGGGTTAAAGCTCGCGTGGCGAAGAACGTCAGTAGGGCTGCAAATGATGACGAATCGATTGCAAAGGGAGTTAAAGCGAAGTACTATGACTGAAATTGGCACTCATGCCGTCAGTGGCCTCCAAAGCGTTAAGAAAAGAATGAGATGATGATAGAGCTCACGGCCGTTACCGTATGTTGAGAAAGTAAGATACCTAGTTACAGTAAAACTCAGCATTACGAGATCCACTAGTAAGGGCATTTATACGGCATTGGAGTCCACGGGGATACTGTGCCGTATTGGTGGCATTGCCTCTGCTGAGCCTGAGGGTAGTTGATGGAGGGGCTGAGGAAGATCAACCTGGGGCTCAAATGGTGTGGAAAAGGAACGAATGGATGAAGTAATGAGCCCTCACCTTCCAGAAGATAGATGGTAATGATAGTATCCATAATGGTTAACAAAAAGCTGAGAACTCGATTCAGGAAGGAATATCATGAGACACTATACTCAGCCAGAAAACTCCAACGTCGACGACGGCCCAGAAGATCGACCAGTCGGAAGAAGGTGAGAGTGAGATTGCCTGCTTGAGATGGACCTGGGGATGGGGATGGGGTTGGCCATGTGGATGTTGATAGAGAGCGGGCGGTTATTATTGATGAGCTGAGGCTGGTGACGAATGGAAACGTGAACCAAGGCATCGTTATTTGAGACTCTGAGCTTATACTTGATTGTTCTGAGGATATGATGATCGAGGTTGACACGGCCGACAAGGAGGAGAGAGACGCTTGCTGGGACGCCGGATCACCGATGTCCACGATGACAGTGCTTGTTGTACTGTTTTGAGATCGGTTATGTTCTTTTCCTATGGCCTAGTGATGATGATCCTAATTCAAGTGCTGACGCGGAGACGGGAATCCCTAAGATTGTTGACTTTGTTGTCGATGTTGTAGCGGTCATGGTAGTGGTGGCAGTGGCAGTGGCCTCATCAATCTTCTTGGGCTTCTTCATCTGTCGTTGTGGCGAGGGTCATTCTGCCGAAGACGTCTTTTTCTGTCCGAGTGAGCGACATCTAAACTTTGCCCATATCTTGGATGAGTATGTCTTCCATTCCGGCGTTGGAATCAATTCATCAGGACTCTTTGAACTCTGTTTAACAAAGCTTCCTCAAGAGAGTGGTGGGGTTGCTTCATAGCATCTACTGACATCACAAGAGAGACGCATTCGCAGTGGATCGGTCACAGAAAAGATGGATTGAATAGAAAGGTATCCTGTAAAGAAATTTCACATTTCATCCGAGATTGTTGACATCGGTAAGTAAGTCGAATGCCGCTGCACAGCTCAGACATGATAAGCATATGCTGTGTATGGCACAACATATGTTGAGGGATCTGATAAGAGATCTGTGAGTCAAAATGTGCAAGAATTCTGGAGTTGGACGGGCAGTGTCAGCATCACTAGAGCTGCGTGACTGGATTGCAGCGCAGGTGACCGCCTACAGTACATGGTCCCTCACTGATATGTGCCTAGGTAGGGCAGGAATTGCTATGTAGTTGGTAGCAGCATCTGCATTTCGTCGGTGCCTTGTTGGAACAATCTCATGCAATCGGTCAACCTCGAAATGGCATAGTATTTTACTGGTGAGAACGAGAATAAGGACGGAAGAGAGAAGTTTAGAGAAGAGGCATTGTCCAATTCGGAGAAAACCATCGCCGATGTTGTATTCTGTCTGATCCGTTCAACCAAACCCTCCCTATGAGGAAGCATAACCCTCCAGTGCGATATGCAGGCGATAGCTGGTCAACGTACAATATGGGGAAAATGGCTGGAACCCCCGGAAATTCGAGAAGCAAAGAAAGAGTCTGTATGTGTTTGACATAGCTAGGCGACTGTGAGTGATACTGTGCGTACCGCATCAATGGTTAGGAAAATATTATCCTGCCAGCTCTGAAACGACGCTGGTGTGAGGCGCACTTCGTCGTTCGGTGCTTGGAAGTGCAGTAAGGGATTGGCGGCTCGTGATTGCGGGTTTGGCATCGGGGGGCTGTGTAGCCACGGCCATCTCATGGGCGAATGGTGGAGCAGGTTCTGTATGTTCGGTATTATATGGGACGAAGTTTGAATTGATCGTATGGGCCTCCCGCTGTGTCTTGCTGCGCCGCTTGCGGTTTCGGTAGAAACAAAACCCAGCAAGGGTTAGAAGCGTCAGTGCCCAGAGACCACCGAGACCAGCGACAATTCCAATCCAAAACGTGTTGCTCGAGGTTGCTTCTGAACCATTTTCCGACGCGCTTTCCGAGTTTGTGCTGGGATATCCGTATGCAGTGGTAGAGATGGGAGAGGCGGGAGTCGCGGTTAGGGTGGTTTGGCTTAGGGTGTAGGAGGTAACAACGCTGGACACGGCGCTTTCAACCTCCGCCGGTGATTGGATCGTTATCCTTTGTGATGAGGCGAGAATATCTATAACATCAGACTTGTAGATGGCGAACCAGAATTCTGACCCATTCTGCCCAAGACCGTCCGGGATGCTGACATTCCACCAAAAAATAGGCTGGCCAGCATCTCCTACATCCCCTACATCCCCTATCTCGATGTTAGTATCACTGACGACAAATGGGTGAAATGAAATACGCAGGAGAATGGCGTAATTATCTTGGTCATCGAAAAGGTATAGATCGACCGGAGCCTCCTCGGTGTACCAAGTCACGCTCATGACAGACCCGATATTGTAGACATATCTGGGAGGTCCGTAGTAGGAAAGATCGTAGGGCTCTGGCACTACAAAGTAAGTCCCAGAATCTTCGTCGGTTGACAGGCAGATATGGATCAGGGCAAAAAAGAAAAATAGTTTGTGCATATTGCAACTTTTGAGCCTCGGCAGCTTTTTAGTGTTGCAGAACTGCATACCTCGGAAGGTATTCTGGGGTAGATGAAGGGCGACGAGCAACGCAGCTCAGCGGAACGATATTTATGAAACAGTTCCATCGTCCTGTCATGATGTCTGCAGCGTCAACAGCACCCGACCTTGGTCAGGTAGGAAGGATAGCCATGAAACCTCGAATGACATGTAATACAGGAAAAAGCCAACCAAGAGGATTTCAATTCTGACCAAGGCTGAACCTTTATTGGAAATGTTCAAGATCTCGGAGGGATGCCTTGATCCGAAAGACATGAATTTGGCACTTTTCGTTTCAGGCACATGCCAGCACCTGATCGTAAATTCTTTATTGGTGTCACTTTTGTGAAAGTGATAGTTCCATCCCTACCATGACCGCAAGAGACATCATCTGCGGACCGCGTTCTCTTCCATTGGTCTCTAGTAGGACAGGCAGGTTGCAAGCTCACGATTCAGGGCAGTCCGGGCACTGATCAGAACTCAGATAACCAACTTCGCAGACAGGGCGAGCTTGAGACATGAGACTACGCAAGGTAGACTGACTGATGCCTCTGCCCGCAAGATAGTGTGAAGGCATGGATGGCTGGCTATGAGACTCTCCTGCCAGTGCTTTCGGTTGAGGGCATGGAAGTGATGCACAGATGGACATCAGGAGTCCTGACTAAGCGCAAAGGGTGGATGTGCTACGGTCGATCTTAGAGTCAGTGCATGAAAGTGCACTACGGTGCAGCTGCGTCGCCGTGCTTGCCTAGTCGATTGGCTAGAGCATAGGGATGTCTCTCTTGTCCTCATCGCCGTTTGACAATGTCTGCATCCTTTTTGAACAGAATGTCGAATCTCTGCAGTGCTAGGGGCAATCTCACACTATAGTCGACGACATCCAACATTTTCCAGCAATTTCCGTCAATATATTGTTTGAGTTTTGCGGGGCCAGAACCCGCGAGTCGCGACCGGGTGATGTGCCGACGTCTGAGCTGATGGTTTGCCACCTCGACATCCGCACGTCCAAGCTCAGCGTCGCGTGCGGAGAGGCTGTATTCCCCAGCCATCCCTTGTGCGTTGAAAACAGCTCTTTCACGTTGTTGCGCGGAGACCATCCAGCGCCCTATCAGCTTGTCATCGCTCAAACAGAGAATCTCACCGTGAACTATCGTACGGCGCAGAGCAGCAGCTTGTGACTTGGGTGTTGGCACTGTCACTGTCATTTGATGTCATTTGGGCCTTCTTACTGACACGGCGCTATATTATTTCGTCTGTCAGACCAGAAATCAGAGACGAGGCGACCTCCTCCCCGCCGGCTCTCAACAGCTCCCAGGCCTGGCCAGCATCAGCACAGTATTCTTTCCACCCAAAAGTGAGTGCCCATCCCAGTTACACGTATCTCGGTCCCCCTCGATTGTCCGAAAAGAAACAACAAACACAGACCCAGACCTGGTTGGGAATATTACCTGGGCGAGGGTGACCGGCAGAGCGTGAAGCGTCTCTTGGCTGTTGCATCGATTGGGGAAGTTGGAGTGGCAGTCGCCGTGGTCTGGCAGCTGGCAATTGGGTAGGTGCTACTCACTCACTTTAGCGTTTTCCCCGTTGCGCTGCGCTGCTTCCCTCCTGCCTCAACTTTCTCCATTATTGTTGCCGCTGCAGTTCACAATCTTCACTCGTCATCTCCATCTCGAGATACACACCTCTTGCTTCCTCCTCCATTGGCGCATACACCCTGAAACCATCATCGAGTGGTTGCAAGTCAGTCTCCCTTCTCTGTTGTTATCGCTGGCTGCTCCTCTGCTGCGCCCTGCTGCTCTCCCTCTCCCGCGCCCGTTCTTGTCGCGTCAACCCAACCCAGCTGTGCACTCGATTTTCTTCCTCCCAAGACGCTCGAGCATCATCTCCTCTTCATCAGATCTCCTCCAATATCATCACAGCTACTGACTCGAACCATCAACAGAATTTGCACCCTCTTCTGCCACGCGCTCCCCCAACGCGTCACCACATCCCCCCCTCCTTCTCATCTTGCTATGGCCGACTCAGAGCCAGCTCAGACTAAGGTTCCTGTCAATGTTCCGGAACCTCAGGATGATGCCCCTCCATCTCTAGCAGAGCCTGCTTCTGGACCTGCTGCTGAGATGTCTGGGGCTCTGCCGGTTGACACTTCTTCCGAGGCCAAGCCAACTGAGACCACTGGTGAGATCGCTGTGATGAGAGCCAAGTAGGTGATGCTAACAGCATGTAGGCCATGTGACTGCGAACGGCGCTGTCGATTCCGCTCCAGAGAACACCAAGGACACACAAGAGATACCTACAGAGGTAGAAGCTGAACCTCCAGTCGCGACTGAGCCAGAAGCAAAAGACGCCGAAGTAGCCGAAGCAGCTGAAAAAGCTGAAGAAGCTAAAGAAGCCGAGCCAGAGGCCAATGGCACACCAGCTGGAAAGAAACCTGTCGCTCTCAAGCGAAAATCCTCTGCAGGTATCCCTGAGCACAAGGGCAAGAAGCTCAACAAGAAGAAGTCCATGACGAAAATCACTCATCTCGACGCGCAACCCGGTGAATATTATCTAGCCAGATTGAAAAGTTATCCTCCTTGGCCCTCCATCGTTTGCGATGAGGAGATGCTGCCAGAAAGCCTCCTCAGCACCAGACCGGTCACAACCAAAAAAGACGATGGTACCTACAATGAAGCCTATGCAGACGGTGGCAAAAAAGTTGCTGATCGGACATTTCCTATCATGTTTTTACATACGAACGAATTGTAAGTCGATCCGCCCGCATGATCGACTTCCAGTACTGACCGTGGCAGCGCTTGGATTCCCAACACAGATCTCACGCCCTTGAACCCCGAGGATTGCAAAGATGTGCCGGAGAAAGGTAAAGCCAAGGCTTTGTCAGCTGCCTACAAAGTTGCTGCCGAGAACAATGATTTGGAACACTTCAAAACTCTTCTCGACGAGCATGCTGCTGCTCTCCAAGCAGATATTGAAGCCAAGGAAGCGCGAGATGCTGAAAAGGCTGCCAAATCTGACAAGAAAAAGCGCAAGAGTGAGGCCAAGATTGAAACCGAGGATGTGGACATGGAAGACGCCGATGCCGAACCTGTCGCCAAAAAAGGCTCCAAGAAGCGCAAGAAGGAAGTGGATAGTGATGATGAAGAGTCTGAAAAGGTAGGTTTGCGCGTCGCTGACTCTGCGTGTCATGTTCTGATTCTGATTAGCCTGCAAAGACGCCCAAAACCACCAAGATCAAGTTGAACACAAACAAAACTCCAAAGACCGAAGAGAAGAAACCCAAAGAAAAGGCACCCAAGGCCAAACCAGAAAAGCGCAAATCCAAGGCCGCCCCTGTGAGCGACGAAGAAATGGTTGATGCTGAACCAGAGCCAGAGGAGAAGCCTTTGGATCCCGCCGAAGCACGCAAAGCTCGTGAGAAAGAAGGTATGAGCCCATGTGTTCGGTTGATCTCAACATGCGCTAATAGTCCCAGTCCTTTTCCTTCGACACAAGCTTCAAAAGGGATTCCTATCTCGAGACCAGGCTCCTCAAGAAGACGAAATGCCTCAGATGTCTACTTATATCAAGAAACTTGAAGGCTATGCTGATCTAGAAGTCGCCATCATTCGCACAACCAAGATCAACAAGGTTCTGAAGGCATTGATCAAGCTAAACACCATCCCTCGCGATGAAGAGTATCAATTCCGAAAGCGATCTCTTGATTTGTTGAGCCAGTGGAACAAGATCATGGGTGCCGAACCAGCTGATAACGAAGCTGGCACTGCTGGAGACAAGGAATCCAAATACACCCCTACCACCAATGGAGTCCACGATGAAAAGTCCGAAGAACCAGCCGACGAGAAGAAAGACGACCCGACTGAGCAGCCTGCAAAGCCCATTGACAAGCCGGTTGCTGAAACCGAGTCAGAAATCTCGGCTGATCCGGTTGAGGTCAAGCCTGTAGCAGGAGAATCTGAGCCAGCCACCACCACAGAAGAGCCAAAGGCTGTTCTACCAACCCCAGAGGTTATTGAGAAAGCCCCAGAATCAGCTGCTGCCGCAAGTGAAGCTGCTGATGTCGTCAAAGCGACAGAGTGAGGGTCTTTTACGCCCAGACATATGTGCAATACAGGGGAGAGACATGTCTTGCCAACAAGTTTGCTGGCAGCGGGTCGCCTCAAATTGCAAGATCTACATCCCGGTGATGATAGGTCGAGAGCAGAAATTGTTGATTCGGAGTCTTGCGGGTGGCATGAATCAAAGACTAGGGCAAGGGAATGAATGCACTTTCCTTGCCGAATGGATGAAACGAAACCAAGGCACACAGGTTGGGTGTTAGACTGAGATTGGGTTCACTCCTTGGAGGCAGAGGTAATTCAGGAATCGTGGATGATTTTATTGACATGAATTGGAGACCAGTGATGAGCTGGGTTTCTAATCAGGACTTCAATTCAGCTTCAGTGATCAGCTCTTGTGCTTGCTATTGTGCCTCCGAGCCAAAGCCAGGCTGCTGACACCTGGCGAAACCAGGAAGAACAGTGTGAGAAGGGAGATCACACCAACGTTAATCATATCCATCGGTGGACGGATTTACCAACTCGCCAACTCGTTGTACTTTAGAGGAGCTACGTATTGCCTTGTTCAAAAGAAGAAATGCATGAAAAAGTTTTGAAACGAAATCAAAAATGGCAGTCCCAAGTGTGGTCGGAAGCCGCGTTATTGCTAGATGGAGCATAAAAGTGAACGAGCACCAGGCAGGGCAACGACAACAACAGCAACAGCAGCCCAGAAGACCAAGAGGAAGAGCAATACTTCTACCCAACCAGGCAGGTTATTGGTCGTGTCCGTGAAAGAAGTAAATTCAAGATTGATTATACAGTAATTTGGTATAGAGAGCCCCTTGGAAAGAGGCACTCAGGGGACTTCCCGCCTCCAAAATCATAATCGTCCCTTTCTCCCACGCTCTGAAATAACCACTGTAATTGGGTGTCCACCACAACCAGGCTCCAAAAAACAAAAAAAGAACAGCTCGCCTTCGGCTGTAGATCTCGATGGCGAAACCAAAACCAAAGCGTCGCTTTTTGACTCCAAGATATCCTCAATCCTGTCTGTCGAATGGGACATTGCATGGCCATGATCATCCAATTAACCCCGGGAAGGAAGCTGATATCCAGAGGGATTTCTTGCCTCCTAGTCCTGGGTTCCTGCGCTACTGCTGTGTGATAATGCTGCATAGAGAATCGTGTCTGATAGTGCATACTCCTAGACGACGTCATCCACGGGCCCACCTTCATCATCTTCGGGCAGCTCGGACAGAGCGCTGTCGATCAGGGTCATCAGCTCGTCGACATCAGGGCGTTCCGACGGCTCGACCTGGAGGCATCGGCGCACGATTTCTCGCGCAGCTGGGTGCGGGTATACCCTCTCGCCCGACGGCTTGTTTGTCGTGGGGTTGATATCTCCGTTCACCTGTGTCCCGGACCGCGAGGGCGGGTGGGCTCTGTCTTTGCCCTTGGTCGCATTGCCCTCGCCGGGCCAACGCCAGTCACCTCCCAACACGCAGATCGACAAGCTGCCTCCGGTCTCGTCCGAGCGTGCTTCAAATGGCGACTTGCCCACTAGGCATGCGTACATGGTGCAGCCTAGGGACCAGATGTCGACCTTTGTGTCAATGACACTCCCTGTCTTGACGTCGAAGAGCTCGGGGGCGCGGTACGGCATGGTGCAGTGTTCGGCGGCGATGTCTTGCACGGCGATTGCTTGGCTACGGCTCGTGATGGGTATCGGTGAAGGGGCTAAACTGCCCAGGTCCATCAGTATTGGCACCCGCCCGTCGTCGTCGATCATTATGTTTCCAGGCTTGATATCTCGATGGGCGTAGGCACGCTCGTCGCCCGGGTTCTTGCCCTCTTGGGTGCGCGTGACTTCGTCGTCTGGCATCAAAGGCTGTTCTTGTTCGTCCGCTAGCTCTTCCTGGTGTGTTTGGTCAGCCGTCATGGAGCGGTTGGGACCGGCGCGAGCTTTCCGGCGCGCATCGGCGTCCTCGTGGGCGGCCTCGTTGCGGATGGCTTGTGCGGCGTTGCGGGACTGGTTGTTGCGGATGTGATATTGGTGCATGGCTTTCAGGGCTTTGCAGACGCCCAGCATCAATTGCATCAGTCTGCGCTCGCCAAAGCGGGTGTGGTTGACCAGGTTGGCGTTGATCATGTCTTGGAGATTCCCTCGGCGGTAGTAGGGTAGGAGGATGTAAACTGTTTTGCTAGCGCCACCCCCTGCGCTGCCATCATTTCCGATCCCGGATACGGTCGCATTCTTGTCGGTTTGCACGGCGTGGTCAACGCTGTTGATGATGTTGGGGTGCGGTGCGAACAGGGTGTAGGCTTCGACTTCCTTGAGTGCCTGCGACACAGATTCCTGGCCGAAGGGACATCGGATCTTCTTGAGTGCGTACAACGAGGAGTCGGCGGTGTCTTGGACAAGATAGACGTAAGAGAAGCCACCCTGAAGATTCAAGTCAGCATGCTGCTCTGGCAGAGAAATGAGAGGGTGTGGGTTTCATGTTCACCTCGCCTAGCAGTCTCAGCATGCGAAAGCTTCGGCTATTGATCTTTAACTGCGGACTGCCCGGAAAACAGAACAGGCAATTTGATAAAGAGTAGAAAAGATCGAGAATGGTATTCGCCATGGTCGGCGTGCTGGAGAGGTCGTAGTCAGGAGCACAGTTGTAAGCGCAGTCCAGGGATATTGAGAGAGGAGGGGATCTCTCAAGTTCTGCGCAGCTTAAATGCGATAGAAGATATGCAGGAGGATATTGCAGAAGACAGAACGACGTGTACCCGTGTACGATATCGTAGTGATATACTACTTGTAGCTGGTAGGACGGGGCCAGGAGCACTGGAGATCTATACGAGGATTGGTCTGGGCGCGGTTCAGCCTTGGTGGGAAATGAGGCTGAGCATATCACGTGATTCTACTGTGTTCCACAGTAGATTACGGTGGGTCATAGATGTAAGAGATGCACGGAGATTCCCATGTTCTCACCCGCTAGTACAACGCTTAAATTCACCGAGGAATGCGACATTACTAGTACGGATATTGTTCTACACCTCTGGCTTGTCACCGAGTACTGCCACCCAAAAATCAAGATATCGAAAAGAGTTTCCTCAACACTAGAACGCTGTCAGTCGAAGGTGAGTCGCCAATATCTGAAGATGACACAGTGGATTCTGGCAAAGCCAATGCCTTGTCAGCCTGGCTTTGTTTCAACGAACCTCCTTTCTTGAACGTAGGCTGGATCTAGTTTCGGCACAGACCCCATATGCACAGCCTGTACGGACAACAAGCCCAGCAGACTCCATATGGCTCTGAAGACTTCAACCCTTTGAGGTGGTATGCTCTCACAAGCGAACAAGCATAGCACACCAGATGGCCAATGACGCTCCCAAAGAGCGTTTGCTGCTTTCGTTCGTGGGAAACTAGACACAATTCGACTGCCTGACGCCTTTGTTCGAAGTGGAGCCATGGCGAGTTGACCTGCAACTGAGCCTGTATCTAGACGCATTATCTATATCCCCTTGAACATGTCGCTCCATTCTGCACAAAGACAACCCACCACAGGATCTGTCGAGATGACAATGACCCTCGCAACAGCAAGTCCATCCCGATCAAAGAATCCTATTATGGCCCGACCTATTCTAGGAACTGGCATTCCATTGTACAGAAGGACTTTGCTTCAGCCTAGCCATTTCTTTGACTGATGTTTGTCAAGCCCTTATCTCCTCATAATCTCTCTGGTACTTTCCAGCCCTTCAGCCCGTCCGCTTGTCCAAACATCTCGAGACAGCCATCATCATTCTCAGTATTCCCCGGTAAGAGCAATCCAAACCGGCACGTTTGGCCCATACAGTAGATTGTTCATTCATTCCAACATGTATCCCACCACCCCCACCTCACCTTCTTTCTTTCCACCATCGCCGCCCACACCCCATTCCCCATCTATGATGCATTCACCCTTAATGGTCGAGCCCATTGCACAACCCATCATGGTATTTTCCCAAGAAGGAATGCCAATGCCGCCAGAAGGACCAGTGCCATCCCCCAGTCTCTCCATAGTCACGAACACATGGTCGGCGCAGAGCCTTGCGCGACGTGATAGCAGCACAATGTCAATCTGCTCGGCACGAGAATCCTCAACACCCCACTCTCCAGCGCTACCAGCCCTCTACACCATGAGGTCACCAGACCAAGCATGCTTCCAAGGTTCATCCTCTCCGCTCCGGGATGATGGCAGGAAAAGCCGTATGTCAATGCGCAGCCCCCACTTCAATCGCGTCATGACTCTCCCCCTACGGGTCAACACCAGCATGTTCCCCAACTTCGCGCCTGAGCCAATGGCCCCCATCAGCGAACACGGAGCTCAGAGTGCAGGGACCCCAGTATTCTCAAACTGCGAGACCTTGGTAGACTGGTTTCCTCCAATTCAATCGCCCGCGCCACCAGCTTTACCCCTTATAACACAGAGATCCCAAGCACGATCTCCTGCGCGATTCTCACCCTCGAGCACCACCCGCTCGCCTATCCGCAAACATTTCCGCGGGAAACATCTGGGCGGGGGTCAAACATTGGCACAAACACCGCCGAGATACCACGTCACAGTCTCCTCATGCCCGTCATCTCCGCTAGCAAAGCAGAGATTCCAGCAGTATCTGTACGGCATCGAGCACCTACGCGCGCCGCTGGTGCCGCTGATATCCGTGACGAACGGGCTCCCGCATCCCGCATTCCCCAGCAGCCTGCTGCAGTACCACCTACTGACTCACGAGCAGCTCGACAGCTTGGCGCGTTGGTACCACCAGGTCACGCCGCCGATCGAGGAGACGTTCATGTATCCGGCTTGGGTCCCGGCGTGGACGGGCGTGAATGACTCCACGACCGAGGCCGTCGATCTCGAGACCAAGCGCAGGCGGTGGGGTCGATTCATTGGTTTGAGAGGCTGTGAGAGTCCGACAGCCACGGGGGGGCCGGACGGCGAAAACCCAGATGAGTTGGTGCATCGGATGGAGAGAGAGTGGAGGCGTACCCTGGAGCGGGCTGATGAGGAGGATCGCGCGTGGGAGAAGAGCTGGCGTGGTCGTTGGTGATTTCTCCCTACCATTGGGTTCTTTTTGGGGCTCGTGTCCTAGCACGCAGGGTTTCAGGAAGCACGGCACGGTTTCTTTGTTGAACATAGATTCGGTGTATATATGTATATTCCGGTCTGTCCTGTAATGATATTTACACTGCTGTATCATCATCTCGTTCGTCACAGTAACACTAAACGACATGCAAATTCCCAATTCGGATGCTTCTTGTTTCTACGTGATATCTCCTCTTGATTCCGACCCCAACGGCACGATTAGCAAGCGCCTCATATACCTTCTGGCCGCCCGCAACCATGACCGACGGGATAGGATTGTGTCTGGGCAATCCCGCTGGAGTAAACTGAGTTTTGTCGAGGAGTGGACGAACGAGGTCGTCTTCGTCCTCCATCCTGTTCAGGCCGGCCGAGTCGGACTGTCCGTAAGAGACGAAAATGACTAGTTGGAGCGAATGTGGTGATGGTGTGAAAGAGGGAATATTGGCGAGTTTGGTGCTGAAATTGCAGCCACCACGCTTGATTACCAGAACATGAATGTTGCGCACCAGGCTCAGAGCGAGCCGATGGTCGCACAGTTCACCAGCACCATAGACTTTCGTCCACTGGAGACTAGGGGGTTGTGCGCCACTCGTGATGATCGTTGCTACTTCTGGCCAATCAGGGATAGGTGCAGAGCCTGGGCCTGTGGGGATGACTGCAGGGAGATGATAACGTGGAGAGTTTCCATCGGAAGTTGCACTTGAAGATCGTGGCGTAGCCAATGATAGGCTGGTCGAGAACGGCCACGGCGGCTGTCGACGGTCTTTGATCAGAAGACTCGAAAGTTGGGAGACAATGGCATTCCAAGCAGCGCGAACTGAGCCATCGTTCGTTGAACCAATCCCTGGCATCTCAAAAACCAATATATCACTGTTGGCATCTTGCTCCTGTTCATCTTGCTCGATCGGCTTACTCAAATCAACAACCATGTCCAGCATGATGGGATCACGGATTCGAGTGAAATTGGGATCCGTCAGGCTCAGTGTCTCCTTGCCCGTGTCCCTTGGTAAGAACACCTTTTCGTCCTTTCCTAGCGGAATATTGTTGATAGTTTGGATACGAAAGGTATCAATAATACCATCATCGATTAGCAACGGCAGATCCTGGACCATACCGAGGCGCAGACCGCCAATAAAGTTGATCAAAATACCTTGCTTAACCCGTTGGAGTGGCGGTGCTGGCAGTCCGGGATTCGTGATTGCGGGAAAAGATATGTCGAGAGTTGGCCTGGTTGGTATCAGCGAGCTGATTGCATTGAATGGAATTAATTCGGGAGGTAGTGTCCAAGGATAATAGGTATAGTTGGAGGGCGAGCTGATGTCCGACAATGTTATACTTGGGTGGTCAGCTGCATATTCTCCTAAAACTGACTCAATGTTGTCGCGGGCCGGCATGAGATGAAGCCTTGCTAAGTTTGCGGCATGATAAATATCGCCTCGTGCGGCGGTATTGGAAATGCTGAAAGGTACTGGTTCTGGTTTGGTCGGACATTTGGCCTCCTCTTCAGCCTGCAGGTTCCACAGTTTGCCCTCGTAATGACCATTATCAACGATCCTTGGAATGACTAGTGGGTGTCCTTCGGTAGTAAAAACAAAAGGCTCGTCAAGATGATTGAGAGGGTGCGTCGGATCAAAAAGGAGAAAGAGATACTTTGCGGTTTCACCCAGGAAGAAGCTTTCCATCCTGTCGGTTTGCTCGCCTGTCAGCACATTTTGGATACTTGCCCAGCCACATTTAGCCCAACACCTTCTCTTGATATCACGAAGGACCATTTCGCCAACATGGAAATACCAAGGGTCCTCTGTTGCGCGATAGAGATAGTACGTGGACTCGATAAACTCTGGTCGACCGACCCACCAACCTAGACCGCCTTCAATTCCGCCAGTGATGAGATTCCATCTTTCCGGTAAAGCAGAGAATCTCGTCCACAGGGCTGTTTGTAGGAGGTGCGTTTCTACAGCTTCTTCAACATGACCCCCCAGGACTAAGACCCCAGGATAGTATGCAGAGAGTGCATCTATCCAAAAGCCTCTTGCTGCGCCTGTGACAAGATCGGCCTGGATATAATGTGGATGTTGATAGTTCGGGCCACGATAGAGGTTTCTCTTGATCGCGGAATGAGCGGTGTTCCACGCATTGAGAAAGGCCTGGGGGGTGTCATCTTCCATAGGCAATGGGTCGAATAGTGTCCTTGGATCTTGAGTCGCCACAGGTGGATCGTAGTCTGGATGGGAGTCCCTCGAAAGTAGTATGTGGGATTTGAGAGCATATTCGAAGAAGCTATCTATCCCAGCACCAATCCCAGTCCATGTAGAAACCCAGGCCCCAGACTCAGCGTCAATGCCAGAACCGATGAGATCAATGGAGCTCCGTCTATGCCATATCGCCCAGAACGCTCGCTTAGCAAGATCTTCAAACCGTGGGTCGCCAGTTAACCTGCTGAGTGTGGTGAACTCGAGGACAAGACTTCCAGCACCAGCACTACATGTCTCCGTGATCTCAGGGGTCTTCGGACGAGCATCACATTGGGCATCATTCGAACCATTGTTGAAGGGAGAATTCGCATAAAAGGGAATCCCATGCCGAAGATTGACCCTTGGATAGGGAATGCCGGTTGGGTTCCAGAACGCCGGTATCAAACGACCTGCCAGATCGTATGCCAGACGTAGGAGTTGGCCATCGTACCGTAAACCGTTAGGCCACGTAATTCCTTCCGTGACACCCTTGGGTTGGCGATGGTTCCAATGTTGAGCGTGTGATGCTTGTTGTTCGGGCGGGGCGTATCCGCGAATAGGCAAGCTTCCCACGGCAAAGAGATGTGCGCTGAGCAGCCCCCCCAGACCCCTAATAGCGGTTTCAAACACTTGCACCTTGCTGTCCAGGTCAAAGCCTCGAGCTCTTAAACCCTCACCAGAAGGCCCAGCAAGGCCATCACCGTATTGTTCAACCAGGGCGAGAACTCCATCTTGAAACAGCCGCAATGCCTTGTTATCTTTCTCGTTAGATGGAGTCGAGGCAAGGATTGCCAACGTAGATAAGCTATCGATAAGTGTCAAGGAGTAGTTCCCCAGAGGGTCGTTAACTTCGATGTGGGCAGGGTTGTCGCGGTCGCGTGTCAACGGTTTGCAGGAGATTGGACGCAATTCGTCCTCGGGGAAGGCATAGTTCATATAGTTTTCATAGCCATGGTAGAAAAGATCTTCGGTCTCTTTTCTCAGCGCCTTGATCTGAGCAGCGGATTGTGCTTGCACGCCAGCAAACGAAGCCAAGTTGGCCGTCAGCACAACAAGCCCCAGAAGGCGGATGTATCGCCATAGAATATTGAGAAACGCTGTATTTACATTTTGACGAATCCTGCGCATGGCCCACAAGATCGCGGAACACCGTCATGAGCGGCGCAGGTGCATAGTAGGGTTTGGAATAGCAATAACCGGCGGGTAGTGGTTGCAACGGCTGTAAGAGAGGCAAATAACAATCACGATATCTGGCCCGGAGGTTGGGCTGATCATGTGACATCTTGCACCATGGGCAATGAATTCTTCACCGTACTTCACGTGACCATAAAATTCGCCGCGGCGATTTCCATAGGCTCGAGGCGAAATAATCAACTCTCCTCCCATCCCGACCGATCTTGAACTAGATATGGAAGCTGAAGGGCGGCGGTAAGCTCAGGAGATAATACTCTGTCCGAGGTCACTGAGGTGTGTTGTCGGATTTATCAGTGCAATCACCGTTCGCTCAAGTATAAAACTACTCCAGAATCGTTTGAATAGTGATATTAGAAGAACAAGACCCAGCGACATCCTAAAAATCACCGAAAAGTTATCTGTCTACCAGATTTGATAAAGTTTTGGCTCTCTAGCACCGTTTACAGATTCTACATATCAAAATGAAGGTACTTTTAACAGGAGGAAGCGGGTTCATTGCATCTCATTGCCTCGAAGCGTTGCTTAAACATGGGTAGGGGGTCCGAGTCATCGATCTTACATCTACACACGCTGACTTGATCCAATAGTCACGAGGTGGTAACGACAGTTCGATCGCCAGCAAAGGGTCAGGCCCTGGTTGACACATTCAAGGGCCAAAACGTTTCGTATACAGTTGTTAACGATATTGCGGCACTAAACGCATTTGACGAAGCTGTTATATCAGAGCCGCCGTTTGAAGCTGTAGTGCACACCGCGAGCCCCTTTCATTATGAGGTGAAGGATGCTAAGAAGGACATGCTTGATCCAGCTATTCTTGGAACCACTGGCATTCTCGAGTCCATTCGGAAATCCGCGAAAGCAGTCAAGAAAGTTGTCATCACATCCTCATTTGCTGCCATCTTGAACCCCTCTTCTCCGCCCAAAGTATATAATGAGACCATTTGGAACGAGATGACCATGGACGAGGCCCTGACCACAGATGATCCGCAGGCCGTCTATAGGGCGAGCAAAACGTTCGCTGAACGGGCAGCATGGGAGTTTGTAGCGCGGGAAAAGCCCAACTTTACACTGACCGTGCTGAATCCCCCAATGGTTTATGGCCCAGTCCGCCATGCGCTGTCATCGCTGGAAGACCTCAATACATCCAGCAAACGGATCTTAAACTTGATACTCGGAAGACCCCGTGGCATGGTGTCATCACCCATATATGTCGATGTTCGGGATCTTGCAGAGGCACA
This sequence comes from Exophiala aquamarina CBS 119918, assembly GCF_000709125.1. NCBI lineage: Eukaryota > Fungi > Ascomycota > Eurotiomycetes > Chaetothyriales > Herpotrichiellaceae > Exophiala > Exophiala aquamarina. The sequence continues at coordinate 115,082 of NW_013550585.1, forward strand.
TGCGCTCGCCATTACAATTCCTGAGGCCGCGGGTCAACGAATCCTCGTGACAGCGGGTCTAGCGACCGAAGGATTAATGGGAGACATAGTCCGAAGAACTTTCCCGGGATATGCCCAAAACCTGAGCCCTGACCTCAGTAATACTCTTCCTGCATACGAGATTGACAGCAGCAAGTCCATCCGATTGTTGAAGATCAAGTATCGGGACGTGGAGGATACCGTAGTGGACACAGTGAAGAGTCTGCAAGCTTTAGGTGCTTAGCGCCTGCCTGAGTAGCAGGAGATTTGAAGTCCGCACGGTAAGGACGCAATCCGAGTCGCAAAACATCTGTCGGTATATATTAGGGAATAGCCAGAATCTATATATCTCCAAAGTCACAGTGCCGCCATTCTCCAACCCTGATAATTTCATAGACAGTATTGCAGTTTAACGGCCCTCGAGCGCGCTTTTGGGGTATAGCAAGGCGTAAACACGCAGAAGCTCAAATGCGTGGACCTGTACGAGGTGTACATCCCATCCGAGTCGCCCAAGGTCAGTGGCTCCAACCAATAATCAATTTCGCGGACGTAATATCCCTTGGCGTTCGAGCTTAGATCAACAGCTTGTTTCTTCCTTCAGTTTGTGTGGTCCTCTGTAGGCATCACAGAGGATGATTGTATCTCCTGCCAACCCCGGGCCAGCGGATTGCATCATCATGTCATCAATCGAATTGCCGAAGCCGCCCAAGGTGAGTTCGGCATGAGGATAGTGTGGACGAAACACGCGCAGAAGTACACCAGGCTTTCCACCATAAACTTCGATTTAAGAGAAATTAACTTGGGGGTGCTGCAGGCTAAACTGATTCCAGTAACAAAGTCCACTGTGCCATTGGTCATGCCTCAGAGTACCAATCCTTTGTTCGCCGTCTGCGAGGTAGCTTCGGTGACAATATTGGTTCATACTGCTGTCCACTCACCCGGGGAGCCTCCGAGTCGTGTTCCACGGCAATGGTGACTAACTAGGTATAATTGGATCGCCGTCCTGGTTACTGTTGCGTATAAACGGTCATCGCCCGGTAAAGCAACCTCAGACCCTACACGTCAGCTATGTTTTACAAATCTACATGAATTGACACTGGCACCGCTCCACGAGTCGAGGTGGGTGCTGCCAATGGAACTCTGTCTATACCTACCTGTTTCAAATATGATTGCCACAGAATTGGCGCGATTTAGTTTGCCTCAACGGCTTCTCCCTCTGGCCTCCTCGGCCCCAGTTCAAGCTTGAATCTGGAGTACAGAGCTTCTCCACACCATCGGGTGGGTATTTGTCTTTGCTTGAAGAATGGGGTGCCATGGTCTAGCCCCATCTTCTGGCACGCAGTGCCTACCTCGTGGCTATCATTTGAAAGAGTTCATCTCGTCCTTCGTCTCGTTTTGTTGTTCCTCTTCCATCGTCTTAACCCTGTGAAGTATTGTCAGGGCATTAATTTCGCGTCCCAGCATGGCTACTCCAAGGGAAGGCGTCTCGAACAATGAAGAGGGCCACCTCGAGCATCGCTTTTCTCGTCTTACAATGATCGGACTGACGTTTGGTATTCTCAAGTTAGCCTCCCCATGATTACGAGGCATTAGCCGTCTAACCTGTTTTTGATAGCACCTGGATTTGCCTTGCCGGCTCTTTGGGAATCGTAATGCCATCTGGTGGATCTGTTGCCTTCTTCTATGGGTTTATCTTCTGCGTCCTTTGCAATTTCTGCCTATCAGCAAGCGTTGGCGAGCTTTCATCCATTTGGCCCACAGCCGGTGGCCAATATCACTATGCATATGCTCTTTGCACCGAAAAATGGAGGATGTCGATGGTAAGTGGATTAATATCACTCATGAAACCTGGAGTTACGCGCTAATGCTCCGTTCAGAGTTTCTGGGTTGGGTGGATCAACATCGCCGGCTGGTTAACTCTTATCACGACCGAAGCATTCTTCGCTGCCCAGTTCATATCAGCAGCCGCAGTTATTGGATCAGATGGAGCCTATGTTATCACGGCTTGGAAAACATACCTGATCTTCCTGGTAGTCTCGACATTCACAATTCTCCTCAATATATTTGGCTACCGAATCTTGAATCGTTGGAATGAGTTCGCTCGTAAGTCATCACTCGCCACTGCCGGGCCTCTCACAAGGCAGACTACTGAGAACACACTCCAGTATTTTGGTCGATTACCGGCTGTTTGGTCGTGAGTATCACGCTTTTAGCCACTGGAGAGAAGACCTCTGCCCAATTTGTGTTCACCGATTTCTCCAATTCCACCGGTTGGAACGATGGAATGGCATGGATGCTTGGACTTCTACAGTCGGCACTATCTCTGATTGGATTTGATGCGGTAGGCCTTCTGTCGCCCAAGAGGACTCTGTTGAATCGATACTGATAAATCCACGAAGGTCGCTCATCTGACCGAAGAGATGAAGACCCCACAACGGGACAGCCCCCAAGCAATGGTGGCCGCTGTCGCCATAGGGGGAACAACCGGAATAGTCTTCATCCTGGTAATGCTTTTCAGCCTGGTCGACCCGGATACTATTCTAGCAACGAAAACAAACTCCCCGGTCGTCGAGCTCATCTATCAAGCGACCGGAAGTCGCGCGGGCACCGTCGTGCTGAGCTGCGCATTGGCCGTGTGTTTTGTCAACGGGACAAATGGGTGCGTCACATCTGGAAGTAGGTTGCTTTGGGCCATGGCCAGAGATAACGGGAGTCCGTTTTCGAAATTGTGAGTGCTCTCGAATTCTCAGGATTATAAAGACAGATCCCAAAGTAGAGATAACATGTGACTGATGCCTGGTTTTTCAGCCTCTCACATATCACTCCGGGGCTCAATGTGCCGGTTCGCGCCATTCTAGCCGCTGCTCTTTTCAACATGCTGTTCGGTTTGTTATACCTCGGGCCGACTGTGGCATTCAACGCCTATTGCGCCAGTTGTACCATATTTCTCAATCTCAGCTACGCCGTCCCCGTGGCCTTTCTACTGGTTCGTGGAAGAAAAGTCGTCAGCAGTTCCCGCCCAGTTTTCTACCTCGGACACAGGACAGGGTACATCATGAACTGGGTCTCTGTCCTCTTCGTCTTTGTCACCTCCATATTCTTCTGCTTCCCGGGTTTCCTACCCGTGACCACCAGTAACATGAACTACGTATCGGCAGTGGTCGGGATCTTTATCATATTCTGTTCCACTCTCTGGGTGGCAAAGAGAGGCCAGTATAACGGTCCGCAATTCGAGATCATCCTAGGAGAAAATCCGAGCGTTGAAGACGCGCTCGCAAGAGGTGAGAAAGGCTTGGACATGGAGCAAAAAGAGCTGGTGTAGCTTGCGCATGCGATCGTTACGACGACATTTGAACCTGAGATGATGGGCAACAGCGAGTTTCCACCCTTTGAGGAGAACACGGAGAGCGTGAGATTGGTTGTTTGCAATATGCAAAATATACGAAGTGCAGCTAGATTGCTCGCTAAGATGGATAGATTTGACTGGTTCCTGTGACGTAGAAATGTATAGCTGGTACCGCACATCGGACTCACAATCTGAGAACGAATATGGTAGCACGAGATGGTGTTTCATCCCATAGTGGTATATAGGCCCATGTCCATCATGACGTCAATCCAGTAGATGTCTTCGTTGCCTTCGTCCAATTTGTTCCAGACGGCCTCGATGAGGTCCATGCAAGTTTTCGTTGGCCTGGGAGGCAATACGTTCATGAATAGGTTCAGCCGTCCGCGGACAAATCTGCGTGCATGGAAGACCCGGAACGCTTGTGCGAGGGACGATTCGTCGACCTCGAGTCCAGGATCACCAGTGGCTTGAGCATCGTCGAAAGAGGTATTGAAGGCCGAAATCGAGTTAGGGAAGGAAAGCTGTGGCGAAGACAGCCAGCGAAAATTGTCAGTGTTCATTGTTGACAGACCAGTCGATGTTACGTCAAAAGGTCTAGGGTTTTCCAAAGGAGGAGCCCGTAGCTCGCATGCACAGGCAACGAGCATGAAAGGCTGTAAACACCTGGTTCTTGACGTAGGAGGGATTGACTCCAGCAGGTCGATGGTTTCGATGGCATAGTTCGTGAGCCAATTGTACATGCTATCGGGCTCAGTATTGCCAGTCGTACAATCTTCAACCAGTCCTAGCCAGTCGTCGCTGGCTGAATTTGTCCCAGAGAGCATTGTTGAATTGGCGTTTAGTGCTTGAAGCTGATTGATCTGTTCGAGAAGCAGGTCCGGGAACACACGATAAAGATTGATAAGACCCGTTCTCCGATAGATCTCTGCGATTCTTTGAAGGTGCCAGATTGGTGTTTCCACATCTCCTGGATTGATGATTGCTTCATCTTGTGGTTCGCTGAGGCTTCTGAGCCTCGACTCAAGACATCGAGCGAGTTGTAGTGAGGTCACAGATTCGTCAATTGAATGCTGCCAGGTAAATTTAGTAGATCGTGCTCGGATTCTTTCTGATCTGACCAACTGACCGACTTGGTTAACAAGCATCTGAGTTTCGCGACAAATGCCGGTCCAAGGATGTGGGATTTTTCTCATGTTGCTGTGACTGGGTGACCAGGGACCGTCCATAGGATCAGATATGATCTCGCTCGAGACAAAGGACAACAGCATCTCCCAGTACTCCATAGCCTCCTGGAAAAAGCCGTGGCTCCCGACTACGCTAGTCAGCTGACCGTCCGGAGTAGGCTCCCGACGATTTAATCTTGACCTCAATGTTTTGAACAATGGAATCCCCAAGTCTTGAGGGTCAAACCAGCTTGAACTTTGGCCGAGCATAAGAAGGGCGAGTAGACTTGTCTCATCCTCATCCGGGGTGTTGAATAGAAGTGACATGGCTTCCGTTCGCAAGGTTCGACTCAACCGCTTGAAATAGGGGTTTTCGTTGACCAAACAAGCCGCCGCCATACTCTGGAGAGTGCGGTATAATGCAGGTGATAGCGTCCAGAAATTGCCGACCGTGGTACGAAATGGATTCATGTTGCCATCGTAGCATGAGAAGACAGCAGCTGTCTCTTTGAAGTAATATTCGACCAAGGCAGAGGAAAAGTCCGAAGGTCCCCGTGTTGGTGATGGTAATAGTGGTTGGCGAGAGCTTACTAGAGCCTGTTCGGGCTGAAACTCCATACCGATCGCTACAGGCGGGACCAAGCTTTCTGATGGGTCGGCCTCTTCGAGTTCGGTGGCTTCATCAAAATCCGTTGGCCTGCTGTAGAATGAAATACCGGAAGGGGTGGCTTGAAGGTCCGGGATATGAGTTGAAAAGGGATCAAGCGGTACGGCCGGGGTTGAGAAGCTCTCGTTTGGATAGATCGCGTCTTCTGAGTCGGGAGGCGCGGACTGAAGGGGGACTGAAAAGTGGTGGAGGTTATCATCTTCCAGGATTGGCAATGGAGGTGAAATATCAGTTTGGGCGGCTTCCAGTGAGCCAGCGATATCGATGGAAGCGCCTTGGGGAATCGGCGTTTGTAACTCGGACTTGAAAGATTGTGCCCGTCGTTTTGTTGGGTTGAATACCTCATGTTTGGTTGACCATTTCAGCGACTGGTTGTATCCAGGACAGGGGAGCCCAGCAGACTGGCACCGACCACAACCAGGTCTTTCCTCATCGCATTTGAATCGCCGTTCCTTGCATCGTTTACATCCAGTGCGCGACCTGGGAGCCTTTCGTCCCTTCTTCATATTTTAAGTTCTGTTGCGCAACGCGGTCGTGAAGACGGTCGTGGTCCACCTCCAATCAGCACTCCGGTCAATGTCAGTCATCGGTAGCTGGTTTTTGCATGATCGGATCGGCACGAGCTGAGTGTATCAAGAATAATAATGGCGTATTCCCTTTTGTGGTCGCATGCACTTGCTTGGTCTACCTAGCAAGGCATGTTGCCGATCAAAGTGATCTGTTTCAGACAGAAAGATTGACGATGAGAATATCGAAGAGATAAGAAGAATGCGGGGAAGATGTCGATGGGGATCTTCCATCGCAGCCGTATCTAGCCAAAACCCTGAGGGCCTCTCGGACCTCATCCTCGGGAACGAGTAGAGTACGTCGATCTGACCTCCCAACCCATGCGGCTATGCCCTGTGCTAGCCGCTCGGTTGGTGCCCCGGAGCCTCGGGATCCGGCTCTTTGGCCAGACGAGCAAGCCCATTAAAGATGGCTTGGGGCTGCTCCAGCGGGTTGGGCTTCCCCTGATCTCTACGCTGCACAGACATGTACTGTGCCCAAGCTTAAACTCAACGTATAGTTAGAGGACCAGCTTGGTTTTGGGCCCTCTGGCGCCCTCGGGCCTGGGGACCTCAGCTTCCTACCGCCCCCTTTTCACCAACCGAGCTTAGGCATGCTTCAGTCCGTTGGGGGTCTTTATCGGCGGCAGAATGGCATTCGAATGGCCTGTTCGACGCCTGTATTCCCACCAACGGCGGGAACTCCACCCTCTGAGCAAGACACTCGAGGGCAAATTGTCGGTATCAATCCGAAAATTCTTTGTGATGGTCGCCCATTGTGGCAGACTGTGAGGCATGACACAAATCGTTCCGAGGAGGCTGTGGTCGACAGGGGGCTGCGCAAAGCAATTGTAGACTCCCTGCTTTATCTCGGGCTGCGATGGGACATAGCACTTTTGTATAGGGTATGTCTAAAATTACGAGCCCAGGGTGGAACGATCAAATATCCATATTATGTGCAATGCCCTCTAGGCAGAGTGTCTGCCCATCAGAGCCTTAGCTTACGCTCTCGCACCGACCCCGCCCAGCTCAGCCGTCTTCCGTCTTCCGTCTTCCCCCAACCTCGGAGAAAAGAAATCGCCAAGGTCAATTTAGTACCTCTTGTGCGACAGCAGCCTCAAATAATTCCAACACATTCCTTCTCCCCGAATTTGCCGGGTCTCCTTACTGAAGAATCGGTGATCTCGATAACGGAGATACGCTTCGGCCTTCTTGCAGCCTTAGGCGTCTTGAAGCACTGAGCTCGATTCGACAAATACATACGCCCCAAGACATGCCTCACGTACGGTCGCCTCCGAAGACGAGCAAGGCGTGTGGAACGTGCCATCAGAGGAAGGTTCGGTGTGACTTGTCGTCGACGGGAAACACACACGCATCGTGCTCGAACTGTAGGGACGCCGGCGTCGAGTGTAAACCACACATCAGAAAACGAAAACGCGATCGCTTGAGCCATAACGCCTCGGCGATTGTGGCCGACACCATTGGAGACGGAGATACAGAGACTGAGATCGAAACTGCTGTCCACGCCGTAGAGCAAGGACGGCCACAAAGGACAGTGAGCAGGCCTACGGCAGCTTCGAGGATTGAAGAAATCTCGTTCCTAAATGATCAAAGGGGTCGATCTTCGGAGAATTCCACGTCGCCGAGCAAGCGAACTGCTCAACAAAAGGCTAACCATCGCAAACGGCAGAAATCCAGCCATGCCAGCCATGCTGACGCATACGAGCACGAATGTCGCCCTAGCAGAGAGCAGCAGGCCAGTTTCTTGGGGCGATCCGACTATGTTTCTGCTCACATCGCAATCGACGAGGGCGACGCAACTCAATACCGAAGTCTCGGATCTGCAACCAGGGTGGTGCAGGATCTCGAGGCTTGCATTCTCAGTGACCTTGCACTTGTCGAACCGCCCCAGGGAATGCTTCGACAAACCTTCATCCGCAATTTCATGCAGCGGTGCCGTCCATGGACGCCGCTGATTGAAGAATCGGACCTTGCAAAGCTCGATTTGAAGAATGTCAACTGCCTTTTGACTACCTCGATGCTTGTCGCAGGAAGTGTTGTGTCAACAGCCCCCCAGGCAATAGAAGTTGGCCATCGGTGCTACCAGCGTGCTAAAGTTCTGTTCTATACTGGTGCGGAGAAAAACGATATTCGTGTGGTCATGGCAACAATCTTGCTCCAGTGGCTCAACCCCAGTGGACCGGAGCACGTTTCAATAGACAGTAGCAGTTTCTGGCTAAGGCTCAGTGTGGGACTTGCTCACCAACTTGGATTACATCGAGAACCAAACCCGCGGGGAGCAGATGCTGGCCTGCGAAGACGAATATGGTGGACTTTGGTGGTAAGATCTCTCTCGTCAAAAGAGAAAAGTAGCCACACATTCTGATCGTGCTGCAGTCTCGTGACAATCAAATTGCTACTAGCCATGGTCGCCCAAGAGCACTCAATTCTAATGACACAAACGTCCGGCCTCTCTGCATCGAGGACTTCACAGAGCGCGACGACGACGCCCACCTTTTTATGCATTTTGTCCGCATCACCTCTATTTTGGGAGATCTCACTGAGCTCTGTCGACGGGGGACTCTGTCAGACAACAAAAGGATGCACATTGAAGACTCCCTGCTGAGATGGGTGAACGACGTGCCAGCCGCGTTTAAACTTCATCATCCTTTGACGGGAGAACCATATTCCTATAAGTCAAAGGCTTTGCAGCTCCACCTACCATATTTTTCTGCCTTGATAATTCTCTTCCGGCAAAAGAACAGTGATCAAGCACCATCAACGGCAAGTCTTCTTGCAGCTTCATTTATCTCAGGGATCTTCGAGGAATTCCTAACGTGGGAAGATATCGCGTTTCTCGCCCCAACCAGTATATTTTACCTGATGATTGCCGCTCTGGTACAACTTTCGTCGCACCGATTCGAGTCCCTGGCCGAGTCAGAAGCCGTGGAAATCGAGATCATCAGGCTCTCACTGACTGAATTGAAAAAGAGATTTCCCACCGCTGTTGGCGCAGAAAGAGTCCTCAACCAAGTCATCAAGCTTTCCGGAGACAAGCCCAAATCAGTCAGAGATACTGATCTCGTCCTCCCAATCGAACAGCATCACTTTTTCTTGCCATTTGGCTCAAAGCTATGTCGCAAGTGGTCCTCTGTGTTTGAGAACGAAAACATGGGACTTTCCAGGGGAGGCGCGTCTCAGCCACCAATAACTCCGTTGTCACTATCAGTTCCGCAGCCTAGAGCCGCCTATATGGCTAATTTTGACAGGGATGGACAAGAACAGCTTCCCACTGACATGGGAATCAATACGACATGGCCAATCGACAACGTACAATTCGATCTATCATCTGATCCACTGATAAATCCGGCCTCGCTTGATGTGGCTGGCAGGTGGTGGTGGCCGGATTGGATATCGGACCTGGAAGTGCAAAGTATTGGAATATAACAGTCTATCATCTTCGTAAGGGACGAAGAGAATCATATATGGGACGTGACTGTCATTTTGAGTGTCCTTGATATATGAAAGCTCCCATACCCAGCAAGAATTTTCCGTCTTTTCTGCACTGGACATCGGCCACCTTTGGCTCGTGACTTGTGGTTGAACTATCGTGAGTCGTTGGTGCTACATGGGCAAAGGGAATTGTCATAGCTCTAAGTCGCATCTGTGACATGAAGGCATTGCTAGCAGCCAAGTCCTGGCACGGAGAACATTCTGGGCGGTCAGCGCATCTAGTCTATAATGTTTCAAGCAGTGTAACAACTTGCATACTGTATGCTCTCAGTTCTCAAAGCTCTTTCGATACCACGCAACCTTGAGCTCGACTTCAAGCCCAAGACATACCACACCGTCGATAGGAGCCTGTTTCATCGACCCTCATACGATCCTCAATCCGCGCCTGGAGTGTCGACTCCGTCGTCACAGGCCCATGTGACCACAGAGCTGTGTCCATCCGCAGCAGTATGTCAAGCGGGTATCTAGCACGGGCTCAGACATCCATGGCGCTGTGATGGAAATGCTGTGGCCATTGTCTCCTCCAGTTTCGTGGTAGGAAGTTGGAAGCGTCCCCTAGAATCGAATCGGTGCACAAGGCTGCCCAACTGAGGGACAGTCGGGCATGGCAAGAAGTGGGTAGTAAGATGCTGCAGGTGCTGGATCCTGTGGCTCGAGCCCGTCGACGATATGAAGATGAGAGGAGAGCTTGCTGAGGAAGAGAAAACCCCATGATCGAAGATGGTTGCAGGCAGTTCGGTTCTTTCGGGCGTATGGAACCTATCTACCAAGGTCCTCACGCGAACGCATGACCTAGCTACTATAGACAAGAACACCTGAATCTACTCAGAATCCGCATACTCTCAACTGGATCCACTCTCGGTTAATTTATCTCACTTGTACTTACTCGGAGATCTACTGAGCTAACTCGGGTTTGAGTAGCACTGTTAGGTGAAGGATTCTTCGGTTGTCGGAAATCATGGGCTAGCTATCAAGTAAGTTCTACGAGTCACCGGGAACCCGGGGGAGGGGGGACCCTCTTGAGGCCACGTTCATGTACCCGTGCGAAATGAATCAGGCAGCCTCTATGTCAAGACTCAAGAGCGAGCACCCTCATCTAAGGTTGCTATTTGAAGCAGAGCGAGCAGATCCACATTGGGTTAATGATCATCGGCAGGATAGTCTCAGCTACAGTCGAGACAGCCTCGTTGACCGCTGCCAAAGAGTGAGTTACTCCGTTCAAGATACAGTACGGAGTATCCGAGCGGGCCACGCCCTCCTTTCGACGCTAGGTTCATGAACACGTAGATCAAGAAGCGGGTGCGGAGGATTTTAGAGTGAACCGTTCTTTCTCCGTTCCAAGACTCGGACGCGTTGGTGAGAGACAAGGTAATCTCGCTACCTACAATTGCTTACGATTGGCCATTGGACCTCAAATTGCACATGGACAGTGCATCGCTAGACCACGCCTGCTTCAGGGCATTGTGCTAGGTACGGAGTATTGACCTTCCAAATGGCACGTAGTATCCGGACTATTGATCGACGCCAGGATTGTAAACCCGTTTGCGGAAAGGATCTCGCTTGGTCGTCTTCCGGAAATCGATAGAAAATTCTAGGGTGTCAGGGACACCGTACTCGGTTCCTCGCACAGATTACGGGATGCCTCGTCCAAGCATCAGGCTGTGCGGGAATATTTCATCTTGAGATTTCCACGTCGTACGATGGTTTGATGAGGTGAATGCGAAAGTGGCTCACAGAAACACGATTCGTTTCATAACTGTGTTACTAGAACCACTAAGTTAGCATCCCAAGATTGCGGCGCCCCTCTCATTTCGAATACTAGAACTGAATCCAGCGTGCGAAGATGCTATTTATGTATTAGTTTGCAGGGTATGGAAATGGAAGGTGGAGGTGTGGTTGTAGGGAGGAGAAATTTCGAAGCATGCAATGCAATTTATCATTGTTCGTGTTGTGTGCATTGCCTTCCTGCCTCGCCATGTCGTTTCAATAGAAAGCGAAATTGATGGGTATCTTAGAACATGACAGATGCATCCTTCATCTTCATCCTCTCGTATGTCAGGTCAAATGGTATAGACACGGCGATCGATAGTCGGGATTATTTCTGGCCTTCCGCACCAAGCAGTCATGCGGTGAGAGTCTAGAGATATCTCTATATTATGTTGGCGATCGTCATTCGTGATCTATTCGAGTCCCCTGATAAATTTGTGGTATTAATGGGGGCTAAGGTTGGTCCAGATATTGGGCTAATGCCTTCGGATTTGCCGAACCCAGATTGTAGCTGATCTTGTTGTCGCTGGCGGGACCTTTCTGTTAATTGTTGCAAGTACTGGACCGAGCGGTCAATTTGCTGCCATCCGCCCCAGTCATGCTGCTCTTCTTCTGAGAGTACGCTATCCCATGATGGTGACTGTGGCCCACTCGCAAGTTGCGAATCCTGCTCAGAGTTTGCATGCTTTGGCCGCCCATGTTTCTGTCGTCGACTGAGATGAGTACCCGTTTCGGCATTTCCCCAGACCCAACTATTTGTGGTGGCTTGAAGGTCCGCTGATAGGTATGTGAGGACCTCCTCGTCTTGGTCAACATCGATGTTGACCGATTGCTCGTAGCGCTCTATTAATCGCCGTAAAAAGAATGACAAGTATCTGCCACATGAGATATTAATCGATCTTACATCCCCAATCGTTGAAGCAGCGCGCAACAAGACCAAAAACGCGTCATATGATTGTCGAAGGAGAAGAAAAAGCATGCAGCGCCAGATATGCGTACACAAGGCGCTTGTTGCTGATAATACAAAACGCTGCTCCCAATCGTGAGAATGAATGTGGGGGATCATGCAGCGCGAAAGAAGACTCGCTGTGTCCCGAGACGCATGCAGGCACTGCTCAATAGCCTGTGATCGCTGTTCCGGCGAGCAAGAAGGGGATATATTATGTCGATGGAGGAGAATTCGTGTGTTCTGAAAATGGAGCAGCGGCGCCATAATGCATGGATCTAGTGGAGTGGTGGATGAAAGCTGCAACGGCCGTGGAAAGAGCTGCAAACAGTCTCCTAGATAAGTTTCGAACTTCGTTAGTGCATCGTTCGTGATGCACAGCGTTCGAAACATCTTGGAAAGTGGTGCCATCAATCGTGCGATATGGATATTCGCGAGTAAGAGTGTAGGGGGTAATGGAGTCTGCGTTTCGTCGGCTGCAAGTCGTTCCTCGTCGAGAACCTCAGGATACTCGGTGTCGAAATCCTCATCGTTTATCAGCATGGGCTTCCCGAGTTCTAACGCCAGGACACTAGTTTTGTTAGTGATGATCTCGTGCTGTAACGCTTTGGTCTCACCGATCCCAGACATAAAACGAATACCACATTCTTTTCCGCATTTCTCCGTCTATAGAGGACCATTGTCCTCCTTGCACATGGAACCCGAGATCTTGTATGATGCGGACCGCTGAGCCAAGCCAAATCCAGCTCGCAGATTTTCTGTTCATCTCAGCAAGCGAAATGCTAGCTAGGAACGCTACAGTCGCTTGGTTCGGAGACACGTCATCTTCCCAGAAATTGATCGACGCGATTGCCCTTGTCAAGTATTCTTGTGCTTCTGGAAGCCTCCCAGGGTCGTGTGTTGCAAGGGCACTGCACGCCAAAACAGAGTACAGCAACGCTAACCAGTCTTTCGGCAACGCTGTAGAGGTTCCACGTTCCATAAGAGTCGCAAAGTTGTGCTGAAACGAAGGCCAGTGAAGTACAGGGAACTGTCGATGAATGCACTCGTGGTAGTAATGGAGCAATCGTTCTGCTGCAGCTCGTGAGGGAAGAGCTGTTAAATCTGAAACATGGGGGTGTATAGGATGTGTTCGGGGTTGAGCACCAGTAACTGGTGGTTTCAGGAGGCCACGGCCAATGTCGTACAGTTGCGATCTCGCATATGTAAGGTCTTGTGGCGACCTTGCTTTGAGCATTCTTCTAGGCGACTTTCCAACTGAAGGAAATTCTGTAACAATCGACGAGGACGAGTCTGGTCGTAGATCGGAGGCAAAATCGTGTTTCTGTTCAACCGCTCGGAACCGATCTAGCTGCTGACGGGCATCTGAGAGTTGTCTTTCCAGATCCTGCACTTGTCTATGTAGATCAGGAGCTGTAACCATGTGGATTGCAGGACTTACTTGATGGAGGACATGCGCCGATTGGTGTCCTTTGTAAACTGACAACGGACATTCCGACTGGAGCATTCTGTACAACTAGAAGTTTCCGTAGCATCACACTTCAGAGCGTCAGCAACTCAGTCGTCTCGATGCCGAACTTGGGGAGCAACCTTCACTTTGCGCTCTCGGCATGCATCACAACTGGGGTCCTTTCTTCTTTGTCGATATGCTCGCTTCGGATTGTGCATCATCAGAGCTGATATCTGGGCCGGAGACGGCGTACCACTTCCACCACCGCCTGGTCGTAAGTTGTCCCCGAAATGAGAAGGCCCGTCTTGGGGTGAGACCGATCCCATGTCGCGCGGAGAGTAAAAAGAAGACATCAATGCTGACTCTGGCGGTGATAAACCCGGACGACCGAGGTGGGGGAATTGATGCGAAGGAAGCGGATGCTGTGTAGCTTCGTGGGAACTCATTGGGCTTCCTGATGAAGCGACACTGGGCGATGGTCGGACGGAGAAAGGTTGGTTTTGCATCCCCACTGTGCAGGACCAAACCGAGATTCACAGCTTTGATACTGGCTGCAATAGTCCAACGAAGCGAATACCACACTGGGTTGTTGAGGCATGCCCGCCGCTTTCCAGGCCTTGCCTGCGCCCGATGTCGAGAGGTGGATGAGCTGTATAGAGAGGAATGAATCGATCGTCCAGAAGAGACCTGGCGGGTGAAGCGATGTCGTCAAGTTACTGCAATGGCAGAAGCGAGATGCAAGATTGGAGGCAATAAATGTCCCGATCTTGGCCTGTGGCTTATGGAGCAAATAGCACCAGGAGATCCTCTCCAACTGGTCGCCACCGGCACGTCAAGTCAGCCGAAATTGTCACCGAACGGTCGCGATGACAGACAAGCTCGCACACAGGCGGAGGGAAAGCAAGGTGACCACTTTGGAAGAGACTGAGTTCGCGATGGCCCTACGCTTGTTTGACTGCTCCGTCGATCAAAGACGACGGAATATGGGCCCAGATCGACCACGGTCCAACACAGAACTAGCCTGGGAGGGGGGTGGAGGAGAAGCTGTGCTGCTGAGTAGCAACGCCCTCGATCACCCATGTTGACTTGGTTAGAGGACCGCAACTAGAGTCTAACCAGATGAACTGCCGGTGCGCGTGGCGTTGGAGCGGGCCTCCACCGAGCAACGAACATGAAGCCAACAGGTGGATGAGATTGACTGCAAAGGCTCATTGATACTTCAGCAAACAGACCAGTCAAAAGCTGATAGCCACCTCCAGGTGCTGGAAATGCTAACCAGGACCTGCTTGAGCCCCCCGGTTCTGGCAGCCGAAGTGAAAGGAGCTAGCCACAACGTTGCGACAGCCGAATAAGGCATGACGGGCATGGGTCATGGACGAGCGGTCTGTGCCAAAAAGCCACCCAGACCCATCAAACCCGCTCCCCTGCGGGAGGGCTCAGTCGGGTGGGCCTATGATATTGGATTCGTCCTCTACCACTGGTAGAGCAACAATGTTGACGAACTAGACATGCACATCCTCGAATAATTATGCTGAATCTTCTTCGTTAGTCTACCCAAAGAGCTCGAGGCACTTCTTGCACCCCATGGCACGATGCCGGGTGAGCCCACTATAGTACTTGGTAGCCTTGACACCAACAGCGGTGCTGGAATAAGTCGTGTAGCACATATCCTGCTGCACCCTAGGTCTGTTGAAATTGGTATTCGAGGTCCTTGACAGTTGAGCTAGCCCTTCTGGGTGCCCTTCTTTGCCTGGATCCCCCATGCACTTCGTGGCGGCTCTGTGGAGGACGGACCGAGGACGATCAAGAGCCTTGGCTACAAGGACTCGGCCATGAAGTTCGAGGCGGCTTTGGCGGCCCCTGTTGCAAGAATGGGGTGTCACCTAGGGTTGGTTTCTCGGACCCAAGCATGTCCACTTACAGCTGCTTGCAGGCGACGATGATCTCCTGCCCGGGCTCCAGCATGTGCGACCTAAATCTCATTCAGCTTAGCAACCGACTCCCTGCAACCCTCTTCATCGTGCCACAGTAGGCCCATATCGAGGTGCCCATGCCGTGCTGTATTGTCTATCAACGCTTTGCGTAGACCATCGTGAGCTAATGCCACTCAATACTACGAGCTGCTTGAATCATCTTAGTGCGTAGTTGACCATTGGTGTGTACAATTGAACCTGAGACCCCTGAAGTAAAGGTATCGGTGAAAGTCAAACGAGTCTATTCTGTCCAAATGCAATAATCCAGTAGTTAGAAGCTCGGCCAGGCCATGCTCTTCGCGCGGATGTGGCCCACTTAGACAGCCAGGATTGATACCCGGACGGAAGATCTCTGGTCGAGAATAGTAGCAGCAGAATTCAAAGGTGGTGGCAAGAGAGGAGGTGCCAAAACCGTCTGGATATGTCTTAACCAGTCTGGTCAGCGAGGGAGATACACCGTACTCGCCACCATTGTTTGGCTTCGCTTCAAGAAAATTTCAATGACAGGAGCCACAACCCGCAGAGAGGTCGAAAACCCAAGGACAAAGCACCACTCGTCCCAAGCAGGCTGTCGTCGATCTTGACTCCTGGTTGATCCGTGGTGCTTCATGGGTTGTAAACCAACTTAATTATTTAAGAGTTGTGCTAGGTCAGAAAGAGCACACGCTTTGGTCTACGCTCAGATACGACACAACATTACCCGCGTAGTTTCTATCTCTTCCAGGGTCACAAAGAACCCTATCCGCTAATGAAGAAAACGTAGGCACAATTTCCCCCTGTGTAGGCTCTGCTAAAGCCCACGAATCGCACTCCAAGCCCAGAAATTATGTCGGAGAATAAAAGGCCTGCTAGACTAGAACGAAGCCGCCGAGGCCATCCTGTAAAAGTTCACGGCAGAGTTTTGGTATGTGGACACCCGGGTATCAAGCTTTCCGCACAGAGTTGGAGAAAAGAGGAGCAAAGGCTGTTCATGCTGGAGGCTGTGTCTCTGGAGTCGTCGCTAGGCGTGAAACATTTCTTCCAAACTCCACTGTTGCTTGCAAGGTCCACGAGTCGGAGCCCACACGCAAGAAGTCAGAATTGGTAGTAGTCATCTGCCTCCGTCAAGTCCTCGTGGCGGTCAAAGGGCATGAGAGCCAGGATGCCATCTCTTGGACTGACACACATACGGAGTCGCTTAGGCGACAGGCATGAGACCAACCGCCTGCTTAGGACCTCGAGGAACAGCTCAATGGTTCGTTGCCGTCATCAAGCATTAGTATCCTCTTAGATGCCGAGTAGTTTCATCCTGAGCTCAAGGGGACATCATGTTACCCTCCAGCACAGCCTGAGATGGTCGAAAATCTAGAGGCTCTGCTTCGTTGCGCTTTGCCCGTTTGCATTTCCCAATTGCAGCGACTGCTAATTACGCTTCCTCGGCGCTCGGAGCGCAGAGCTAACTAGGGAGGAGTTTTCTGGAAATGATGTGAGTTCCATGAAACCCAGGAACCTGGGTGGCAGATACCAGCTGTTTGAACTCTATTGGAGCATCTTTGGGGCCGAAGAGGCTTCTGATTAACGGTTAGGGTCTTCCTAGCCCAGCTTTTCCGAGAACGAGGAAGATCGCCGATAGGTGTCACTAGGGTGCTTAGCGCTGCGGCGTCGGTGTTCAACGGCGTTGAACACCCCCAACGAGGGACCAAATTATTGTTCGGATCTACAAGAAGTCCAAGGGATCGACCGTGCAGGTCAGTCCTGGGTGAGACTCGATGGCCCCTGCAGGCCTACAGCAGGCGAGCCCCTAGTCATCCATCGCTCGCCCCCCCCCCCCCCGAAGATTGTTTCCAGGTTCGCCTAGACTCTGAGTCGCTCCCTCAGACGGGGTACGGAGAACTCGCAGAATGACAACGAGGCCGAGAAAATTACGTGACTGGCATTTGCAGTACTTGGTACAAAGCATGTGAAGTCCGTTCTTTCAGTCGATCTTGTGTGGGAGGCAAGCAGGTGGGTTGCGATCTGTCCTTGTCTTTGACACAATACCGAGAATGTGCACCCAAACAGCCCACCAGGGATGCTTTCCACCACTTGCATGCAAATGAAAGATTGGAGTGTTCATAAGCCGCTGAACTTGGAAGTGGTAATTTGCTGTCTATAGCTGGGGTTTGGGCTCATCTTTTGGAAATCTAGTAGTGTCGTCTCACCCCATTCCTTGTCGGGGTGGTTCTCCGGAGTAGTGCACTATCTGGATTAGATGGCTTGAAAACCCGCTGGGTTTGACCTTGTATCCAAATTTCTGGAGTCGTTTTAGCGGGTGGAGAATCCTGAGCATCAAGAGTATCTCACAAGCGATTTCTAGCTCCTTCGAGACTTGAAATAGAAGCTCTCTGTCCGTGCGTTCTCAATCAGAATGGGTGAAGCCCGGATGGACTCGTCGAGCCGAAATATGAGTTTGCTAAAATCAGTGACATGTCGCTTTACGTCAATGTTTCCTGTAGTCTGGTTCTCAGATCCCTGTCGAGGCTACGACCGAGCCAGGATACTTCAATCTTGGATGATAGAAGACACACTTCTTGTTGTAGGTTTCCATAAATACAACCCGAAAGGAGAAATGAAGTGGCGCGAGGGTCAAGTTCTAGATGTCCCTTGAAAACACCAGTACAGTACGAGGCAAGGTTAAACTGATGTGGACAGCCGCAATTGGACCCCCTTCCTTGCGCCTCGCCCGGCACAAAAGAAGCAAAAGTTCATCAGTAGAAGCCTGAAACTCTGTTTTCTGGATCTACAAAGCTGGGCCACAAGACTGGTTGAGGGTGATACTCGGCAATCAACCCGAACTCCATCCAACCGCGATGCTGTTTCACCAAGGTCGAGTAGAGTTCATGATATGCGTACTCGGTACTCGGTACTTGACTTGTGCGACCAACGAAATGGATCCTGCTTGACTTCTGTCCGGAACGATGGGAGACGTCCAGCCTCAAACCAATGCAGATTATCTGCGGCGATCGTGTTTGATGAGAGAGCCTTTTGGCTGCTCCCCAGACGCCTTATTTCGATTTTAGGCGAGGATTGGCGAAACTGATCGGCGGGCGGCGACTGTGCCGTGAGATTTTATTTAACCCAAAGCTTTCAAGGCCTGCCTACCGGAGTACTCGGTGCCCCATATCCCATGCAGTTGAAGGATCGTCATGGCAATTCTAGCCCGCTCAACAGAATGCAGAGGTTGAACCAGCGTCCAGATGCCGAGAACATACTCCGTGCAATGCCAGGAAAACTACCGATTTGTTGTGGCACTTAGCACCGCTCGCCAAACAACAGAGCCTTGGGTTGGGCCTTTGGACAGGCCGATTTAGTCTAGAGGTCGTACAGAGAATTCAGAAAGGGGGCTCGGACCAAGGCCACTCGTGAGGTTGTACTATGCACGAGTTCAGTGTGAAGATTTGCGGCTCCACTCATTCAGTATCTGCTCGATCGTAAGAGTTAGCCCTTCCAGCTCTTCTTCGGCTGTTGTGCCAGCAAAGTTCATGCTGCAGCCGACATACACCGGCAGCTGCAGTCTGCGAGCCAGAATTTTGGCCAATCTACTCGCATAGTCAATGCTCGAGACCGAGGTCGCTAAAGCCGTACTAATTACATTAGGTCCATTGGACCTCTACACCGGATTAGCTTCGTAGTTGATGGACGGGCGATTTTACGTACATCGGGCATGGCATACACGAAACTTCCCAGCGGAGGCGAAGAATTTTGAGATTCGGCAATATCAGTTGTGGTTAGGTGGACCATGGCGCAGTGTCGGAGAAAGCTGAGGTGAGCATGCAGATTGAGGTGCGGATGCTTAGGTAAAGGGAAGGACAGTTCCACTGGAGTGAAAGAGGGATCCATGATGTTTGCTGGATATGGAATATGGAGAGACTGGGTGAAGAGAAAAGGATTTGGAAGAATTGAGTTGGGCGACTCGTTATCAATTCAGATCCAGGCCCAGGCTCCGGTTGCTCCTTCTCACCCATTTTTGGGAGGTGGCTGGCCCTCCCAAGGTATTTACGCGCACCTTCCCAAGTATAAGGCGTTGGTGGGGAGATGCCCCGCGATTTGGGCTTGGCACGCCGACTTGAGGCAGGAGCCCACCAGCCCTTCGCCTGCCGCCAGGACCCTCCTGCTCATCTCACCCATTTATACCAACCATAGAGGTCTGTACTGCTTGCCATAGCCATATAACATACTCGCTCTTGGGGGGCTCGTGCTCTGTTCTGCCTTTCCATCCAGAGAACTTCATTGACCGATCGTGTGAGAGCCTGCTTGATACGCGGCACTCATCCCGTCCCCCAATCACTGGACCATCATCCTCTCCATGCACATGCACGGATGGAATAACCCAACAGTCCCAGCATGTCTCTAAGTCGCAAGGCCATCCTAGAGATATACCCTTCACATTCGTCCAACAAATACAAAGGCTATAGCTACGAAACAATGAGTATACCCTTTCGACTTGTGCATTCATTATCTTATGGGGAATTGACGAAACCACTCTCCCATTCCTGAGCACTGTGAAGCTGACCAGTTGTTCACCCGAGCTACGGGCCCGAGCTATGTGCACACGAATACTAATTTCCATGATTTGTACCTCCAACCCCCATTAATCGTCTAGCGCCAGATACGGCACTTGTAGTGAATATATCGCTGGGAAGTCTGGCGGGGCATCTTGAACTCTCCCACAAACATCGTGGCTGTTGAGATTTCTCCTGTCGTGCAAAAAGGTTAAAGTGCTAATTCTTGCTTATTGGCCCAACCCTGCTGGCAGGGATCGAGATCGAGAGCAATATTTGCCTTTGTCAGCGACTTAAAGTATGTCAGACGCGAGAACCCTCCCTCTCAGACTTGTCTCTGGGAAGTCCCCGCGCAAATAATCATCCCA
Organism: Exophiala aquamarina CBS 119918; assembly: GCF_000709125.1. NCBI lineage: Eukaryota > Fungi > Ascomycota > Eurotiomycetes > Chaetothyriales > Herpotrichiellaceae > Exophiala > Exophiala aquamarina. Next base: position 135,358 of record NW_013550585.1, read on the forward strand.
TCCAAGTATGATAAGCCAAACATGAAGCGGCAACGTCCAGTCACTAGCTGCTTGCCCTGCAGGACGAGAAGAGTTCGCTGCGATCGGGCAAGTATTAATCCGACAGGTCCAGAAAGCCTTATAATTGACCTGTTTGGTAGACACACCCAACCTGCATGCGCTGCAGCAACGGGCGGGTGAAATGTACTTATGATGAGAGTTCCCACAGCGAGTCGTTCGCGAGTGCCATGGATATGAACAGCATTATTTCGCGCTCTGGAGCTGAAGATCATAGGGCCTCTATACCAAGGAACACCGCTGTTGACCGTCTGTGTAAGAGCGGTGCGACTAGATGTCGACAGCCAGAATCTAACAGAATGAGACAGTATCTGAACCGCTGTCTACGAATCACAGCCATCATGAAAATGGTCGGCTCTCCGTTCAAAGCGGCGGGCGCTCAGTCTACGTCGGTTCGACCTACTGGGCAAATCCTATTCCTTCGGAGGTAGTGCGAACCGCTCAATTGTTGTTGAAATTCTAATCACAAGAACCTCCAGTTTCAAGAAAACAACCCTCTTGACAATGATGATCTTGCATTTGGACTCAGCCCCTTTGCGCAGTGGCCGCCTGCAAGAGCTCAAGACCCAGAGTGGCTGGCTCCCCAGCTCGGAGCTACAAGGCTACCTCGCCTCTCATGGACCAATCCGCTTTCCAACAAATGCAAACTCTGTGGGAGAAGGTACAATATATCTTGTCTACTCTCGTTCCTGCCGAAAATGGAGACTTGTGAGAAATTGTGTGGCATCTTTGCCTCGACAGTCTTTCCGCTCATGCCGCTGCTCCATATGCACAGCTTCGGCGAAGATTTCAGCGAGTTCTGGAAGGAAATCAATCCAGGAAATATGCACGACAGCGAGCCAAGTCGATTTCTTCAACGTAACCCCGGATTTCTGGCACTTCTTTTGTCCATTTTGTTCTCGAGCTTGGCATCTGCCTCGTCATCGTGGCTCAAGGAGTTGCTAGGGGAGGACAATGTTCCCGATAGACGCGAGATCTATTTTGCGGCCGCGATGTCAACTACACTCACCGGATTCCCTCGAAAACCAAGCATCTATTCACTAGCAGCGTACATTTTTACCCAAAGCCAATTCGCCCGGGAGGAAGACTTTCCAGACTCGCCGGACTTCATCACCACGTCTTTCCGGGTTGCCCTTGGTATGGGGCTGCATAGGGATTTCCCTAGCAGTTCGCTCACCGTAGCTGAGATGGAGACGCGACGGCGGCTTTGGTTCTACATTTGCCATCTCGATGTCATGTCATCTTGTAGCTCGGGTCTTTCGCCTCTTTTCATTGACGAGAGGATGGCTAACACTGAGGCAATCTGTCTGTTTGACCGCCCAAATGTTGGAAATGCCCAATCTGGCAACGAAGATGGTACCCACCAATGTGACTGTGGAAGAGAAGAAAGGCGCTTACTGACCATGGCCGATAGTTGACATCCGTTATATGGTTGCCTCACAGCGGTATGAAATCACGAAAGAGATAAGGACAATTTTGAAGTGTCATTTCGAAGACCATTTCCAGTCGCTCAACGATGTCCAGGAAATGACATCAAGGCTCCAGGAGGTTGCCAGAAGAACGAAAAGGACGGTAAGATTACTGCTCCATGCATGCTCAAATCAACCCCCAATTCAAGACAAAAGCGTTACAATCAGCGACAAGGCAATACGGCGACCTTTCCATCGACCTTGGCGCTCACAGCCCAGCTGCAACGATAATGAGGTACTCGGATTTACTACGTGGGCCGTCTTCCTTTTACATTTTATGGTACACAAAGCACACTGTGTCCTGTTTCGTCCCCTGTTCAGAGATCAGTCTCTCGGAGCCGAAGAATTCATCCAGTCAAAGTGGGTGTCCCAAAGTAATCATATCACGCCGACTAACTATGCCATTGCAGTGCAGTGAAGCATGCCCAAGCCTTCATTCAGCTATTTTTCATTGTGTGTAATGATCCTGTCTCACAGCCGTTCCATTGGATGTACCCGGGGACATATCAGCCTCTTCAAGCAGTGTCGCTACTCCTCGCAGATTTGCTCCAGCACCCACATAGTGATCATGCCTCACTCTCCCGTGGACTGATAGACGCCGTCTTCGAACTTTATCAGATCGACGAAGGTATCGTGAGCCGTGATGACCCTCCAATACGTCAACTTTCACCTTCCGGGAAGGTTGCCTGGCTCATGCTTGCTAGAACTCGGAGGATAGCTTTGGAGCAAATTGGCGTCGACCACCACGTTCTGTATCCCTTGATGGTGTCGTCTGACACCTGTGTTTGTGGTGAAACACTCCGTATGGGGCCAACAAACAACGGCAGTTCACAGTCTCAGTGGACCAACCACGATCCTCCCGACGAGCAGCCGGTACCTCCCAATCAATCTGAAAATATCAATCCAGAGGAGCTTAGCATGTCACCTGGAATGCTGGGTTCGTTTAACTTTGACTGGCAAGCCTTCGATGAAGCAGTAGGTTCTTCAATTGGAGTAATGCCTTGACTGTCTGGGAGAGTTCCAAAGCAGGGAAATTTGCCCAACGCGAGAAGTGCGTGCTTGAGGACTAGTTAGAAAGCATTGCGACCGGAGATGATGCGCGAAACGTCTGGCGTCTATCCTTCTTGATTCGTAATCATTAGCTCTGGTCTCTACTTCCTATGTCTAATTACAGCAGACTTCATACATATCCTGACTGCCATCGCTCCGAGCTTCAATTCTCGCTCTAATGGTATTATCATTGCAATTCTTCGAATTCCTGCAAACACTGGCACGCTACCCCCTTTCGAGGAGTTTCTCTGTAAATCCTATGTAGCTCGAGGAAGTAGCGCTTAGTTGTGCTACATTGCTTCTGAATCATACTTGGCTTCACTAGGTGGGATGATGGCTCGTGCGAGCATTTCGCACGAGTGTGAGGAAAGATCACGATCCCTCACATGAGCGACCAGCACATCGCGCCTCTCGCCTCCAGAAGTTCAAATTGCGTTCACACAGATCTCGATATTAACAATAGCCAGGGGGAGGGGAATGAAGAATTAGTGAAGCTATTCACCCAGATACATATGTTAGTTGGCAACCACTCACTACTAACCACTACTTTTGAGCATTACGCCTCCATGGCTCTCTCTGTCATGTTGGGGAAGTCGCGAACTTCTCTCAAATGCACACACCGAATCTTGAATTCAATCTTAAAGCCCACTCTCTTGAGGCTAAGAATCTTGCCAATGGCCTTTATAACAGTTTCAAACCCAATTTGCCCGGTCATAAGAGTGTAATGCAATGGATCGAGAGTATCTAAACTGAGGTTGATATTTGTCAGGCCTGCGCGGACCATCGCCTCGAGCTTTCTGTGCAAAGCGATTCTGTTGGTATCGATACATAGTTCCTTTAAGCGCAAGGCTTTCGAGGCTCGAATTGGCTGGATGAGATCGACAACGTCCTTCCTCGCTGCCCCCCACACAGAAAACGCCGATCTTGATGACTCGTTGCTCGACAAACAGCATAGAGAGGTAAAAGATTCCTGCAGTTGTCAAAGCGTGTGAAGGGGGCGATAATGCTAAGCTATCGTCTGGCATATAATAAATACATCTCAGATTGCATCTCTCTGTAGACTGTCACCGATATTCTAAGATAGTCGTGTTGATGAGAGAATGTGTCTATTAAGGAGGAGAATTTCCTTGACTTCTGGTGTGCCCGCTCTTGGACAGGCAGACTGGGAGCAGGGCTTTATGAAACCCAGACATCACTTAGGTTTGCATTGTGGCAGCACGGCATATGAAATGCTGATGCAGTATTTCAAATTTGAAAGTTCATCCAGTTATGTTCATCCATGCTAGAAGGTTTTGGTATATTGCTCACTACCCTTGCCAATATCACGCGGCGTACATTGTGGCACTATTTGAAAGTTTATCTGTCCTGATCCCATGCACGTCGCGCGTCCAGTGATTTGTCGAAACGTCTCCAGCTATTAATTGATATCAGCTGCGGAACCGGGTCCAGAAAGCTCACTGGACCGAGCTTGACTCGCCGCTCCGGAATGTTTCAAGCTCGAAGAGTCTCATGACAGGCCGGCCGAGGTCGACATCTATATGATCAGGATCGTGGCTTCAACATCTTCCCATATGCTGGATATATCTTGTTAGGATGCCCCCCATTTCCGCAAGCTTTTTGATACGCCCCGTGGTTCAAAGCAAAAAATGGCTCAGCATAACAAGGGCTTCATTCGTCCTCTACCGGGAGTTGAGCTACCTGTGCACAATCGTCCTGACGAATGGAAAATTGAGCAGGGTTTGTCTGGCGCCAAATTGCCAATCCTAGATCAGAGTGGGCCTGAGCCACGGAACATTGAACCTCAAGCCTGGCCGGAGATTGTTAAAGATGAAGCCGCTATCAACGCAGTTGGAAAATCTGAGGAGCTATTCCAGATGGAACTGGAAGGTTGGAAAGGGTATGCTTGCACCCACGTGCACTTACGTCCGAATCACTTCGCTGATAGTCTTTCTTAGCTATGTCGAATGGGAGAAGTACCCTGCGAAGAAGGCGAAGGCCCACACAATTCTGACCTCACAGACTTTCCCACCAAATCCCGAGTTCCAGATGGGTCCAATTCCTGAGTCGAATCCAGTCCTCCCAGGAACTCATTGGAAGATGTGGCATCACGCACTTGGTGGTGAATTGATGAGTGTTCCTGAGGATTCCTGGAATACTGTGCTTCGCGAAAAGCATCCCGAGATGCTACATCTTCTACAGTTTCCATATAATGGGGAGCCCCCTAAGCGACTGGTGACTGACAAAGTCATTACTCCGAATCCCCTTCATTTTGTTCGGAATCATGGTGGCATCCCTCTCATTGACAAAGACAAGTGGGGCATGGTGTTAGACGGACTTGTTGCCAATCCAAGATCCTTTACTTTAGACGATCTCATGGACAAGACCAAATATCCCCGGATCAAGAAGCTCGTTACCATGCAATGCTCAGGGACACGCCGTATCGAACAGATCTCTCTCTATGCCGGCCAAGGAGACGAGGTACCTCAAGCTCCCTGGGCGGAAGGTGCAATAGGAACGGCGGAATATGTGGGCATCAGTCTCAAGAAGGTTATCAAAGAATGCGGAGGTCTTACAAACGGTGCTAAACATCTCGAGTTCTACGGAGCGGATACTTACTTCAAGGACAATGAGGCCATGAACTATCTGGTCAGTGTCCCATGGTCCAAGGTGAAGGCAAATGAGGTTCTCCTTGCCTGGGAAATGAATGGAGAGCCATTGCCAGCCATTCACGGCTTTCCTTTGCGTGTGGTAGTCCTTGGTTATATTGGCGCCCGCAGTGTAAAGTGGCTCTACCGGATTAAGGCGATCGAAAACCCGACTCTCGCGCCGGTTCAGAGTAAAGAATATCTATACTTCAATCAGCAAATCGGGAAATATAATCAGAAGCCCACTGACGGTATCCAGATTCAAGAAATGCCAGTGAGCTCGGCGATCATGTCACCATGGACGAAACAAGTCGTCATTCACAATGGAACTATTCATTGTAAAGGCTGGGCTTACTCAGGAGGAGGAAGATGGCCGGAGCGTATAGAACTGTCGGCTGATGGCGGCTTTAGTTGGTATGCTGTTCCAAATTCGAGTATATCTCAGAAGCATAAGTGGACATGGCGAACATGGCAATTTGATCTCCCATGTGATGTGGAGGGCTGGATCGAAATTGTTTGTCGATGCTGGGACAATTCACTGAATACGCAACCTCTTACAGTCCGAGCAGCTTGGAATTGGGGCCTTCATGTGACGAGTTCGGCCCACCGTATCTCTGTCTACAGTGTCAATAAGAGCAGGGAGCGGACTCGTGAGAAGCTTCAGCAATTTGTGGACAAGAAGTCACCTATTGCTCCCCTTACCTGGCCAGAGGAATTTCCAACACAGAGCTGGGATGACTACAAGCAGTTCTGGAAGGAGAATGACCCGAGAGACGTGGATGATTGAAGGATATTCGTCCTGGATTGGGGTGGACTGCTCCACTATTGACCTGAAATTGAACCTCCCTCCTATAGTGGTTTTTATGTATAGCTCCTAGGATTTCTTTGTACCCTCTTTCATTTGCAACCCCAAATTAAATATTGCACGTACATAGAATTGCAAAACTGGCTTCCGCTTATCAACTGTTCTCATTTGAACTGTCAATCTTGGTGGAGATATTTTTGGCTGCATATGAGTGACACAGGAGCTGGCTCCTAGTCCAATCTCTACCCATGGAGCACTAGATATCCATGGTAAGATTTATCTTCCCTCCGCAGGGAGTAAAAAAGGACTGAGCAATGAGGGCTCGGGGCGGACCCAAAGTTCATGCGGGAGTGGAGACACCGGCATATAAAAGATCCCGTCAGAAACGTCGGAAATACTATGTCCAATGTACTATGTATCCTATTTTCTACATGAAATGTTCGTAAGGTCGAGGTGTTGAAGGATCACGATCGTTCCTGTTTTTTTAAACGAGTTGAACGCTCATTGCGTGTGACTAGAACACAACAGTAAATTGGCCCAAATAATTCCAGGCAAGCGCAGAGCGTATTTCTGAGCACAGCAAGGTGAAGCGTCAGCTCGCCTGTTGTATACATCATTTTGAGACTTCGTGCGAGCTTCGCGCGAGCTTGCGTACAGACCTATCACCCTCTGGCAACTAAAAATCTGTTTGAACGGGACAAGGATATTGCTTCCGCACGTTCGTTCAATTTTGAATGACTGTTGAAAGTATGAGAGTTTGGAGCTGACCAATATGGTGCTGCAGATTGAATAACATTGAAGTTCCAGTTCTGGCCGTGGTTATCACCAATCATCGCTCCGGCTAGGGTGCTGGAGGGCAACCGTTTCCACCAATCTTCGGACGTACATCAGAAGCGAGGCATATAACATGGCTACTATCCGTTTCAAAAATCTCAGCAGAGTCATCACCATCGGACTAGCGTACGAGACATGGACTCCTCACAAAGATACTACACCTTGGCTGAAGGAGTACCTCTCCCGAGGAATGACACAGTTCAGCAACTATCAACTGGCTCTGGAGGGGGCTATGTGCTACTCACGAGCACACAATTACTAGAGAACCTTGCACATTTTTCCCGCGAGAGAATTCCGGAACGACCAGTTCATGCTAAAGCGTCCGGGGCGAGAGGCTACTACCAAGTTACAGATGACGTCTCCGATATCACAGACGCAGACTTCCTCAATGGCATTGGTAAAAAAACGGAAGTCCTCATGAGAATTTCCACGGTAGGCCCCGAGAAGGGATCCCCCGATACAGTGCGAGACTTTCGAGGATTTGCCATCAAATTCAAGACCAATATGGGCAACAATGACTGGGTTTTTAACAACCAAGTGAGTTCATCCGAAATTGTTTATATGATACTACTGCCCAGCCTAAACTGATGATGTCTAGCCTGTCTTCTTCGTTCGTGACCCTCTCAAATTTCCCTCGTTGAACAGAAGTCATAAACGACACCCTACGACGAACTCTTCAAATGCTGATATGTTCTGGGACTTTCACGTTAATAATCAGGAGAGCATACACGCCCTGATGTTCTTATTTGGGGACCGTGGTCTACCAGCTTCAGTCCGTCATGTGAATGGCTACAGTGGCAATACCTATAAATTTACGAAAGGGGATGGGGAGTCCTACTGTTATGTCCGCATAACGCTGAAGACCGAACAGGGAATTAAATGCTTGACCAATTCCGAAGGTGCGCAACTAGCTGGTACACAGCCGGATCGACATATTTTGGACTTGCAGGACGCTATAAAAGCAGGTGATTTTCCCTCGTGGAATGTGTACGTTCAGGTCATTCGTCCAGAAGAAATTGCGCAGGCTCCAGTCGACCTTTTCGACATGACCAAGGTTTGGCCCAAGAAGCTGTACCCGCTCCGAAAGATGGGTCGGGTCACTCTCGACCGTAATCCTGCCAACTGGTTTGCTGAGATTGAACAGGCGGCGTTCAGCCCGAGTAATATGGTGCCTGGAATTGGCCCAAGTCCAGATCCAATGCTTCAGGCTCGGATGTTTGCATATCCGGACGCGTCGAGGTACAGACTCGGCGTGAATTATCAGTTCTTACCGACAAATGCCCCAAAGAGCAAGGTGTATTGCCCTATTGAGCGCGACGGCTTCATGAACTTCACAAAGAATTACGGCGGAGATCCGAATTACATCGGCACCAAGATTAAGCCTGTCAAGTTCATTGAGCAACAGGGATCGAAATCGACGCATACACAAAGAAATCAGAGGGCAACTCCTGATCATGCGCAGGTTTCGACACCAATTTCAACGTTCACAGAGGCGACGGGAAAAGATTTCGACCAGGCAATTGGACTGTGGAAGATCATGGCGGGGCAGGAAGGAGCCCAGGAGCGATTCGTCAATAACGTGTCTGCGCACGTTAGTGATGTAACTGAGAAATGGATCAGACACGAAGTTTATGGTAAGGTCATCCGCCTATGGCTCACATCCCCATTCGACCGAAACTGACTTGCTGTGGACAGCATTGTTCGCAAAGGTCGATCAAGCATTAGGAGAAAGTATTCAGAAGGTCACTGAGAGCAAGATCGAGGGCAACCATCCACATCCACACAAGACTGCCTGGCATTAATTCACAAGTTCAGCGTGATCTCCGAGAATGAATGGTAAGTCACCGTGGTCTTGACATCTGGGAGAAGTGTCTTTAGCCTTGCCTAGTCGTCGCTAGCGCCTGTTAGCGCCTGTTAGCGTGTACTAGCGCGTCAGCCAATATAATGACGCTTCTTTCCCATTTATAGATTGAGACGACCGTTCGTTCTTCATAGCCCTCTCAAGTCTCAACACCGGATTGTCATTCGTAATGACCTCCCCATAAGTTCTTGTTGTAATGAAGACTGGCTCTTTTCTATATTGAAAATCAACTCAGAAGTCCTTGACGTGCGGTCCTGCAACATGACTGAACCACAAGATGACTCTGTTGAGCCTCGTTTATGCCACCCGTTGTTCGACGGCGGCCCCCCTCTCAACGACGCTCTTGAACAACTAACAGTCTTCGCTGCTCTTGACTCGTTCTAGTAAGTATAAACCTTTTCTCTTCCCGCTCCTTGCTGGTATTTAGATTCTATCCAATGTCCCGGCTCGGCTCCATTGTTCGCCGGGCCACGCTGCAGCATCTCGTCATAGGCCACTCCTTCCAGATTTCACTATATTTCCCGAAACCTGACTCCCTGCCGACTGATTGGTTTGCTGGTAAGCTTGAACAGAATTAAAGCTCACTGCGTTAATGTGGAGCATTGAACTCCACATATGTTCGGGCTGACCGTACTGACTTGGCGAAGTCAGTACCGTAAGAATACGCACTACAGAACGACTCATTGCCGTCGACAAAACCTCTATGCCATGCCTGAATCGCAATGGCGCATGTTGGCGGAGCCTCCGATATCCTTGCTAGACACGCTGACAGCCATCGATGACGCCATCGATAAGAACGCGGATCTGGCAGAGGACATCCTACAGGAGGGGCTTTCTTCCTTCGGTTTGGACGAACGGCCGGCTATAGACTCGACTTTGAATTGGCGCGGCTCAGCCAGATCAAATGACCTAGCTAAGGCGCACTCGACAATTCGACAGTTCTATCGTGACTGGTCTCGGGAAGGGTACAAGGCCGAGGTCGAACCACTCGTTGATACAATCATGGCAGATCTTAGCGCTCTCTTGCCTGTCCCTCCACGCAATTCAGCTTGCCCAACACCATCGCTTCTCTTACCCGGTGCTGGACTTGGTCGCTTGCTCTTCGAACTTTGTTATCGCGGTTATCATGCGACCGGAAATGAAATATCCTATCATCAACTGCTAGCCAGCCATTTCATTCTCAACTCGACCGGACATACAGATCAATACACCATCTACCCTTTCGCTACAACATTTACAAACGTAACTTCTCGAGCAGACCAACTCAAAAGTGTCACGATCCCTGACATTCACCCAGGCCGCGCGCTGGAATCACGCGCCGACTCTGACGGAGTGGTCGGAGAGATGAACATGACAGCCGGTGATTTTGTGCTCGCATACTCGGATCCCAATGTGAAAGATTCCTTCCATGGGATAGTCACCGTCTTCTTCATCGACACCGCACCAAACTTCATCCGGTATCTTGAGACGATTCGCAACTGCCTCAAACAAGGCGGAATATGGATCAACATAGGACCACTTTTGTGGCATTTTGACGGCCGCGAACAACCCATCGGCATTGCCACCGAGAGCCACGCCGGACAAGATGTCCCTTCTTCAAAACCCCAGCCTGCAACTTCACGTGAAATGGAGGAGGACAAAGGCATCGGCGAGCCCGGGTCCTTCGAGCTGACCGACGAAGAGGTTTTGCAACTGATTCCGCGATTCGGGTTTCGAATTCTCAAACATGAGATCATCGCCCGCGCACCTCGCACCGACGAAGCCTTTGGGTACATGCAGGACCCGTCAAGTTTGCTGCAGAGCCGGTACCGCTGTAGTCATTGGGTGGCTACAAAGCTCTGAGACGGTTTTCTAAGGCATGTCGCCCGCCGCAACATCCGCGATCCAGCCAATGTATACAGTATGCTAGAATCTCAGCCCTCAGACAGAGATCGGTCCTGGGTTCACTGGTATCTAGAAGCAGGCTGAGCGAGTTAAACGCACCCATGAGATTACTTAACCTGCAGCTGCTCGCCATAAGAAATTTAGACTCCCTTAGACCCCACGCTGAGTGATGACAAACAAAGAAAGTGGGAGTACTAGATCTTGATCTTAGGGAAGAACATGGGGATGCCCTGCTATCACACCTGTAATTTCGTGTGATTATATTTTTAAGTCAGAGAAGAGTATCTGTCCCATACCGTATACCAAGTCATGCTGTCATAATCACACACACAAGATCCTTTAATCTGCATGAAGACAAGGGGAGCGGACTGTTCAACCCTTTATCCTTACCAGCATGACCCAAAGCATGTCCATATACCTAAATATACAAGAGAATAGGTGCCGTGGGTAATGCATTCTCCAAAAGGGTGTCCCCGTCTCCGTTATTGTGGCCGTCTCTCGACCATCGTCTCGTCAACGATCATCGCTAGATTGATCTTGAACTTTCTGTGCTGTAAATGCCCGGTCTTTGCCCGGTCATAACAATTCTCTTCCTCGGCCCCTGGACTTGACCGTTGCCCATGCCATTCTGTATCTGTGTCTGTGCACCTATTCCTTCAGCGACAAACCCTATTGCGTATGCCACACCACCTAGAGCGACAGCGATGAGAACAGCACGCTTCACACTCAGTGTAAATTTCTCCCACAGCGCTGCCCCAGGCTCGGTGGGTGCGAAGCTTTCCTCATGATTAGACTCTCTCGTAGGGTCTTCCCCTGGCCGCATAGTCCCGGAAAATACTTGCTCCTGTCGACGCACTCTTGATTTCAGCATGTGCTGCTCAGGTTGTTTCGCAGGTTGATTTGGTGCTGCTGCTGGCGCAGCTGAACCTGGAGACGGGTCGACTTCACTTGGGAGTTCATCGAGCACTGTAGCCGTTTGCTTCGGCGGGCTCACCGAGTCTACGGCAAGGGAGTTTGAGGGAGCAGAGCTCGAGTCTGTGGACAGTGGAGAAGCTTCTCGAACCTCGCCTGGATGCTGTTTTCTGAAAATGAGCATGTTCTTTGACCCTGTGTAGAGTTCGTATCCTGATCTTTCAAGTCTCTCAAAATGTACCAGGTAGTCTGAGGCGCGGTGCAATTTTGACAGTACCAAGATTGGGCTGACTGCTTTGTCTGAAGACATTGGGACATTGTTCAGGGGCGACATTTCTATCTTACCGGTTGACCCATCTTGAGCTAAGACAACGTAAGTTGATTCGGCGGATTTCTCTTTCAGATCCTCGATGGGGGGAGGCTGTTCATCATTCCAGATTGGGGACTGGGATGGAGTGAAGACAGGACCTGGGACTTCTTGAGGCAACTCTTCCTTCGGTGGTCCTGATAGAGTGGGTTTTGTAGGTTCATGCTCATTGAGATTCAGTTGTATCCGTTCACCGTTGTCTTCCTCGGACTTCTTTACCGTCGCTCGCCGGTCTGTCAGTTCCATTCGCTTCTTGCCAAAGTTTGTAGATGAAGCTGTCGGAGTGTTCCAAACAGTCTGCGGTCTTCCGCTCTCAATCGCTCTTATAGCCATCCCGGTCTCATGAAGCTCTCTTCGCAGCTCTTTCGTTCCATCCATGACGGCCCTAAGCTTCGCCGACTTTCCGTGTTCGGCTTCCGTGTCCTGAAAACCATTTTTCATAGTGTGGAGTTCTGCCTCTGCCTCCTGAATGGCCTTTTCAGATTGAGTATCTTCAACATCCCAATCTTCGGAAGTGTCTACTGCCGCTTTTTGTTTGTGGCGACGAACTACTGAGTCTCCCGAAGTGCTAGTGGGCTGTGTTCCAATAGGACCACATTCTTCCTCGTAAATGACCTTGATGTCGGCCGCCAACCGAGATAACTGTGCATTGATAACTTCATTGTCCTTCTTCATTTCTTCGGTAGCTGCTCTTAGCCTTTCGATCCTGCTTGAGCGCTCCTTTTCCTCTTTCTCGACATCCGGAGAAGTGGGCAAAGTGTCAGTGTTATGTTTTGTTGTGGCTCGATAGATGGATGGCGTTTTGCTCAAATTCTCACCTTTGAAGACTAGTTTTTCTGTAAGGTTGGAAGCGCTGCTGGGTTTGACATATTTCTTATAGTCATCATTGAAAGTGTTCATTGACTGCATTGTCCTTGAAACAATACCGCTCGGATATTCTTTAATATGGTTCCAAATACTTGCCAGGCCTTTGGAAATTTGTCCAGCGGCCTTGTTATTTTCGTCGAGATTATCAGCCTCGTTACTGTTTGCCTGATTTTTGGCGAAATTTGATTCCAACTCAAATCTAGTCTTGCGTTTTGATTTTTCCAATTGTTGTTTGGACACTCGCGCAGACCTTGTGCCAGCACGGACATCACTCGCACGGAGAAGATCAACATCATCTTCTGATTCCCAATCGAGCATGGTTGCACCTCTTGTTGCTTCCAAACGAGTCCGTCTACCTTCAGAGGCCTTTCCTGCGTGCCGATCAATGGAAGGCTCCAGCCTGACAGAGTCAGAACTGGTGCCACTCTCGGCCGCAGCCACTCTCATTCGATCCAATGCAGGCTCAAGTTTGCTTTCGACTTTCTGGTCGGAAATTTTCACGACGTTGTCATCAATCTGCTTCTCGTTGGTTGTTGATTCACCTGCTGTTCGAAAACCTTCTTTTGAGAGCCAGTCTGACGTGGGAGTGGAGGCAGAATCCGGCGAGAAGCTCCTTGCTGCATATGTGGTGCCTGAAAACAGTGGTGCGTGATCGTCTGGTTCAGCGGACTGTTGAGAGCGCGTCTTGGCCACTGAATCCGCTGTTAAAGCTTCAACCTCTTGGTCTGGCGAGACGTCTGTGAACTGAGCGGTTGTATTGATACTGTTACCCTTCGTTCGGGCCATTAGACTAGAGATCTCGGATTTTGTCGAACTTTCCAACTGTGCCTTGGGGCCTTGTGAGACTTCGACTTGGGACGATGCCCTTGAGCTAGCCTTGGAGCTATATCCAAAGACCTTATGGGGTTGGTAGATCTTGACTGGAATATCAACGCCATGCTCGGAGAAAAGCGATTGCAGAAAGGGTTGCTTGGGTAGAAACTCAGTGTTCTTCGTCTTGGGGACATTCCTCATGGTGATTGGATCGTACTCATACTCTTCTACAGCATCTGGCTTTGAGCCTGGTACGGAGATTTTGCTTGGGGGGGTGATTGGGTGGCTGTTGATTGGGATCCGTTCATTCGATGAGGCCCCTGGCTGAGATGATAAGGGTTCCTGGCTTGTGTTATAGATTGGTTCTTTGGCGTCGCGTGCCTTGGATTCGAACATCCAAGAGAAGGACGTCCAAGAAGAGTTGTTTGTAGAGGGAGGGCTTTCCAGGTGTTTACCGAATAAAACGCCATAAGGGTCCCTGGCGACCTCCCGGTCGATATAGTCGACGAAGGCGCGGAAGGAAAGATTATAGTGTGGATCAGAACGACGAGCAAGAGGGTCTTCTTGCTCCTTGTCTACTGGGGGCTGGGGTGGGCTGGTGGCTGAGATTGGCCTCTCATAGCACCGGTTGTTGATCAGCCAGCGAGCAGATCGCCAGGACCACGGCTGAGAATCATCTCTCTCCCACATTGCTTTCCGTCTCCAGGCTTTGGCGTATTTGTGTCTCATGAGTCTATGATGCCTCCTCACGCGTTCTTGTTGATCTGCGTCGCACCAAGGCTGCCACTCGATTGGCTGACGACTCCACCACCACAGCATTCGGATTTGGGCAGCATGGATCTGTGTAGTCCGTTGGATATTGGTCCTCAAGCAAATAGGGGTTTTGTCCAAAGATCTCGGCCCCCAATGGGCTCGATAGATGGTTCGAAGAGTCATGTTGAGTCGCACGGGGTTGGGCGACAGTGAGGCTGAACACGACGATTATGTTATTCAGGGCTGTCGAACAGAGGGAAGAAATAGTAGGTCGTAGGCCACAAGGGGGTAAGGTGTGATCAACCACATGCCTTTACCATTACGAAGGCACAAGTACTCGGTGGATGGTGGTGGATGGGCGATGCCTTTGATTGCAGACGCAGTGGGAGAAAAGGTAGCGATGACAGCCGGAAGGCGGGGTAGACTTGATAAAGTGCCAAAAATGGTAAGGGCGACTGTGCGTTTGTCGATAAGACCAAACAGGGCAAGCGCTATCTGGACGCTGCTCTCAGGGTCACATCCACGTGATACAGTCCGCACGAGAGGTAAAAGAGCACATCTCATAAGGTCACCTGGCTAGGTATTGTTCAGTAATACAGTAACAGGACTGGCGGTCTGGTGGCCATATGCCTTGCCAACAACAATTCCCAGAAACGCCCCTTGCAATCAGCAATGCCACCATCATAAAGCGTCCACGAAATCCACGACTACTCCTCTGCTCGTCGTTTGGTCAAGGTGTCTACTACGCGACCATAGAATTTGGCAGCATTCTGTCTAGCAAAGGTAATGTCCTCGGTGAGATAGCTCGGCATCAGCTCGATCATCTCGCGATCTCGATTCGTATCAAGAAGCGGCGTATACAGGAACTCTGTTTCCTCAAAGCTTGCTGTTCTGGCATCCTCTTGATCCACGAATAACTTGAAATGCAATGCTGTAACCTGATCAGTATCGAATCGTTCAGCGGGTTTGAAGTTATACTCACTGCCATTCCTCCCTGTCTGAATGCAATCGTATGTGTCTCCGTCTTCCGTCTTCTTCACCCCCCTGATGATGAGCCCTGTCAGGTCACTGTACAGGTTTTCTTTCATCTGTGCGACTTGAGCCGCTTGTGATGCTTCTGCGGATCCTATTGGTAGGGGTCGTTGCACAATTGCTTTCCTTGTACTTGGCTGAGGCTTCGAATTCGCCTGCTCAGTCGAAGATGCTCGCGCAGCTGCCATCTTCGCCTGCAAGGCTTTGATCTCGTTTTGAGAGTCGTTGAGAGCCTGTGCCAGTTCCGTTGCTGTATCGCGAAGCTTAATAACCTCCGTCTCTTGGCTCTGTACCTGCTTCTTAAGCTTCCGGGCCTCCTGAGCCTGGGGAGCTTGTGCTGCTAGTTCTTTCTTGAGTGATGCGATCAACTCGTTTGATGCTTGCACTGTGGTGTCACACTGCTTTCGAAGTTTTTCCATATTTGCATTGGCCTCGTTCACACCCACTTCTTTCAGCGTGCGATACTTAAGGTCGACATTCTCGAATTTACGCGTCATATCTCCCAATTTTCGTCGAAGGTTCGGGTCACCTCGGTCCGTATCTGATGCACTCCCAGCTCGTCTTCTATACGGTGGTTCTTGTCTCGATCTTGACGTGTCCCGTGTTGCTTTCCTGGGTTGTGGCACCGACTCTACTATTGCGACCTCACTTTGTTCATCTTCTGCAGCGCTGTGTGATTCTGGGACAATTGAGCGAGATTCTTGTGCGGGTTTTGATCTTGAAGCTATCTTTTTGGAAGCGACCTTGAACACCTCATTTTGTGGACGGTTGGTAGCATGGCTCAAGCGAGCTGCTGCGGGAGTCTGCTCTATTTCCATTTCGTCTTCTTCAGTCACCTTTGGAACGGCGGCCTTCTTAGTCGCTCTTGGTTTTGCCGGAGCGCGATTGGTCTTTTTCGCTTTGGCGGGGATGGTTTCTTGCGCATTCTCTTCATTTTCAACATGCTCGGCGTCACGGTCGTTGATCTGTTCTTCTAGGGCTTTACGCTTGGAAGCGGCTTGCTTCGCAGTGGGTTTCTTGGTCGCCGGCGGCGAAGGCTTCTGTACCTTAGATCGCGATTTAGGAGGCACGGTGACCCGCTGGCGCTTTTTGCCTCGCTTGGCTTGGGTCCCTTTGGCTGAAGTGGCAGTACTCGCGCCAGAGGCAGACGAGAGTATGGAGTTTTCGTCAATAAAATTGTTCGAGTCTTCCATATCCGAGTCGAGGAGGTCAGCAATGCCCTTCATTATGAAGTGAGTGCCTCGGCTAAGGCTGTGGGCGTGGAGCGAGTGAGGATAATAGGTGTGAGAGGCATCGATCGATCCAAGTTGGCGGCGGCGGCAGTGAAGCGCACGACCAACTCGAGGGGATCAAAACATATCACCCAAATGAGACTAGCTCGGATAGTGCAATGTCACGTGTAGAACTTGTGACACGTGCAAATCGGCTCATCCCCGGCCTGCGTCACAACGCCAACACCCATCACTTTGCCTCTCCCACTTCCACTCCTAGGTTGCTCTTCTCTATATTCTCTGGGCGCAATGCCGCTTTCTGGTCCGCTTTCAAACGCATTGCTTTCAACTATGTCTCCGGATAGAGGGCGTGTTTGGTGGCACCGTGTGCTTGAGGAGTTGGCAGTCGTGGCACCCTTGGTATGTTTTGGCTTCATTTACGTTTCACAGCTGCGTGAGTGATCAAGGGTGCTGACATTTGCAGGCTATCGGCGGATTCCTCATGGTGCGATATGTCCTGAAACAAATGAACTTAGACCCAGAATCAGATGTCAAAGAGCATGCGCGTTTAACATCGGCCGCGATTCTGGGTAGGTTAGAGGCGGGACGGACGTCCACAGATCAGGGCCCTGATCGGCCTAGGATGGAAGATCTCCGTCTATCACAATACGAACAGGCCATCCTACAGGACTTGGTGTTCCCCGAAGACATTCCGGTATCATTTGAGGACATAGGTGGGCTTTCGGACATCATTGAGGAGCTGCGAGAAACGGTGATATACCCGCTGACTATGCCCGACCTTTATTCGACTTCGTCTTCACTGCTGTCTGCTCCTTCGGGGGTGTTGCTGTACGGACAACCCGGCTGCGGAAAAACGATGCTTGCCAAGGCATTGGCACACGAGAGCGGAGCATGTTTCATTAACCTCCATATTTCCACGTTGACGGAGAAATGGTTTGGCGATTCCAACAAGCTAGTGAACGCAGTTTTCAGCCTAGCGCGGAAATTAGAGCCAGCAATAGTGTTCATCGATGAGATTGATGCGGTCTTGGGGACGCGGCACAGTGGCGAACATGAAGCCAGCGGAATGGTCAAGGCTGAATTCATGACGCATTGGGACGGTCTGGCTTCGGCGACGACCACCGGACGGCCTCAAAGAATATTGATTCTCGGGGCGACCAATCGGATACAGGATATAGATGACGCGATTTTACGGCGCATGCCCAAGAAATTCCCGGTTTCTTTGCCAGGGGCGTCACAACGATTGAAGATACTGAAGATCATGCTAAAAGACACCAAAGTCGATGTGCCAAATCTGGACCTCGAGTATCTATCTCGGGTCATGAGCGGAATGTCAGGCAGCGACATCAAGGAAGCATGCCGAGATGCAGCGATGATCCCTGTGCGCGAGATGATCCAACGGCAAAGACAGAACGGACAGCGAATGGAGCAAATGAAGGTAGGAGATGTTCGCGGGCTACAGACCATAGACTTTTTCCAGACCGCCCCGGGAAACAAAATAGCGAAGCAGGTGGAAGCAGAGAAGGAAGCTGAGGATTGGAGCACGGAGTCATCATCGACAGGGGCCAATTCTGAAATGCAGGAAGCGGTGGAGCAGATTGCCGCGACAGGGACGGTGACGTAACCCAGGAACAACTGCGAGGACGATATCATCATGTACATGGACCTAGGGCGTTGGGTGTCGGATATTTGGGCATTGCAAGGAAATGAAGAGTTGCATCCGTGTCAGGGGCGTAAATCTGAAGTACCATGGCTTGCATGGATGGCGTCTAGTAGAATGCATGGATACCAGGGACATACTCCTAGTCTACTACGGAGGTACTCAATTCAAAATTGACATGAGAAAGGGGACTTCGATGTGAACGTCAACTGGAGTCAGGTGATTCTATACGAGATACGAGGCAAACAGCCGAGGGATCATGTGAAAGTTCGACTTTTTGTTTGAGTAAACAGCGTGAACTGGATGATCCCCAGCATTACTACGGGAGCAGGAAACTAGTAACTACCCCACAGTCTACTGTACGAAGTACAAGGACTAGCCAAGCAGATGGACTCCGTTCTCTACCCAGCCGAGTCATCCAAAACGCCAGGCAGCCGTCAAGGGTCGAGGGTCGAGGGAGGTGTGCCATGTGGTATTATCATTGGAGAGAGACTGTAAGAAATAGCGACATGTTGGGGATGGGAGCTGCGGCTAGGGAGAAAGTAACCTGAATGAGTTACTCCTCTATACCGAGTACTCGATAGAGGAACAAGAACAGCAGTGGTAGAAGAAGTACGAGAGTACGGGTAGGAGTGGAGGAGTCCGGGTGGTGTGAGACTCGCTCAGGCCACAGACGGAAGTCACGGGACCCGACCTAGCCACAGTCACATTGGTAACTTCGGCTGACAGTAGTAGTACATAGGTGTGCTTGGGGCAGCTGAGCCACGAACGGGGGTATAACCCAGTTAATGTTTAGCGCCTTCTAGGCCCAGCTCGGGGACAGGTAGAGGGAGTGATGGGCAGTCTGGTGCCCGCACCAACCACCCTTCAGCCCCCTTTCAGCCCTGCATCTTAGGCTCCTCCGGGCGCCAGGCTTGGGCGATCTCTCCGCAAATCAAGCCCGCTACCGCATCGCTCCGGCTTCTCGCTCCTCCGCGTAGTCCTCCTCCAGTCTTGACTCTTGACTCTTTAGTGCTGGGCAAAGGCAGACCCTCTCTCCCCGAACGAACAGACACACTGACTAGACAACACCGCTCACGAGTCAATCCTGCTGCTGTAGTATACCGCTTACTAGCACCTCGCTATGCACTTGGTCGACCACGCCTGCGCATCTTGGTGATACAACTCTGTTTCCTTCTGCCTCTCTTCCACCGCCATGAGCGCTCCGAGTCCTCAATCCGAGGCGCAGTCTACCTCTGATCAACCCACCGCGCAGTCGCAGGCTTCCAACGACCAGAATTCCACCGGCAAGACCAACAGCGCACCTCCCAGTCAAACACCTGGCCATCCCAGTTTTCGAAGGTAAGATAAACCACAGCGGTCTTTCTGGCTTCGCTGTTCACATTGAACTTTGCTGACAACATCGAATTGCACAGGCAACGAGCCTCTCGAGCTTGTGGTAAGCTTCTCCTCCACCGCCTCACCTTGCATCGTTTCTCGTGGACTGCTGCTTTGGCGACCTGCAACATGTAATGGCATAGAAAAAACCCAGTGTTCTTTGTCTCGTTGGTTCTGTCGCACGACCACAAAAAGTGAAACTTTGCAAACGGCCGCACTCAAAGGCTTTTGTTCTTTTGGTGGACGCGACAGACCGAGAACCTCGGCCCAAATGGGCTGTATCTGTAGTCGCCTATCTTCAACATGCAGAACGGTGCAGAACGAGGAAGGATCCAGCCTGCAGGAGCCCCGTCACGGCCATCACATCTTCATCTACAGCCTATGATATGTTCAAGTGCTAATCTGCCCGTGCTATGCTACAGAAACATGCCATGCTCGCAAAGTACGTTGAACATGCCGCCCACCGCCAGTTCCAGTCCCGTGAGGTCAGGTGACTGATTACTAACTACACCTATCTGCAGGTGAGATGCGATGCCGCATCCCTCGGGTGAGTTTGATATCACACCCCGCCCTAGCCATTGATGACGCTGTACTAAGAATCTGTTCAGAGTCCCCTGCACAAACTGTGTGGCCTTTTCAATTGAATGTCGAATTCCTGTTCCCAAACGCAAGAGGGCCGGCACCGCCCGGGCGAAGGACGATGAGAGGTATGAATCGTCCCCATCCACGTCATATCATATCTCATCATGAGATAACGGGCGTCCAATACTGACACGCCATCTTCAGCGAGGCCGGAGACTCCCAGCAACCCACCACCCCAACCGACATTCGAGCCAACCAGCCTCCACGACCAGCCCAGAATCATGGCTACAATTCCCCAGATGGTATGCCCTCCACTCAAATGTCCGAGGCCCAGGCTGCGCAGCAAGCTGCCAATAACAGTACCATGACCCAGTTCATGAAGCCCAAGTTTGCACGGGCCCCCATCAAAGAGGCAGGTCGTGTTGCCTACCTGGGTGAATCTTCGAATCTGTCGTTGCTTGTCCACGATCGTCATGGCACGACCGATGTCGTTCACTACCCCCTTCCAGAAAACATTCGCGGGGCACGTGCCCGCCTGACGGAACCAGACCAGATGGAGATAGAGATCCTGCAGCAGAGAGGCGCTTTCTTACTGCCGCCTCGAGCATTATGTGACGAGCTTGTCGAGGCCTATTTCCGTTGGGTCGCCCCCATTGTGCCAGTCATCAATCGAAGCCGCTTTATGAAGAGGTATAAAGACACGAAGAACCCGCCCTCACTGCTGCTCCTCCAGGCTATCCTACTGGCTGGTTCCAGGGTCTGCACCAATCCGCAGCTGATGGATGCCACTGGTTCCACCACGCCTGCAGCAATGACCTTCTACAAACGCGCCAAAGCGTTGTATGATGCCAACTATGAAGACGATCGTATCACCATCGTCCAGGCTTTGATCTTGATGGGCTGGTACTGGGAGGGACCCGAAGGTAAGGCGTCAGAACAGGCGGTCGAATTTGCCGACGCTGCTCGCTCTAACATAGCAGCAGATGTCACCAAGAATGTATTCTACTGGACCAGAGTCGCCATTGTGGTCGCCCAGGGTGCCGGCATGCACCGAAGGTGGGTGGTCCTTTCATGGCTCGGTGCTAGTTCGTTGTGCTAACGATGTCGGTTAGCGTCGAGAGCTCCCAGTTGAGTAGGCAAGACAAACGACTGTGGAAGCGGGTTTGGTGGTCGCTTTTTACAAGAGATCGATCGGTTGCAGTCGCCCTTGGCCGACCCGTTTCTATCAACACCGATGACTCCGATGTGGAGATGATCACGGAGGAAGATTTCATCGAGGACGAAGGAGACCCGGCCAACGACTATCAACACGAGGCGGTCCACATACAATTCTTTCTCCAGTATGTGAAGCTGTGCGAGATTATGGGGCTCGTGCTATCTCAACAATATTCGGTTGCCTCCAAAGCCAGACGGACCAATGCTATCGATCTCACCCATAGTGATATGGCACTGGCAGACTGGCTACAGAATTGCCCTCGCGAAGTATATTGGGAGCGTTCACGACATCATTTCTGGTCAGCTCTGTTGCACTCCAATTACTAGTGGGTGTATATGGATTCCCCTCTTCAGGCCGAAGACTGACCATTTTAGCACCACACTCTGTCTGCTCCATCGAGCCCACATGCCACCCGCAACAGCGAAGCCACATGACTACGATAATGTAGACATGGCCTATCCGTCAAGGACCATCGCTTTCCAGGCTGCTGGGATGATTACTTCAATCATGGAGAACCTGCTTGCTCATGATCAAGTCAAATATCAGCCTGCATTTATGTGAGTGTTTTCGTGTTGACTCCCGGCAATGTTGCTGATGGTGGTACAGCGTCTACAGTTTGTTCTCTGCTTTGATCATGCACGTCTATCAAATGCGCTCGTCAGTGCCTTCGGTGGTGGCAGCCAGCCAGGAACGCATCAACGTGTGCATGGTGGCATTGAAAGAAGTGTCCAAGGTCTGGCTCGTGGCGAAGATGGTTCATACCTTGTTCGAATCGATCCTTGGAAACAAGGTACTTGAAGAGAGACTACAGAAAGCCACAGGACGAAAAGCACAACGCGCCAAAGCGAATCAAAATGCAGCAGCTCAGAATGGAAACGCGAATGGGGCGCATCCCGCTTCACACGTACCCGTATCACATATCCCACCACCGCCCAACCCGACAAAGCGTAAGTTTGACGACATTGACTTGGGGTTCAACGTGGGGCCTCCCGCGCCGCAGATGTCATACGAACGGTCACGTCCTCAAACACCTGCGGTAACACCGTCGAGGGAACCGTCTCAAAGTCACAACGCCAACTTCCTCGGTTCACCACCATTACCCAACGAGCAGTACCTACCGGCCTCGCGATCAAGGGGCGCATCCCGGCTTCCGTCCAGGGGACCTACGCGTGCGAACTCACCATTCAACGGATATTCAATACCAGCAACACCACCCGATCTCTTCCTGGTAACGAGAGACTCACCCAATATCTCTCAGCAACTGTGGGAGAACTTCCAGCCTGACCAGTTGTTCCCAGACGGCACGATTGGGGATGCCACCAATTTCACCAGCCCAATCCTGAACCACGCAGTGGACCCTCAATTGCAGATGTCCTCGCATCCGATGGGCGGTGGCCAACAAATGCCTCAGATGGACTTGTCGGGACAATCGCAGGTATGGCCAGGAGGCATGGCGGGGATTATGGGAGCAGGCATGGAGATGCATGATAGTGACGGATGGTCGACCAGCTCGATTGGAAATGCCCCCGTGGCGCCGACGACTTTGAACGTGGAGGACTGGTTCCAGTTCTTTGGTATCAACGGAGAAATGGCCGGGATGGGATTGGAGGGTGCGTAGCTTGTGATCTGATCCAGCCATGAAGGGCAACATATCAAGCACACCCTGACCTCAACAGTCCCAATGTGAAACGCCCATGCCGAGCACCGAAACTATAATTTCCTCTCGGAGGAAACAAACGCGTCTTGTATATTAAGATAAGGGGGTGAGGCCTGCGTCGGGTTGGGACTCGGATGGCAATGACAAAAGCGTGCTTAGAATGCCTATACTACAGAAAACGACAGGAGGAGGAATTGAGCAACTCTGCACCTACCTCCTGCAAGACCTCTGGGTGAATATTCAACTCTAGATCACACACAGCATTCTCCCAAGCAAGTGGGGTGCCGATGCTGATGCTGGTGCTGATGCTGATGCTAGTATATAGAGGGAAAGGCATACATTATGACAATATATCTTACCACCTAAAGCACGGAATACTCCCGGAGGTCCCCCTCCATATCTTAAACCCTTCAATGCACCATGCGACTCACCAGATATTCCAATTCAGCATTGCTAATATGATGCCGCTCGGACCACGTGAGTGTGGTGCTCATCCTCATAACATTCAACCCTGCGTGGAATGCGGTTCTCGGCGCTCGCGCTGCTAGTCCAGCATATCAGCAACTTGGCTCTACTATACGCGGCGCTCGGCCTTCGGTTCTAGATCCGGAGATGGGGCAAGCCATGTCCCTCCTTACCTCGTACGGGGTAGACTTGGTGAAAAAACAGCCTAGCCCTCCGCCCTTTGCTGATCAAGGCTCCATTGCTCCCACATCCACAACCACATCGAGCCTTGGTATTCGGGAGAACATCATTTGATGACTGATTATGCGTGGCGTAGCGTTGTCATTGTGGGCGCAGTTGATGTTGATGTGTTGTAAATTCTGACTTGGAGGATTTATCCTGTTGCCGATTCAAACTCCCACCAGGACCACCCGTTGGCACATCCATCTCCTCGTGGGGCTCCCAAGACCATCTGTAATATCCAAACCCCGGTGTATAGATGCGTGCAATTCACTGGTTAGAAGCCAAGGAATAGAAAGGTGTAATCCCGCTTGGACAAACCAACGCGGAGCCAAAGAGGGAGGGAGGCGGCGCTCGGAGCAATTATTAAATATTGCCCTGAGCGCAACCCAACCTCGTTCCGCTACCCAAATCTTCGCTAGTCGCTCCGCAATGCCAATAATAATAGTAGTGGGACTGGCTACCGACTTTCGCTCAATATTTAGTTAGTGTCAAATCACACACTCCGTACGAGGCTGAGATGGGGCATCGTCCAAAGGTGAGTTTGTTGCTAGCGCGCGCCCTTTGGGAGTCACAAATCAATCAATTAGTCCTTCCATGCCATTCTTCTCCGATAATCAATGGATTTATCCCCGGTCCTCGGCGTGGGTGGGCGCTGACCCCATTCCACGCGTAAGATGATGACATTGGTAATCCACGTGTGTCAGGGAGGAGAACGAGAAGCAAAACAGAAGGGCTCTGAAAGCGGCCGCGCTTTCGGCGTTCACAAAACGACTCGGCGCCAGCCTACTGTACCAATAACGGTGAGTGAGAATCCGAGTACGAGTGGGACCTAGTTTCTTTCAGGATCTACTCGTCCTTCTTACCTACCTGGTCTCTCACTGGAAGCGGGTTGAGAGGCATACTGTATCGAATATATAATGGGGGTCAGCACCACCTCTGTGCTTCTAATAATCCCCCTACTTTTCCTTCAATTCAATATATTTATTCCCGTTTCGGGCTTCAGAGTCAGACTAAATCAGAACCAGAACCTTCAAGTAATCTATCAGTGAGCTTGCACTAAACTAAGTCTTGCAAACAACTGCATCTATCCTCCCGAGACTTCGCGTGCAGACAAGCTCAACATTAACGTTGTGGCTCTTGTATCTTTTGTCGACACGCATTATCACGAAGATTGGAAAGACAAGCTTCCCTCAGAGCAAAAAAGAAGCCGAACTCCCACTCGGCTCCTAGAGCATCAGTCTGGAACATCTATATCAAATTCACCACCACCACCACCACCACCACCACCACCACCACCACCAAAATGTCTGGCGGCCTCGTGACCAACTTCTTCCTTGAAGACTACGCCACGCAGCACCGCGACGCCCTGCGCGCCAAGGCCGCCGCCGAGGGCCGCACGCTGAGCGTCGAGAACCCTGAGGCGAGACGGCATCAGCCACAGCCGAAGAAGAGCAGCACCGCAGACGACAAGAAGCAGAGCTCGAGTTGGTGGTCGTCGCTACAGCAGCAGCAGCAGCAGCAGAAGAAGAAGCCATCAACGGCGTCGTCGAAGCGCCCCGGCGCAAAAGAGAAGGAAGCCGACGTCGATGTGAAGTCTCTGAACAGCTTCTCCTCGGGGTCTGAGTGTTGAGGCGGGTGGAATTGGAAACATACACGGATTGGATGTTAATTTTGATTGCTCGGGCGGTTGCGAGCGTACACATCGATGGATGAGATTGTTCTTGAAAATGAGCCACGTCGAGACATCCGTCCTCGCCGGGCTCTGGCGCTTGGGCTTTTGCATGCGCCTTTCGGATAAGTCAATATCCTGTTTCTCCTAGTACTCATTCTCCATATTAGCGTCCATACCAAAAAGAAGCCCAGGCTGAATGACTTTACTTGATTTTGAACTCCTTATTCCTTCTTGTTGCCGAAATGAACCCAAGGGCATGATTCAATTGGCAAATGGGGCACGCTATATAACCCGTCCCTCCCTCTCGCCCACCGCAAAGACATGGATTTAGGAAAGGGAAATTCGCACAGGGGCCAGCGGAAGCAGTGAGGCTCTAGGTTGGTTTCATTTTGGTTCTGTCCAGCTATAGAAGCCGAAGCATGACATATGGGCGCACGTGTACATAGCTAGTACAAAGGCACCTTGGTTTGCTCTAGACAATGATAATCGGCGCAGTAATCTATCTCCCACTGCCTGAGCGTCTTATTTTTTACTCTCAATACCAGGCGAATGAATGTAGGACCGACATTCAAGTGTTTGATTTCCTAGGAAAGCCACTGCAGGCCTCCCGCCTACCCACCAACGCCATGCACGTAATTCAGCAATAAATCAACATACGAGTAGTTGGCCCGTGTCTCCAAGTTTTGGCCGCCGTCATGATCGCATGTTGTGCTTCAGACTTGACCTTCTCCGTCGTCTTTTTCTTCTTCTAACCCTCCACCTCTCTCGAAGCTCGCGTCGTCCTATGCCTCAGACCTGGCCTTCTTCTTCTTCTTGCCCTCGGGCTCACTGGCATCCACCGATTTACGCTTCTTCTTTTTCTCCTTGACCTCTTCTACCTCGGCACCGTCACCACTACTGGAT
Source organism: Exophiala aquamarina CBS 119918 (assembly GCF_000709125.1). NCBI lineage: Eukaryota > Fungi > Ascomycota > Eurotiomycetes > Chaetothyriales > Herpotrichiellaceae > Exophiala > Exophiala aquamarina. Next base: position 161,693 of record NW_013550585.1, read on the forward strand.
TTACGCTTCTTCTCTTTCTTTTCTTTCTTCTCGGACTTATCCTTCTTCCGCTTCTCCTGTTTCTGCACCGCTGTGGGTTCGACGTCGAACATTTCTTCATCAACTACCGTTGCGTCAACATCTAAGTCTTCCAGGACTTTGTCCATTGCATCTTTCTGCAGCGCGTGTTAGCTCTAGTCCGAGTGGTCCTTGATAGGTTGCACTTACCATGGCCACCTCATTCTTCGTAGGTTGCGTTCCAGACGAGTAGAATTCTAATCGCTCCTCCACCTGCTTCTTCAAAGCTAATCCGAAGACTGTTGATGGGGTTTCCGAGAAATTATCGATTCTCGATGCGATCGAACATTTGTTGGCGAGAAAACGAGATATCCTTCCCTTGTTCTTCTGCCCAGCACGTCCAATAAATGATGAATGGTACAACAGACCGTACTTGGGAGTATTGCCCTTAGTTTTCAGCGCTCTGAAGAGTGCCTTTTCTGCTCCCAGAATTTGGACAGTCGAAGCAGGGTATTTGGATAGGTTGGTGAGACTACCAGCATGGGAGATCAGGCGAGCTCCAACAATTTCTCCAATCAGAGCTGCCAGATTGGGTGCGACCACGCCCATCTTAGAGACGAGGTAGGTGTGAAGAGTTTTCCGGTAATTTGCAAGACTCACAACCCGTTGTGCAAAGAGTGTGACATTCTCCATATCTGACTGAGATATTTCTTGCCCCATACTCGTCTTAGCTGCATCTATGATACTTTTCGCAATGTCTTCATCGTCGTCCACAACTGCTGCAAGCTCGTGCAGGCTGTCTTCGGAGAGCGTTTTCTTATCTTTGACAAATAGGGCAACCTTAGCATATTTGTGGTTTTCGGATACGATCTTGACTAGTTCGGGGAAATGCCATGAATACCATTCACGAACGCGCATGGAGAAAGTATTCACAGCCTTGTCCAACTGATCCAGAATGGCAATGGCCTGAATGATGTGATTGTCGTTTTTCTGCACAGAGAACTTAACCTTGGCTCTCGAATATGCGTGACCCAGGCCAAGTTGTGCGGTATTAGTATCACCACCGCGGAGCTGCTTGAGCAATTTCTCATTGTGAAGTCGGATGCCTCTCAGCATGTCTTGAACCACCTCGCTCGTATCACCGGTTTCGCATTCGATATTGGGGAACGAAGTCTTGATGCTGCTAGCGAGGATTTTGTCTGAAACACCAAGGATGACCTTGCTCTTCTTTCCAGCTTTGGGGAGGTTCAACTCAAGGAAGGATTTCAAAAAGTCGGACGCAATGCCCTCAGAAATGTCGTGCAGCTCCTCTAGAGCTTGCTTTCCGTTCTCGAAGGGCAGGAAACTGACAAGAGAGACCATCTTGCCAAATTTGCTCAGATCTTGGACACTCTCTTGGACTTCTCGGAGGCGATTTGCGACAGTGTCAGCTTGGTGGACGACTTTAAAGACGGAGTAGCCCATAGGGCCCTCATGGAGGAGGTAGTTTGCTTCAGCCATGGTCGCTGGAGTAAGGGGTGCACAGTAACGATAGATCCAATCGCGTATCACTATCTATCAACTGGCTAGAAAATAGCTAGGATCATACACAAAGCTGAAGCTCTGAAAACCGCGGATTGCGCTCGGGGCTCTAAAAATTTTGGAGAAGATTTGAGGCAAGTGCCAAGACTCCTCCGGTGTCTGGTCTTGGCAAATCACTCAGTGGCAGAGCCTTATCACGTGATGCAAAAGGGGATCTACCCAGCGCACGAGTCACTATTCAATGAGAAACATGATGAATTGAATTATGGTTGACCGAGAACACACTCGAAAAACATTTCATTACTTTACTACGTTATCCCTCTTCTCAGACAGTGGCCATTTAATTTTCTCTCGCCACGCTAGGCCCTCTCCACTCGCAAAGCTGTACTGTTTGGATTCTTCAGAATCTATGTCGTTCCTCCACTTGAACTCTTGACTATCTCCGATTAACTGGCCCCAGACCAAGGGGCCCTCGACCATTTCAGCTCTTGGACTTTTGTCTTGGCTTAGGCCGTCTGTTTCTTCAATGCTATGTTTCACAGCGCCTCTCAGATGGCAGGCCGCTGAGATAGCTGCGGAGCAACTACTGACAATAGGTACAGTGCCGTCAAGTTTGACTATACTTATGCCGAGTAGACACAGCAACAAAGCAATGCCACATATCATCACGAAAATCATGCCAATGGGGCTGAATCCGCAGGTTGCAAGCTTGAAGGCGTTTTCCAGCAAACCGTTGGAATTGTATTGCGCCACGACGACAAGAAAGATTGATTGTGAGATTAGCCAATGAAGGAGTGTCGCCACTGCGACCAGCGGGATGGCGAAACGGAAAGGTAGTTGAAGGAAATGAGTCCCTCGTTGTTGACCGACGGGATCAGATGTCCTGAGAGGTTTTGGTTGATGCTTTTCTGCGTACCGGGCGGAAAAGTGTGACCATTCGTTCGCCGAACTCATCGATGTTAGAACAGTATTGACCGCGAAATAGAGACAGGAGAGAGCCAACTGAGGCGAGTTGGCCACTAAGACTGAGGACACCACAGCATTTTGTACACTCATGTAGGAAATATCCCAACCAGAAAGGGTTGTTTCGAGGGAAACCCTGCCAAATCCCCTTGCGTAAAGTCCTCTGAGCGATCTATCACCTTCCAGAAGAGCCAAAGCAGGAGGAAGCAAGCCTCCAATTGTACTGATGCAGGCGCAAAGACTGGTGTTTGTCAGTGAATGGGATGTCTGATTTCGTTTGCTGCTTACTAAAGAATTGTCAAGGACCAACGCCAAATCGAAACCGCGTGGAACCACCTGAGACGACTCGAGGGTTGCCAGCTCGAAGATTTATCAGCACGCCAAGCCTTGGTCGGATTGGACCTTTTGCTGCGACCAAGGACTTTGACTGCATAGATTGTTGTCGGACCCAAATCTTCCGTCATCGGATCAGGTCTGGTAATCAACGCTGATATAGAATCCCCAATTGTCAATAGAGGCTTCTCAAGGCCATGAGAAAGGACAATATAACCCATGATCAAAACTTTCACAATATTACATGCAACGACGATCCAAATGATAGCAACATTCGCGTAGAACCCACATTGCTCGGGAACCTTTTCACTGAGACAGAACTCGGCAGTGATGTTAGTTGGCCTCCAATTCGCAGGATCAATTTCACCTTTCGCGACTTGGGTTGAGCACCTTCCGTTGTATGCGTACGAATAGGTCTGGGGTGCCCCGGGGGTTGCGTAAGCTGAAATTGGACAGATCCAAGGGTAGGCTTCCGTGTCAGGAGACGCAGTGAAGGACTCCGTTGCTAGGAAGACGGAACCATTCTCAGGGGCAGGAACATCGCTGGTGATCACAATAACTGATCTTCGATCAGTAATTATGTCCTTGGCATAAGTCTTGATGCATTGCGCATTCTCAAGTCGCTCAAATCGGCTAGAATTTTGCAACACTTGCTGTTGCACTCGCGCAATGTCTGTATCTGACGGCATGGCCCAGCTAAACATATCAGCGGTCGTGTAGTTGAATCGATCGCCTTCCAGGAACCCGGGCGTGGCAAATATGACATGGTAGTCCATCGACGCAATTGATGAGAAAAATGACGAATTGAATCTGTAAGCGCTATCAGCCATCACTAAACCATATTTGGGCCCGAAACGATCTTACAAGAGGTGCAATGGCAATGAGGATGCTGCAAGAAGTACCCAGAGCCATCTGCGTCTAGGATTGATGTATCTAAGGTTGCGGATTGAGGGAAGGCCAATATCCAACCACTTGAACTTCGCATGAGCGCGATCAATGTCCGTTCTGCTCGGCGCAACCAAGACTTGCATGCAGTAGTTGCTGCCTGCTAAAAGACCGGTGCTGATTACGTTGATAGCTAGATGAGCCCATGTATTCATCGTCGACGCCCTTTTGCAATCGCCATGGAATATCTCAACCAGGATACCACTTGACATCGGATTACTGGTTCTTGTGAGAGACGTTGCCCATGCTCCCACGCTGAGGTTGATCAATGCCGTCAACATGGCCACAGAAGCTGCCAGCAACGCACCGATTCGCCATTTCTCTCTGAAATGACGGAATTTAGAATGCCCATGAGCCTGTGAAGGCGGATCTTGAATTGTTGTAGCTTCGAATGAGTCGAAAGTGCTTGTTGAAGGGAGTTTATCTGTTTGTGCAATCCCGATAAGATCTAGCTGTGAGGCATATGGATCATGTTTGACTTGATAGTAATCGTTTTCAGAGCCGTGGCCCCTTCGGCAAAACTTCATGGTGTTCACAATTAGGCCTCCGTTCTTGGGTTTCTTGTCCTAGGAGATCGCGCTGCATTGATTGAGGTGCCTAGAATATGATCCTTTCATCCCCTGACTTGAGCAGCATTCGCGTGGAGTATCTATCGGTCAAAGCAACATTGTGGTACTCCGTACGTGTGTAAGAGAATTTCAGCCTCAAGATTGAAATAAGAGTGATCAACCATGATCACCAGGGTAATTTCGTGGGTAGTGCTAGTTGAGGAGTAAGATTGATCACCGAGCGACTTGCCTTGGACGAGTAGGTCGGTAATCTTCAACCCCTGATGTTTCACATTTTCGGAACCCTCATTGGGGAGGAGTCCACTCGTTAAACAGTGCTTCGACGTGAATGAAACGCGAGGTCCGCGCTAGAATTAGTATGACCACCAGGCTCCACTACTCTCTTCTGTTCGCCCGCAGGAGAGAATATCCAGTCACTGAACTCGGCGTTCGGCGGCATCTTAAGCAGCAGTCTTAGAATGCTAGGGGCATCGTGGCGTAATGGCATGCTGCTGGTGGAGTCCACTGACCGTCTTCCATTGCTAACAGCTATGGATTGAAGTACTGTATATGTACGAGTAGCATTGGCGGAGAGCTCAACTTGAAGTTACTTGCAAGCTGAACACGGTACCCTGGTACGGAGTAGCTACCTATCTATACCTAGGTGGGTATAGCTACAGAAAGGAGTGTCGCTAGTACTATCTAAGCCTAGCACCCTACGTCTACCAAGAGCCCGCCGCTTTAGACTTCATCCCGCACGCGTATCATAAAACAGCGTGAGTATTCTCGAAATCTTGGCATCAAACTGGAGATCCCCTCGTTGCCTGCGCGAAATTCATGGACGACTTGGGCGAATCTCTAAAACGATCTCTTAACGCAGGCCAATTACTCCAGTCCTGGTTATCAATCTTTCTAGGGTTTGAAAGGGCCGTCGCTACTATTCTAAGATTCTTCTGCGTTATTAGATAGTCCATTCGCCCCGTCGCAATTGGCCATGTCTGGTACGTTTTCTGTGTCTTTGTCAAAACTCTTACTGATGAATTTGTCTAGCGACCCAGCTCCTCAACCCAAAGGCTGAAAGTCGGCGGCGCGGTGAAGCGCTCCGAATCAACATAAATGCTGGCGAAGGCCTTCAGGATGTTCTCAAGTCCAACCTGGGTCCTTCGGGCACCATAAAAATGCTTGTAGATGGTTCTGGACAGATCAAACTCACCAAGGACGGGGCAGTGTTGCTGAAAGAGATGTCTATCCAAAACCCCACCGCTACTTTGATTGCAAGAGCTGCCACCGCGCAGGACGAGATCACCGGCGACGGAACCACCTCAATCATTTTGTTGATCGGAGAGCTTCTGAAACAAGCTGACAGATATATTCAAGAAGGACTGCACCCTAGAGTGATTGTTGATGGATTTGAGATCGCAAAGGCAGAGACTTTGAAGTTTCTGGACACGTTCAAAATACAGAGGGAGGTGGATCGAGACCTTCTCCTGTCTGTTGCAAGAACATCCCTGTCCACCAAGATCAACAAGGCTCTAGCCGACCAACTTACGCCCTCCATAGTCGATGCAGTCCTGGCCATCCATAGACCTCCAACCAAACCGGATCTCCACATGATTGAAATCATGAAACTACAACACAAAATGGGCACTGACACTCAGCTGATCCGTGGCTTGGCATTGGACCATGGCGCACGACATCCAGACATGCCAAAGCGAGTCGAGAACGCACATATCCTCACCCTCAATGTCTCCCTGGAGTATGAAAAGTCCGAAATCAACTCCGGCTTCTTCTACAACAGCGCTGAACAGCGCGACAAGCTGGTAGCCTCTGAGAGACGATTCGTTGACGAAAAGCTGAAGAAGATCATCGCCCTAAAGAATGAAGTCTGCGGCTCAGATCCCAAGAAGGGGTTTGTGGTCATCAACCAGAAGGGTATCGACCCTCTTTCGCTTGACGTCCTGGTCAAGAATGGCATTCTTGCCCTCCGTCGTGCGAAACGACGTAACATGGAACGGCTGCAGCTCGTGTGTGGAGGTCAAGCCCAGAACAGCGTCGATGACCTGGACGCATCCGTGCTAGGCTGGGCAGGTCTTGTCTACGAACAAACTCTGGGTGAGGAAAAGTACACGTTTGTCGAAGAAGTTAAGGATCCCAAATCGGTGACGATTCTGATCAAGGGACCCAATCAACACACCATCGCCCAGATCACCGATGCAGTGCGAGATGGCCTGCGCAGTGTCTACAACACGATTGTTGACGGCTGCGTAGTACCGGGAGCCGGGTCCTTCCAGATTGCAGCGGCGACCCACCTCTCCTCGGAAGCCGTGAGAAAATCCGTCAAAGGTAAAGCCAAATGGGGCGTTGCAGCGTTTGCTGACGCTCTTCTCATCATTCCGAAGACTTTGGCTGCCAATAGTGGACACGATATTCAAGACGCCCTTGCCGCGCTGCAGGATGAGCATGTCGAAGGAAATGCTGTAGGCTTGGATCTTGTCACAGGAGAACCTATGGATCCAGTGCAAGAGGGTGTCTATGACAGTTTCCGAGTGCTGCGGAACAGTATCGCCAGTAGCCAAGGGATTGCTAGCAATTTGCTCTTGTGTGACGAGTTATTGAAGGCTCGACAGATGAGCCGGCAATCGGGACCGGGAGGCATGGAACAAGAATAGAAGCGAAGTCGAATACCTCATAATGAAGGTGATGATGATCCGGTGCGCCGAAGATCATGAACAATCCCGGCAACGGGTATACGCGGACGTATTAGCGATGGACTATGCCGACACCATAAGCTCTGGTGAGTTGAACCAGCCTTGGTTGAAGGAACGAGTCCAGGTTAACAAGGCAGCACTCTCCATGGCAGAGAAGAGTTCGGAGGCGGCCTCTCCATCTATTCTGGAGGTGAACTTCGACCTACGACTATCTATCTCCCTCTCATGGGCAGGGCAAGGGCAAAATGTCCTTATATACTTCTACGGAGTATGTCGACCACCAAGAAAGAGACAAGGATGTATGGGAAACAGCAGTCCAATTTCTACTTCCCTTCGCATGTGATCCTAGTCTAAGAGCACAAGTTGCTCTCAACGGCGTCGCGCTCAAGAGAGTAGCGATTGTTCCCCTGGCTAAGTATCTAATCCAGCAAGCAGACAACTGCCGGGAGACTCCTCTGCCACCTCCTATCTCCCAAGTTCCCTAGCATAGAAAAAAAGCTCTAGAAGCGTCTACTTAGAAGGATGGTTACGAAAACCATCGCGCTTTCATGATTGCTTGTACAGTGCTCCCTTTTCTCATTGTCCGTTTTGTCTATTGCTATGCAATAATGTCGACGCATCCTCCCCGTCCATGATGTGCTGCGTCGAGCTGCACATCCTCTCTCCCCAGCTGAATTGTAGTAGTACCTATGGATGCGTTCGAAACAAGATGCTCCCTCACACAGTTGCTTGCTTTGAAAAATAACAGATATGGTTTGTCGTCCATGGAATACAGAGGAAACTCTCTCCTCTGACATTCATGACCTCTCTCGCCCATTGGCAGCAGCTACTTGCTTATCAGGAAGAAGACAATATAATGTAAAATGGTTCATTCAATAGTCGTTAGCCGTGGGTTATTTCCGGCTATTTCTTCACGGCCACACGGAAACACGGTGTGTTCAGATCCGCGGGCCAGATCAGACACAGAAGAGTTTGGAGACCTGTCGCGATCTTTCTTCCTCTCTTCCTCTCGCTCGCTCTCAGCGTTTGCCTCTCTATACCGCCGCGCCTTTGTCTTGCTATATGATATCTTTTGTCTTTGATATCGAATCCATCCGTGAATTTCAATTTCCATTCCAAATTTCTTTCCAATCCCTAACATGGCAGAAGCAACAGCTGGACACCAGCATCTCCGGACTATCCGCGGCTTAAGGCTAGGCCCTGGACGCTGGTGAGATGAGAAAATCGAGAGAAGGGTTGGACACATCTTAGGGACTGCATTACTCCTTCTTGCGATAGAAGTTACTGACAGTTTCAAGGATGCGCTGCTCCTGTCGGCGAATCTGATCATCAGTCTGGCCACGGGCGTTTCCTCGGGAGTCGATTTCCATGGCATCGGGATCATGGTCTGCTTGCTGTGCGCCTTCTGCTGGCCCATCGCGGCCACCGTGCGCTTCTTCTCCTTGAATCTGCTGGCCCTGGTCATTGAGGACTTTACTCCCATTGACCATTTCAGGCTTCGGCTTCGGATCTACGCTCATTGCACCATCCATGTGTCCGGCAGCCATTAACCCTCCGCCTTCTCGCAGTTTGTTGATTGCGCGGACTGTGTCAATGGCCTTGTGCAGAGTCCTTCTGGCATTGAAGTTCTTCTTGACTATGGGCAGTAGATCTTGGCCTTCGCCAACTTTTACAGGGCTCGCTGGGTCATCTGGCTTTATCCACGGGTGTTGTAGGGCTTGATGCGCAGTCATGCGTGCTCGTGGATCGACGGTCAGGCAGCGTTTGATGAAATCCCGTGCGGGGTCGGAGACGTTTCGCCAATACTCAACGGGAGTGAAAGAATAATCGGCTGCCAAAATTGCTTGCATTTCTTCCAGATTGGAATCCCGATCGAAAGGGGTATAGCCGCAGAGAAGAAAATAAGTAATCACGCCGATAGCCCATATGTCACTAGATCAAGCTCTGTCAGCAGGTATCTAAAGGGTGCAATCAAAACACTTACACTGGCTTCCCGTGGCCAGACTTTTTGAAGATTTCTGGGGCCATATAACCAGGGGTACCGCAAGTTGTAGTCAGGACATGGAATTGCTCCTCATCCATAATTCTCGACAGGCCAAAATCGGCGATGAGTAGATCTGCATTATCCTCAGGGGTTCGGAATAGGAGATTCTCTGGCTTCAGGTCCCGATGAACTATTCCATGATCGTGGAGGTAGGCGACTGCAGATAGCGTTGCACGAATTAGATCAGCGGCATCAGATTCGTAGTATGAACCTTTGCGACAAATCCGATCGAAGAGTTCTCCGCCCAAAGCAAGATCTGTGACGAGGTATACTGCAATAATGAGCCAGGGGGTAAACTTCTGAAAAGAAGGGTGTGTGCGCACGGTTGTTCATGGTCTCAAAGTAATCGACGAGGGTCAGAATGTTGCGATGACCGACAGATACTCTTTTGAGAACGGCGATCTCGTTGCGAACCTATTGAAAAGGGGTCAGTTCGTTCTGCGCTCACTTCGACGATCCCTTGACTCACCATATGCTCTCGGCCGGCCATAAGGCGCTTGTTGATGACTGAAAAAGGCATATAAATCAATCCCACGTGGCAGAATGCAGCGAATGAGGTATACCTTTAGCAGCATAGTATCTTCCGGTGTCTATGTGTACACATTCTTTCACCACTGAATAAGAACCAGCCCCAAGTGTTTTCCCTGCCAGAGATCAGCCAGCGGGTCCGCTCCCTAGACTTCTTGGGCTCACCGGTCTTGTACCTGCAGGGCTGTATCTGGGGTTTCTGAGCGTTTGCCTGTGACGCCATGGTGGGAATTGTTGAGTCCGACCGGGTGGGCTGTTGAGTCCTCGATATGAGTAGAATATGATTGTGAGATCGCAGGTGATTGCGAATAAGGCTGGTTGCCAATGTCAAATGAGGGCGGCGAAGAGGTAGGGAGGACCGAGGGAGGGACTTGATTCAAGTCAACGGATAGGAGATGCGAGACTACGGGTCCAGGAGGTTCCAGTAGCAATGAGTTGCTTCAGCTGCAGAATGTGAAGCTGTTGGCCGGCGAAAACATGCCAGCTGAGACTTGCAGAGTCGATGCTGACCTTATTGGGAGAAACTGGTGCTGATTTGATTCGGTCTGATCACAGTTGGATGCCCCTCCACACCATCTCACACTGTCAGACTCCCCATCTGGTATAGCATGCAAGATCACGTGCCATAGTCACATGATACGGCCGCGCACATCTCAAACCTGGCCCGCATTTAGCTTGGCGCTGATTGCTTACATCATCCGAATCCTCGTGAACAGAGAAAGCGAAGCAACAACTGCACGAGTAAGATCGTGTCGGTCATGGACGTCTTCGCATAAACCCTCGGAAAGGACCCAGCAGAAGAAGAAATCCGAAACAACAACAAAATCCAGTAGTTTTTGGCTGGGGTCCGTCCAGGAGGCTGGTTGGATTGCCAGACATCTGTCTACACTGTTAGAGAAGCATTGCAAATAAAAGGATAATTCATGTCATCCACTATCTTGCTTCGGCAGCCCACCGATGGGCACATAGATCAATGCCGTACGAATATGCTAATGTAGATTGGAAGCAGAGCAAAAATTTTCTACACTTGGTACTGTGCTCCGCGCAAAATCTTCTTGAGGCAATTCGAGGCCCTGGCCCTGGCCAAAGCAGCTCCCCACATTTTGTTGCGAGTACTATGCTGCCTGTGAAAACAGAATTGAGATTAGCTACTCCGTGCGAGTAGACAGCCCATGACTGAAATAGCATCAGCAATACTTGGTGTTCATCTCCATGAATGCCCAGAACCCTGAGCTGACCCCAGGAAAGGTGCCACGTTGCCAGCGCAAAGGACCGATCGACTTGGCTCGGAAAGAGAGTTCAGGCCTACTGCACCTTGGAACAATTCACCAAAACTTGACTGCGTGCTCAGCGTCATACCTGCCCCTGTCGACTGCTGAGGGGAACCCAACTGACAGACAAAGCCCCACATGTTATGATCGTGCCGTAGGCCTCCTCGTGGAGCATTTCGTGTTGAGTACTCCGTACTGTGTACGAGTATGTGCTCGATCGTGTAGCTGAAGGATTCAAGTCAATTAATGGGTCTGAGCACCGAGGCCCGGCCCGAGGCCTCCACGGACAACAGCCTGGCTCTCTGGAGTTGGCCATAATTTGACGTTGGTGCACCTGAACCGCAGTCTCGGTATTCGTGCATATCCACACACCAAGGTACCTTAGGTACCTAAGCCTCTAATAGCGTGTTGCTAACGGCAACTGACATACTGGTCCAAAGTCTTGACTCTTGACTCTTGACTGAAGCGAACCTCCTCGCGTACATTCTAAACTCGGGGCTCTACCGTGACCTCGTCGCAAGGATCAAGACCTGGTTTTCTTTTTGGGCAGTCATCTTCACGTTCTTTGAACCTTAACCTGTGAGCCTCAGACCACTTGAGGGACAAAATCACGCGTGCAATACCCATGACAGGGTACCTTACTTGACTGGCGGCCGGGAAAAGATGCAAAACTTTGACGCAAGCCGTGAGAGATGCGGGGGGGGAATCACACCTAACGCCCGTCAAAAAAAAAAAATTCGATAGACCTTGGCGAGGCGAAGTCTGCGTGGATACACCGATCAGGAGGTCAGCAAACGCTCCCCAGCCAGCAAAGATGCCGCATGATCCTGCTTCCTGGCAAGCTAAGAAAGCGGTGTGGCTTGACAACCGCACGAATGCGTCTCAAGTGGGGAACTAGCACTTTAGTGAGAATCCGCACAACTGTCCATTCCGGAGGACGGAGTGCAGAGGTCTGAGGCTGCCCACGTTCGTAGCGAAGTCGGGAGGCCGATTGGAGGAGAAGCTGTGCCCTTGTCTGCCGCGAAGTGCGAATGTCCGGCATAAAGCTGCCAGCTGTTCATGTTGAGGAGTCGACCAGCCGAGCGACGTGGAAACAAGGCCTGGAGGGGTTTTCCAGCACCTGCAGTATCATGCATCAGACAGGCTGTCTGCTGCAAATCATTCCAAACCCTCTTCTGCAGCAGTGACAGGAATAGCAAGGTCACTTTTTCTTATTTTCGGTAGCGTTCCATGACCCTGGGTCAAGCAGAGTGTGACGGATAAGAAGAAATCGACCAAAAAATTCATCATCCTAGATAGATCAAGGTCTGGATTGCGTTAATTATCATTAGGCAGCACTGGCATATGTTTTGAGGGCGGCATTGATGGAAAAGAATCGCCTCTTTTGGCGACGAATAGGTCCAGTCTGTTCATGTTGTCGAAGAACAATCCTTGCGTCTTCATCCTGCCCAGCCCGCCTTTGCCCACATTGGGGGATGCACAAAGTCCACTTGGGAATTCGCTTAAGTTTTCCAAATTCCTCGAAACTCGGAGCAAAGGCTAATGGACCAAATGTCGTCATCTATACCCACCGCAAATGCGCTGAGGTTGTCACTGGTGCAGTGGGGCAGAAATATAGACCTTGGCTCAAAATCCAAATACACGGCTTTGCTGCCTTCATACCCGCTAAGGCTCGTCACTCCTGCGCGCACGATGTTTGTAACAAAGGTAAACCACTGTCGGGCCGCCCACCGCCTTTGTGGGAGGGGCAATCCATAGTGGCCTGCGACCAAGTCCTAAGAATTGCCCGCATGCTGTAGAATTCAAAGCTGTTGCCCACAGTCGAATATTCGAAGAAGCCTCTGAGAAACTAAGATATAACGGTCTATGCTCGTTCTCGGGATTCAGGACCCGTGGTCGGCGCAGGATAGTACTTCCCAGGGATTGACTAGGGTATCCCGAGATTTGGATTTTAATGAGTATGTACGGAGTACGAGTAGTGTCATTCATGGGTGAAGTTCCACTTGATTCGTGGGTTTCGCCCCCTGTTGCACGGCAGTGATTCAGCACGACACATTTGCTAGGGGCAGATTGTCATCCTTGCTGGTAGTCTCACACGGCACGATCCGCTCGCCTGGTCCAGCGGTTGGAGTTTTGAGAGTGAATTTCGGTCCGCCTTGTCTGCTTGTTGTTGTGCAGCCCCGGCTGCTAAAGTCTAGGGCTCTGCATTGAGTTCAGCGGTTGCATTTCGCCTCTCAATGCTCATCTGGGCCTCAAGATTTAACGAGTACCTCTTTGACTAGTTATCATGTCTTCAGCCACTTGGACAACTTGGTATCCCCTTGTCGACAGCTAAATCGCTCGTGTCGAACGTTTAACCAGCGCATCCTTGAGGCCTTCTTAGCACTGAGCTCATGATTCCAATGGCTAGGTTTAGCTAAATGTTCCCTTTTGGATCACCCGACACCAAAGGTCATGATTTCCTTGTTGAGACAACTTCGATGGGACTGGTGCTCGAATGTGTGTTTGTGCCATAGAGCCGGTTGCACTGATAGTATTCCCCCCCGTGATCACCCCAGTTCTCGATGTATGCCATATTCTTGAATAGCAAATATAGACCAACACAAAGAAAGATTTCCAGTGAATCGAGGAGGGGTCCGTGTGCTTGGTTCATGGTCCCACATCCACCGATATATGATGTGGCTTTCTGGGTTGACTGCATTACCCTGGTGTAAAGAGGCTGTGGGTCCCCGCCAATAGAAGCTCCCCGTCCAAGAGGTGATAGCTGATGCCTAGGGTTCCTAGACTCATGCACGCAATCACATTTGGATTCTTACCAGCTAGGGGTGTCACGGCGATGGTTCGCAACCAGTTCGCTCGTTACATCCTCGGCGCACGCTCCTCCCACTAGAGACCAAACCCGACACTCCGGGTTGAATTTTTTACAGGCCGACCAGGGAAGCCAGCATCCGCTTTCAGAGCCGGCACTCTTTACCAGTAGGAGTCCGTAATTGTCTTGACAAGTATAGTCGCTCTCGGACACTAACCTTGTATAACGCGTTTGTGTTTTATGAAATAGTAGTGGAGTTCAGAGCAACCTTGCCTGATGATGACTTGCAACCTGAGTTGCACCGGCTGGCTGTATTCCCAGAAATCAAGTTGCTGGTAGCGTTGATGCTACATTGGCACCTGCCCTTAAAATTCTTCTGCTTTGAGGCGGGAGGTGTTGTAGCGATGACGCTGGAGCCATAGCCACTAGATATGGAGCCTGCTAGACTGCCATTTTCCTAGCCTAGGTTTGTGGACATTGGACAGCATTCGTCCACGCCAATTAACTGGGCTTTGGAAGGGTGAGAAGTAGTGTCCATCGTGCACACATTAGACCTGCATCGCCATTCTGACGTGGACGAGGCACACTCGTGCAATCCAGAAAGGCTTTGGTGCGTCAGCCAAACACATTTTAAACCTTTCTCGATAAATTGGCGCTCGGCCATTCGTCACACGGGTGACAACCCGGTTTTGTTTTTAGGAACCAGAATTCATTAAGGCGAATCCTTGCCTGGATATCAGCATCAAAGTCGAGAGATTCGTGCGAGGATACCAACCTTTGTGCCTTACGGAACTGCCATTGCACAAGATGCTATTGTCCCGTGGTTGGTGTTCCAAAATCCTCTCTAGGCTGGATCTCTAACCTAGCTGAAAGGCAGTGCACGCTATTGGGTTCCGTGTTTATGGGTTCCCTTCTTGGACGTTGAGTTCTCGCATTGCAGATGGATTGATGCCAAGGTGGGTTCTTCCAGCTGGTTTTAGTCGTGCCAGAGCCACCCACACTCGCATCGGGCTCCCACTGCCTTAACCGTTGGGTAATCCACATTCAGCCACGGCCTCATCCTTGTGTGGGACGCTGACTTCTTATGATATGGCTTAGTATGCGATCTGTCCAGTCCAGATTTCCTAGCGGGATCCATCCTCACCTGTCAGCTTCATCGTGTTACAGACCTGCCCAGTTCTCCTGAGGACATCCCTTCTAGCGGACTGCCGAACATACGACACAATTATGCCACGTTTCCATCTGCTTTCTTGAAGAAAGCAGATTGGATGGTCTGCATTTCGAGCACCATCGTCTCATGCTGATCGCTTAGGGGGTCTCTCCTGCTGCAGAAGCTTCTTATACTCGTTCACGGCTGGATATTCAAGGTCGCTGTATCCTGATTCCCCAATCATCGCCGCATCCATTATTTGACTGAAAACACCCTTTACTTGAATTCCCTAGTTGCCCACGTCGGACAGCGCGAAGTAACTTGTTGCAACGCCATACGAGATGACTGAAACGTGAGTCTGCCATCCCTGCCTCGCACATAACGCTGACCAGCTATCAAGGTCTAGCCAGTCGGAACGGTATGAACGCAAGGTCACATACCTTGAACGCGAGTACCAAGACTACTCCTTCAGACGAGAGATATACCTTGCCCCAGTGGACCTGGTCAGTTCCATGAAACCAATACAATACATACTTCAGAGCTGACTAGCAGGTGCAGGAGGAAGAAACTCGGCTTCGTGACCAGCATGAGATGCTGAAGCTGATACATCAGGATTGGGATAATTCCCTACACCCAGATTTCATCAAAGATCCAGAGGTGGTTCTTGATTGTGGATTTGGGTCAGGAAACTGGGCATACGATCTCGCGGAATACGACTCAGACTGCACAGTGAGTCGCCTTTCCAATCTAGGTGAGAAGTTCTATACTCATATCTGTTCAGGTCGTGGGAGTCGACATCTGCCCCTCGATGGCTCCACCAGACCAGTTGGAGAATATGGACCTGCAAGTAAGTCAAAAATGTGTTGCTATTTTCTCTATCATTATTGTGGCCTGTCAAGTTTTAACTTGACCACAAAGACCTGTGTCCTGACGCTGATGACAAGATCGCCAACTTGAATGAGCGTTTTGAGTTTGCCGAGCCAGCCACGTTCGATCTTGTCCATTCTCGTTTTGTCGCAAGCGGTATTGCTGCAAACCGATGGCCAAATTACATTCGGGACATGCACAGGTGCAGTGAGGTGTTCATTCTGTCGCGATCAGTCGTTTGACAGGTGACAGGGTGCTGCGGAATAATGGATGGGTGCAAATAACTGAGTGGGATCTGACCTTTCGGTCTGATACAGGGGATATCGACAACCTCCAGGCCCTCCAAGAATGGACTAGGGTTTATATCGAATCCCTAGGGCGCACAAATCGCGCCGAAGGGAAGAAAAGTGCAAGAGTAACAGTCGACTGCGAGACCTGGCTCAGAATGGCCGGGTTTGTCAACGTTAGCTCCGATATTCGAGACGTACCAACCTGTGCATGGCGGACGGGTATGTTGATCTGATACGTCGAGGAACTTCATGGATGACCTATCTGGCTGACAGGACCCACTAGATGAACCATCTCGAAGCATAGGTGAGGCCAATCTTCCGAATACAAGAGACCTCATCCGATCATTGGCCTTGTACCCAGTCATACGTCGAGGGGTGCAGACCAAAGAGCAGTTCGAAGCGCTTGCAGATGCTGCTTGCGCGGAACTGGGTAACGTTGACGCTCGCCCATATATCCGGCTGTGGGTACTGTCAATTCAGCAGATACATCCTTGCTAACATTCCACATAGGTACACGGTATTTGGCATGAAGCCTTGAGGAGCTTTAGAGAATGCCGATCGCCTTTCCACTGCCAATGGCAATGACCTGCAACCGCCATTTGAATGTCTGCGGACAGGCCGATAATGGGTGATGTGCGGTAGATCTGGATCATTGTATCATTGGATCATGGTGACGCTGGCACAGATGAGTCGGCCCCTTCAAGAGCTATGAAACCACGACGTCGCCGTCAACATGGCCAAGTTCAGCGTTGTGATCTGATCAATGATGCCCGAAAATATTTGGCGGATATTAACACTGGTCCACTCCCAGGCCTAAGATTCCCCGGATTTCAGAAACCGCCATTGGACACAATTCCCTTGATGGGAATATCTGGGAAGCGTTTATGGTCCTAATCAGCTGGAGAAGGGAATACGGCCGTTCTGCTGAGTAGCTATGCGTTGCCCAGATGACTGATTGGCTAACTCTGATATGAAAATGCTCACTCTCGACACTGTCTGATGTCGGCTGATATCTCGTCCCTCTAAATGCATCGGTGGGCTTGATGTCTGGACCAGCAGAGAAGACTGTCATTGACGGTCGAGCTTGGAAGCTCATGTCACTTGTACCTGAATGCTTAGAAAGACCAGACGATGGATGGGATGAACGACCACTGCATTGGTCTGGGGAAGATATCATCGCCTTCAGTCGTCTCTTGAATTTGAGCCCAAGTATCTTGTAGACAGCTGTCATATCTTGAATAGATCAGGTCTTCTCTCAAAAACCGTATGGCGGGCGTCATCAGTGGGCCTCCGTGTCGAAACTGCCAGTTTTAGTTGCAAAGGGTGTCCTTAGCACCTGCACTAATTACTTTAGAGATCGCTTACCTGGCTGCTTACCTAAGATCAGTCTTATGTAAGCCAAGCGACCAAAATGCTTGGCATTTCTTTTCTGTTCTGTAGAACTTCGGACTCTCGCTGGCGGTGCACCGAACATAGTATTTGCACTTCCTGGCTCCTCATGTTGCTACTGAGATCCGACAATCGCGATGCCTTCTACATATAAAAAGGACAAGCCATGGGATGTCGACGGCACAGACCACTGGACGGTACGAGCAAGCCTCTATAAATCACTGGGCTCTTCTTACTGACGTGTTGGCGCTGCTAGACCGAAGAATTTAAACCTGAACATAATGTTGCTGGTACCTTCACGGAAGAGTCCTCCTTTGCTTGTCTCTTTCCAAAGTACAGAGAACTCTATCTCAAGCAGGCCTGGCCGCTGGTCACGAAAGCTCTAGAAAAGAAGGGTATTGCATGCACTCTAGATCTAGTGGAAGGTCGCATGGAAGTGCGCACAACACGGAAGACCTTTGACCCTGCCGCCATCTTGGATGCTCGCGACCTCATAAAGCTGCTTGCCCGTAGTGTTCCTGTGCCCCAGGCCATCAAAATTCTTCAAGACGACACTGCCTGCGACGTTATAAAGATCAGAGGCCTTGTGCGGAACAAGGAGCGATTTGTCAAGCGAAGACAGCGCCTGCTCGGACCTAATGGTTCCACTTTGAAAGCGCTGGAACTCCTCACTTCCACCTACATCCTTGTCCAAGGCAACACAGTCAGTGCGATGGGCGGGTACAAAGGCCTCAAGGAAGTTCGGAGGGTCGTCGAGGACTGCATGAATAACATCCATCCTATCTACCATGTGAAAGAACTTATGATCAAACGTGAACTTGCCAAAGACCCAGAGCTAAAAAACGAGAGCTGGGACAGATTCCTTCCACACTTCAAACGGAAGACTCTGAGCAAAAGACACATTCCGCACAAAGTGGTTGACAAGACCAAAAAGGTCTATACTCCATTTCCTCCACCACAAGAGAAGAGCAAGATCGATCTGCAAATTGAAAGCGGAGAGTACTTTCTTGCCAAACAAGCCAAAGACCGTGCCAAAGAACAGGAGAAGCGGGAGAAACAGCAGGAGAAGAAGGAAGAAAAGGCGCGTGCACGAGCTGAAGCATTTGTCGCTCCCGAAGAAGCGTCCGAACCTGGGAGAGAACACAAGGCGAAGAAGAGAAAGAGTCAAGAGGAGAAAACCCAGCTCCCATTGTCCAAAAGACCCAAGGGCAGCAGGGGATGAGCATGAGTTCCTTGTCTTTTGGTGTGCAGGTGAAGTTACCAACTGTAATCAACCACCCTGGAAATTACAAAGAAGCGATGGGCTCGGGTCCATGTCCCAAATCCTCGACACGCGGATCACATGTTTATTGGTTTGGCTGATCAAGACGAGCATGTATCCATTTGGACAAGCCACCACACCCGATGTCATCAACCCTCCTCTTCTGCTGTTCACTTTCCCAGTTGTTAGCAAGTGGCGGAGGCAAAAGGTCAGGTTACGACTTCTACTTTTGCATCTGAGAGCAGCCCACTATGGCTAAGGCCCCAACCTTTCAAGACTCTCCGAGCAAGTAATGTTTTGGGCACTGGTGTCGAGCCCGCTACCCACATCGGTCACATAAGTGCAACTTTTGTTGCGCAAGGAACACTTGAGAGAGGCTACAACGAGAATTGACTGGACCCATATTCGGGGGTGTGGCCTCCTCCTGGCCCGCTGTCATGACCCATTGATATGTGGTCATCCACACTGGTTGCTCTTGCATGGATCACTTGTTCAGACCTGACCACTTGCAATTGTGGAGGCTGAGACCATTCAATCATGTGAAGATGGAGAACAAATACCGATCGGCTACTTCACCAGCCACTGAGGACACGGGACACGCCCGAGCTCGGAGAAACCTTTCGCCAAGAGATTAATCCGACTTTTGGTCTTATCCTGTTACGGACTAACATGGAACCATTTCGCCGCTTCCATCCTCCTTCTAGCGCAAACTCTGTTATTGTTGCAGTGCTAGGCTAGTACCTCGTACGCTGCACGGAATATCCACTCTCAGAGTTTCAAGCAATACTGAATCAACCAGGGATCCTGTAGTCTTTCTATGAGGTGATCGGAAAATACGACTAAGCGCAGATGGGGTTCCTGTTCATCCTGGAGAAGTCTTCAGATTTCACATTTGAGGCATTGTCGTTGCGGCCACTTGCAACAAAAATGTGCACATCACTCAACAAACTACAAAAATTTCGAAAGTAGTTTCTATCAGACCCTCATTCAGTTGCAATTCGAAAGCGGTCTGCATGAGCCCTGGCACACAATTGGTGGAGCTTCATGCAGGAACGCATATGTTTCTAGGGTACGGAATAGATTAGTGTCGTCATGTGCATGAACAGCCTCAGACCCATGTGCTGGTCCGACCGGTCTCTTGAGGATGGATTGCCGTCGACATAAGTGACCCATTACTCGTAATGCGTAGACAACGGCGTTCGACCGGTGTTGCACCCGGATCCCAACGCGGCGGAGCCTCGAGTAGTGGAGATATGTTCCGTATACTAGGAGCCCTTGCAGCAATAACCCTCGCATCTGTGGAAGCTCTTGAGGGAAAATTGCTAGAGTTGGATGGTTCCATTGGTCATCTAGAGCCTCCCTTCCCACTGTTTTGATTTCCATTACCTTTTTCGGGGAGCTAAAGCCCAGACTCTTCCCAGAACCATGGGGGCGTTCTCCTAAATTGCCAATCACCGATCAGGTACGCCCCATCCCGATTGCCGGCGCCTGACCTCGTACACTTGTGGAAAAAAGTATCGCCGACCCGGGAGCCCCACGCTTCGAGCCTCGTCGGAACTCCTCTCCAGCTGCACATCCAACACCAATCAGACATGCTCGCTCGAATTGACGCTCGCAGACACTTCCTAGGGTTCGAGCTGCCCACTTCTCATTGAATCATGCTTCAGCCCACCCCAGGGCCTGGCTTTAGTATCCAATTAATCACTCGTGTCCACAACACAATTCGACTCTTTGGCCATGCTAGAAACGGTCTTGAGTGAGCTCTCTCTTGGTGCTCGCCCAAACTCTCTTTCTACGCGATGCTGGCCAGTCCCTCATATGCATCATGCAAACGCTCTCCACCTATCAGCTGACAGGGGCAGGCAATGTAAAGCTCGAGCACTGCATTCGGAACACGATCGGGTTTCCCCCAGCATCATGGGCAAGGGAAGTGGATTTTGGTGAGGAGCTTTTGCCAGTGTGAGATCTATATAATATACGATCCAAGTCCATCACAAATCTTCACCTCAATCGCCAGCTTCTCCTCCATCCAGTGAACTCTATAAGCGTCACTTACAAAAAAGAGGATAATCCTACTTTTGTAAAGTCGATC
This sequence comes from Exophiala aquamarina CBS 119918, assembly GCF_000709125.1. Classification (NCBI taxonomy): domain Eukaryota; kingdom Fungi; phylum Ascomycota; class Eurotiomycetes; order Chaetothyriales; family Herpotrichiellaceae; genus Exophiala; species Exophiala aquamarina. The sequence continues at coordinate 182,409 of NW_013550585.1, forward strand.
TTGGTCTTCTTCCAATTCTCCTACCAACACCACCCGAGGACCTTGCCTCACAACAGCATTCATCTACCATACTCAAGCCCTCTATCTCGCATCAAATTATCACCAACAATGGCCGACAATGATGGTATCACACAGCGTCAGCCTTCCAACGCTGATGCAATGTCCAACGTTGGCCGTCGCAAGAGCACTGTGGTCAACAAGGGCTTGACTGGCGCTTCAGCCTTGACCGTCAGACAATCTATCTACCCCATTACTCTCGTCACCCTCCTCTTCTTCCTTTGGGGTTTCGCGTACGGGTTGCTCGACGTGCTCAATGCCAAGTTCCAGACGTCTCTCAATATCACTGCCGCTAAGGCTGGTGGTCTGCAAGGCAGTTACTTCGGTGCTTACTTCATCGGCCCTCTCACATACTCCGGCTGGTTTGTCAGGAAGTTCGGATACCGCTGGACTTTCATCCTGGGCCTGTGCATCTATGGCGTTGGAGCACTGATGTTCTGGCCTTCTGCGGTCTACGCCTCTTTTCCTGGATTCTGCGGCAGTCTATTCATCGTCGGCTCCGGTCTTTCAACCCTGGAGACCTCCGCCAACCCCTTCATCGCAACCTGCGGTCCACCCAGACTGTCCGAATTCCGCCTGGAGCTTTCGCAGTCTTTCCAGGCTGTCGGCTCTGTGATTGCGCCTCTGCTTGCCTCCCGAGTCTTCTTTAAGGAGACCCACAGCACCGATCTCTCCCACGTCCAGTGGACCTATGTTGGTATTGCGGCCTTCGTCTTCCTTCTCGCGGTCGTCTTCTTCTTCAGCCCTCTTCCCGAAGTCACCGATGCGGACATGGCCCTCCAAGCCGAGCAATGCTCCGATCTTACTGGTTACGAAGAGAAGCCACTTCGGAAGCAGTACAAGCTCATTTTCGGAGTCGTAGCACAATTCTGCTACGTCGGCGCTCAAGTTGCTGTGGCTTCTCAGTTCATCCGCTACAGCGAGGAGTCAGCAGGTCTCACTGAAGCTCAGGCATCCGACCGTTATGCCATTGGTCAGGCATTGTTCGCCATTGGAAGATTCGCCGCCGCTGGAATGTTCATGTTCATCAAGCCCCGCCTCGTCCTCTTGGTTTTCATGACCGCCATCATGGTCTTCATCGGTGCTGCCATCGGCGCGCAAGGCGAGGCTGGTGTCGCAATGCTCTCACTCGTACTCTTCTTCGAATCTTGCATTTTCCCCACCATCTTCACCCTTGCCATCCGTGGCCTTGGCCGACACACCAAGCGTGGCTCATCCTGGATCGTTGCCAGCGTTTGCGGTGGTGCCTTGTTCCCTGCTCTCACCGGTCTTGCCGCCGACAACATGCAAAGCTACCACAAGGCAATGTGTGTACCTCTGGCTGGCTTCTTCGTTAGCTTCCTCTACCCCATCTACTTGAACACCCTCTGCGCCCGCGAATTGGATGGTTTCCGCGAGACCAAGATCGGGTACGTCGATGAGCGACGAGGCACAATCATCGGGGATATCAACGATATCCAGACCTTCGAGGAAATGCAAAAGAGAACCTCGGTCAATGTCGAGAAGGTGTAAATTTTCTTCTCTCAGGATGGCCACCTCTCGAATAATTTCAAGGTCATAACTACAATTGCGCAGTTGTCTGCATGACTGACTGCTGCCTCCTTGCGAGTACCTAGGTGTTTGGAGTGTGAACGGACGGGAATGGTGGAAGTGGATGGGTGTTGTATGGGTTACGATAGTTAATGACACCAAATGAACACAATTTCTACCTGAATACAGCGAGTCATTTTTTCTCATTAATTCCCTGGTCATCCAGCTCACGACTGGTCATTAGTGCTGCGCGCTACTTATCAGTGCTTTCTACATAACTACGGTTTTGGTATTTGCACCCCTTGCATCTGAATACAGGCACTGGGACCGAGGAAGAAGTTTGTCCTAGCATAGGTTGTCTTCCAAACGACTCTTGGACAAACTGGACGCAAATAAAAATAACCTCTCGACCCAAGAGGGAGATTTCACGTTGGGACTGTAGAGCGCGATCACCTGAGGTCTAGAGGGTCTCCATTTGCTGATCACCAAATAAGCTAGGCTCGTGGGCGCGAGCCGTGAGAGTTTGATGAAGAATGAAAAGTTTAAGTCCCAAATATCCGGGACAATTGTATAAACCCCAGTGGGGCACACACCGTGAGTGCGGGGACCATCCCTTGGTTACGTCAACGCAAGACCGACACGAGAGCCGCCAGGTGGATAAAAGGGCCGAGTCGTGCTGGTGCAGGTTGCAGCTGCAGGGATTCAGTATGTGAAAAAGCCTCTGGACCATCGAGACTCTCCTTGGCAGAGTATCAAGGGAAAAGTTACTGCGTATCCTCCAATGTTGTCAAGCACAACCGAATTACAGAAACTCTCTTTCGCGGGGGTCTATCCTGTCAAACAGCCCGTCCTAGCCAAGCGCGAGCAAGACGCTGGTCCATGTGACCAATTCCAGCAATCGCCAATGGTGACAATCCCTCTTGGAGATATTCCGAATGTGGTTGTGGATAACTATCAACGTCTGGGTGATCGTTCGCTCCAGCCCTTTGACTCTGCACGAAAGCAGCCCTGGTCGACCTGACGGTGTGAACCCATTCAAGGCTTTACCCCTCTTTCCCAATTGTGGATATTTCGATACACAAAGCCAAAGAACTGGAACGTGAAGTCCCTTTCTGGAAACAAGAAGTGCGGGGGTTCTCTTGGGACCTCAGTTGCCTCTTCTGGGCGTCTTCACTTGATGGGTGAGAGTCTGAATCGCTCGTCTGGACCCGACGTACGAGAAATGCGAGCTGGCGTCTTGCCAGAGCCCAAAGGTGACAGGGAAGCCAGGCGGTGGACATGTGATACTATTGCATGGGCGACTTCGGCCATTACTAGCACTCACAGGGAGGGCGTGCCACCGAGATAGGGAAATGGGAGATGCCATCATCTGTGCAATCACGTTCTTTATGATCCCTGTCCCCGCTTCCGCATAGCTCCCGCGAGGGGATGATCAGTGACTCTGCCTCGCACGAGGTACCGAGTATCTAAGTTGACAAGAGGATTCCCCGTGCGTCTCGTATTGTCTGATCCAGTTTCGAGGACCGTGCTCGCGTCTCTGAACCAGAAGTGCGTCCAAGTATCATCACAAGAAACTTGAGTGGAGCGCTCGCGATTGCTTGTTGACCCAAGATGCGGCTCACTCACAAGACTTCTCCTCATCCGTGCTTCCCGTCAATTCGGTGTCTCGAAATGGAGAGAAAAATCCACAAAAACGCCGTGATCTGCGATATAGGAGATCCATTTCCTATCCCCAGGCATGTAAGGGGTAAGGGTTTGAAAAAGGCCTTAGTGCCAGCCACCAGCCTTCGACATTTGAGAAAGTTAAATGGCGCCCAAACAACTTGATATCTTACGATGGTCAACAGACCCGACTGCCGATTCTCGACTGAAGGAAAAGAATAGCCTTAGCTGAAGCAGGGAGGTCCTTCGATGGTGAAAGATGGTGGATCTCAGTAAAGATCTGGCTGACTGAAAGCTGGATTTCTTTCCCATAGGAAAACATTTCCGATCTCAAGGCGGGTCGTACTTGGTGTCGAGAACATACATTCGCGAACTCCATGGGGAATAATTAGGGGCGCTCGTTGACGGCTGAAGCAAAAGCGCATCGGGAAAAGAAATTCGGCCCCCCGGTTTCACACCCTCGTCGACGATGCTCTTTGTCTTTATTGCCGCGATCGGTCGTCTATTGATGATTCTGGTCGCTTTAGCAACAGCATTCAATGTGGACTGTTCCTGCCCTCAGTATTGGAGCTCTCGCTCCTTCCATAGCCGGTGCCTAATCGGATATCACCCTAATTAGACAATGCCAAGAAATCGAGGCAGGAACACTTTGGACAGCCGACCTCGGTTGCACCATTGTATGTATTTCATGTGAGATCAACGACGAGACCATGGTTTGCATATATGTTGAACGCGGCCTGAAAATATCCAGGAACGTTCATCGGAGCAGACTGTGATCGTCCAACACTGGCGAGCCAACCCAGCATTACATATCGATATGAGATTCGTACCTGATCAGGACATTCCTGATCTTAGTGGCAGGGTGGTTTTGGTGACAGGCGGTAGGATACCCGAAGCTCTTGCTCAACTTGGACCGGGTGGCTTATAGGACTCAAAATGCAGCGAACATTGGGCTTGGTCGAGAGACTGTGCGACAAGTGGCGAAGCACACTCCAGCTCATATCTTTCTGGCCGCGCGAACTAGATCTAAGGCTGAGACGACCATTGAAGAGTTAAAGCGAGAGAACGCAAGCGCTGCCCCGATTTCTTTCCTTGAGTTGGACCTGGCCTCTTTTGAAAGCATTAAAAAGGCTGCGTCGACTTTCAACAGCAGCTCGGAGCGACTGGACCTCCTCATCAATAATGCAGGAATCATGTGCACGCCCGTTGGGACTACGGCTGAAGGCTATGAGCTGCAGTTCGGCACGAATCACGTCGGCCATGCTTTGCTGACGAGGCTGTTGTTGCCGAAACTCAAGCAGACCGCGACCGCGCACCCAGAGGTTGATGTCCGCATTGTCAATGTGTCTTCTGGCGGTCATATGATGGCACCCACAGATGTGTATCCTCTGGCAGACCTCAAAGGAGAACTGGGAATTTACAGCACCTTGACCCGCTATGGCCTCTCGAAATTGGCCAACATACACTTCACTCAGGAGCTAGCAAGGCATAACCCGGCCATCAAGTGCGTTGCAATCCATCCTGGGCTAGTCAACACCAATTTGACATCTGGCTGGTTAGCCTTCCACCCTTGGTTTGTTCATCCGATCAATCTGGTGGGATGGTTGATCGGTCAGTCTGTGGAGAAGGGAGTGCTGAATCAGCTTTGGGCTGCCTTCTCACCAGAAGCGAAGTCTGGCGCTTATTACTTTCCCGTGGGCGAGCTAAGACATGACGGAAAGGTCGACAATCATAAGGCCGCACAGGAACTGTGGAAGTGGACAGAGGAGCAGCTTGAAGGGCAAGCGTAGTCTTCAGTCTTTTGAGTTTCCCGTGATTTTTCTCCAAGCGTCTAAGCGATTTGTTTCCAGCGTCGGAAAATGGTCAGTCCCTTCGACTGTTACCGAGAGAAATGGCCCTCGAGAAGCAAGGTGAACTAATGCACGAGGAGTCAAAGAAGGCGTATGGACGTCTCAAAGCGTTACTGCAGTATGAACAAATCTCTCATACAATGATGATTTCATATCGCCCTAAGGAGTTCAGTTTTCCTGTTTCAAAGACAGCGGGCTGGCAAGACACCAAGAACTCGTCATCGAAAGAATCTGTGGTAAAAGTGCCGTATCTCCTAAATTCTGTTTCTCGGCCCGTGGGCACAAGTAGGAGACCTTTGTATCTTGGAATGCGATTTCTCAATCCACGAAGGACCGGTAGGCAGTAAACAACGTGAGGCAGATGAATTGTCTTGTTGACTCCCTCGTCGAGCCGACATATGGCAGACGATATTGTCTTATCGCCGACTTTCAAGGCGATTCCGGGAGTCGCTGAGCCAGGTTGATGCACCCGCGAGAGACCCCCACGTGCTAGAACACCGCATAGGCGTAGATAACCGCTGCTTATCTGACCCATCCTGTCTTGGTCGACTGAAGTCACGACTGCACTCGTGATTTCCACCAGGGGCGATGCTGAAGTCCATGTCTCTTGCTCACACGGCACCGTAGCGACTCGAGACGCCCACGACCAGGTTGGTGCTACATAAGCTCCCGAACTTTGCAGAGGGTGTCCACGCTCCTCTACATCCCACAGGAGCTGGAAAGGTAGATCCGCTTTCCAAAGGCCTGCCAGGTACGTGTCTTGTGGAATGACATGGCGCTGAAGCTTGCGGGCAATCCCAGACAGAGCAACCAATCGATCCGACTGTCGACTCAGACTCCCTGCAGAATATTTCTTCATGACTTCGTCCCACACCAAATATGGCCCTCGGCTGTTGTTTTGGTCCGGTCCGTCTACATAAGGCCCTCCTGAAAATGGTAGAAGCTGTTTGAACTGCTCTCCAAATTCCCCAGGAAGCCCAAATGGGAAAGACTCGCATGCTTCCTGGCCGGAACACTCCCAGTATAGCTGGTTTGCAGCAAAGTGCAGGACGCGGGGTGATAGGAGGCGTTCTTGAAGGACCCACGAGCGAGAATTTAGAGGCGCAAGATTGACATTCTGAATCCAGTCGTCTGTGTCCATGCATCGAAGGACCTTCTTCGGCTGGTTCAAGGGTACCACAGAAATGAGACAAGGCAAGACTGCTTGGGCATCCCTGTCAGAGAAAAGTCCTCGGCTGCCATCCTCTGCAGCCGTGGCCGCAAGAGTACAAAAGGCGTTTTGATAGATATCTCCCATGATCGCAGACTCGCTTCGCCAGTCGGAGATAGAGTCCTGAAGGATGCACAACGAGTCGATCCATAGATAGCGTATACCAAAATCGTCCCAGAACCTCCTGGTCACTACGATGGCATCTTGGAACGTTTTGCAAAGTTTCGAGATCTCGACTCCCTCACGCAACAACGCGTCTGTTTCAGAGGTGAGTTTTAGTCTGGGACCAGAACCCCAGCAATGGCTGAGAGCTAGATATTCAATCTCATGATTGCTAGCTCTTTCTAGGGTTAGGATTCGAATCCGGTTTCCTTTGTAGATTTCAATTAGTCTCTTGGGAAGTTTTCGCTGATGCAGTTCTGAGATTGGCGTGCACTGGTTGTGTTTCGAGAAACAGTTGGAGATCCAGCTTCGAACTGTGGCCCAGCTGTTTTCTGACCAAGTATTTGAATCGACATTGAGGACTTCTCCCTCGATGTCCGTTTCTTCGCACGAGAGCAATCTAAAATGCTTCTTGAACGGCTGCACATAGTCTTCGTGGTTCACAACAACCGTCTGGTACTTATACTCCATCATCAGTCTCCGCGGCTTCAGATCGTCCTTGAAAATCGCTCGATTGAGAGTCAGATAGCATGGTAACCAGTGAGCAGGCAGTCCATTCTGCAGATATTCATCCAAGAACCGGTGAATCTCTAGCGGAGCGGCCATCCACAACAAATGGCACAGCTGGCATCCATTGAGAGCGGAATACTTTAGCCTGGGAAGACTGTGATGACTCGCTTTGTAGAATGGCGAAGAGAAAATTCTGGTCAATGGCTCGCCTGATGTGGGATTGGTGTTTGAGTCTTCGCCCAGCTGGTTCAGCTCGACGAATGCGTCCTGGCAGACATTACACAGCATGTTGCGAAGATCCAGCAGAGATATGGGAGATATCGAGAGAAAAATGCAGTGAAAGACCAGTGGCAGGGCCTGACGGGCTATCTGATTAAAAGCATCTCGTTGATAAATAGACTCCCCGCCTTCTCAGCCTCATCTTCAGTCAGCCCCCGTACCGAGATGTATGAATCTTGGCCAGTACTTTAGCAAAGAACGGCTCGATTTCAAGCTTTGTCCCAGCTAAGTTATTTCAGCAACGGGCCGAGGAGCAGGGGATGCCATTGACCAAGTTGGATCGCATCATCCCTCCGTGTCCAAGCTTGATAGGCGCAACCGCCCAGGGGTCTATCTGAACCCCGTCGGCTCCTTGGCCCTCCATGACGTAATTATATAGCTCATGAAAGCTCATCTCTAAGCTTAAACGAGGGATCGCTTAAATAACAATCATCTGTGAAAAGCGCCTACTTCTCTACAACTCAATTTTCAAGAACTCCAAAGAAAAGGTCCCAATATAGAACAATCTCTGATAAGAATGGCGCCCTCGCGAGGTCCTTCATCCACGGCGGCGTCCATACCGCCACCCTCAAAGGAGGCCTCAGCTTCAGCCTCAGCCGACAATGACGATTTCGCCGTGCAACAACAGAGTAACAGCGCGCTCCGTAACGCCAAACGCAACCTCAATTTCTTGCTATCGCCGGGCGCCCATGGTGCGCCAGGCGAGCGACCAGCACGTCTGCGAACTCGGGCGCTCCTGCGCACGCTCCGGTACGTGACACAATTCATATTCTGGCGGCTAGTGCGCTGGGCCAAATACGTGGCGGTTGGCAGTCTCGTGGCCGCCGTGGGTGCGACAGCGTTCGGTAGTGCAATTACTGGCGTGGCGTGGTTGGCCGCGCCACCGACAATCGGCGCCAGTATCATCGCCGCGAGTGTTTGGGGTGTGGGCAAGTATGTTGCCGGCCGAGCCCATGCTAGGTGGATGAAGAGTGGTGGGGATGTGGGTGAGGAGATCAGGGAGAGGGTGGAAGATGACGGTGGTGTCAGAGGGGAGGGTGCATATGGCGTCGACATGGGTCCTAGAGCTGTGCCGTGGTAGTGCAGCTACGATTGAGGCATTGTCGTTTCTGCCACCCATCTACATCTACCCAGAGGTCTGGCTTTATGCAAAGGAGCATCTGATATAGGGGCATATCACATCTATGGAATAAAAGTATGTGGTTAGCGCCGCCTTGCCGAGTTCCACGATTCGAACTCGAATACCATCTGGCTGGTAATGCTCTTCGGCGTCATCTTGATCGCCTTCTCAATATCCTCCGGTAACGTGCTGTCCCTGTCGGCATCCATGGCGAATTCGCCTGCAGTCTGGCAGATGCCGACGATCTCTGCGCCAGAAAAGCCCTCAGTTAACGACGCGAAATGTTGGGCGTCTTCCTCGATTCCTGTTTGCGGCTCATACGCGAATTTTCCAAAGCGGTTTTGGAAGATTTCGGTTCTTGCTTCTAAGTCAGGTGGGCCAATGTATACAACATTGTCAAATCGTCCTGGACGCATCAATGCAGGATCGATGTTCTGGGGCTTGTTAGTTGCGGCAACCACGAGGACATTCCGAAGCTCTTCAAATCCGTCCATCTCATTCAGCAATGTTGTCAGCACATTGAGGTCGCTGCCACTCTTGCCTCGAGAAGCAATGGCGTCGATCTCGTCAAAGAATATGATGCTCGGACTGGCAGCTCTTGCTTTTCGGAACACCTCTCGTGTTGCCCGCTCACTTTCGCCCACATACATCGATATGAGCTCAGCGCCTTTCACGGCAAGGAAGTTCAACCCTGCTTCAGTAGCCAAGGCTCGAACCAGAAGTGTTTTCGAACACCCTGGTGGACCATAGAGCAAAACCCCTTTCTTCGGGAGCAGACCGATCCTGTGCATCCTCTCGGCATACTTCAGCGGTCGTTCAATGGCATTTTGTAGTTGTTTTTTGATCTCATGTTGTCCTCCTATGTCTGACCAGCGAACGGTGGGCGTTTCGAGAAAGATCTCTTGTAGTGCTGAAGGTCGAATCTCTTGTAGTGCCTGCTCAAAATCATGATGTGATACACGCAAAAGAGAGCTTTCTTGCTTCATGGCGCTGTTTGTCCCCGCCAACCAGTCGGTATTTTCGTTGAGGGGCGCCGCCTTTTCGCTCTGATACGCGTACGCCCCTTTACTGCCGGGAGAAGACTCTTCGTTCTCATTTTCCGCTCTATCCGCGGCTATCTCGAGTGTTTCTCGGAAAAGCGCATAGAGGTCGGCACCAACATAACCATGAGTCTTCTCAGCCATGGTCTGTAGGAGCTCGTCGTCCGGCGAAGCTTCGTTCTCTCGTATGGCAATTAGAATTTGCATCCGTTGCTGCATCGAAGGAATTGGCAGCTCTATTTCTGCTTCGAATTCTCCTTGAGCACGCAGACTCTGATGGATGTCATTAGGGTGTAAGATCTCGGCGACCACCAATGTCGGACTTCCCCTGATCTGCTTGAAGAGGTCATGGAGGCTAGCCGGGCTCATTGAGGAGGTTTCCCGGCTCTCTCGTGATAGATATCGTAAATCGACAATGATTAGCCTTGGTTCTGTGGTTGGCGAGATCTTGATGCTGGTCGCCCAATTCACTACCGACGGCCAGCCAGATTCGGCCAGAGCCTGAATAAACGCGGACTTTCCGGTACCCTTTGCGCCATAGATGAGAACTCCTTGGACGGGTCGATGTGTGGCCCAGCTCTGCCTCACTGTAGTCCGGCGTAGTCTGTGGACGATCTTCCGTAGCTTGATGACTTCTTGCTCGAGACCTCCAAGACGCGCCGGTCGGAAGTCAATGTTGATTATCTGTTCTGAGTCTTCAGGGCTCGATATCCGGAAGGAACTTTCCCTGGTTATTCTTGCAATCATATCCCCTTCGACACCAATATCTTTAACAAAGAATTCAGTGCTGTCGATTCCTAACTTCAACACGATCCGTTGGGATATGGCCAGATGTTCATGGATTCCAGGTATCGTATGCTTTGCATACATTGCGTAGAATTTGGCCGCTTCCGGCTGAAGGCCTGGCCCTGAAGGCTGGAATGTAACTACATCGGCATCCTGCACCCGGCCGACTGTGCGAGAGATGGTGATTTTGTCCCCAAGCTTCAGACCATAGCACTCCTGTAATACCCTGGACGTCTGCACCACATAGTCCTTAATGCCTGATGCTTCCCAGGCGATTGCAAGCTTTCTCCTGTCGGATGGATTGACAGATCCCCCATGGATTTCACAGGTGTCTCCGGATTTTAATTTCATGGAAAACAGTGAGACGGCATTGAGATTGATGCGGAAGGCCTCTTTGTCGGTGTTGGACGGGCGAACAGTAAAAGTAGTCATCGTGCTGGATGATAGCGATTACGAAATGGCTTTGATCTTGACTTGCCTTGATGATTTAAGATAATGGGTCACAACATGGTCGCTAGCTTTCATGTCATTTTTTCTCCCGCGAAAAGCCCCAGATCTTAGGGACTGACTATAGCTGGTACTCCGTACTGGCCATTCTATTGGAAACAGACAGCTTTGGAGATCCTGATATTTAATCAGAAATTTAAAGGGTTGGCTTGGCGTAGAAGCCCTTAGGAACCATGGCAAGGCTACGAATAAATTATATGAACACATTGTCTCAGTGAAGGTTGATGAACTAATGTAGGATTGCGGATTTAGAGATCATTACTCCTTGGAGGCTGAACTCAATTCAACTCAACTCAACGATTCATACGATGGCTTCTTGCCAGCACTACGGGTCAATCGCTTTGTGAGGCCAGTCTCGTCTAGTGTTTCATGGTCTGTTGAACCGTGAATGTTGGAATCCACCAATTCTGTGCCAGATTCCTCACTCAAATCCTCCGCCTTGGGAACTTTCTCCCAACCTTGAGTGTTTTCTGATTTTGAGCTTTTAGTAATCTCCTTGACGACTTTAGCGCCTTCGCTCTCGACTCCGTTCCAGGAGCTACAGCCCGCACACCTCCATCGGCCCAGCTCCTCCAAGGTATTGACGCCTGGGGGTGCCTGCCCGTTGACAAGACGGCAATTTGAGCAAAGCAGAACAAGTCTGTTCTTTGCTGCAGTCTCGTCATCACCAAGTAGGACATCCAATATTCTATCATACCAGTGTGGTGCTTGTTCATATGCTGTTCTAGGTGGTGGTGGGTGAGGGAAGGCGTTTGGGGCAAATCCTGGAGAGTCTGGTGCGACGTCACTTGGGCTCTGGGCAGATACTGGAGAGTGTTCACGAATAGGAGAGACTGGAGCTACCGGAAGATGAGGATTAACGGGAGGCGCAGAGAAGTTTCTGCCAGGAATGTTCGCGGTGGGGGGGGGAGGAATGCCAGTTCTTTGGGGTTGTTGCTGAGATTGGCCTTGAGGTTGGGCTGGTTTCTTTGGCCTTTGTTGTGATGATTTGGACGTGGGTTTGTCCGCAGGAGCGCCGCCGTACTTTTGTAGGAGTTCTTGAGTGCTGTCGTACTTCGTAGCTTTCTTGAGATCTGCGATTTTTGCTTCTCGTTGCTTCTGCAGTTGTTCCAGGTAAGATTGTTGACGGCTGATCCTCCAATCGGCAAGGGTTGTGATGGACCTTCGCACTGCGTATATGACCAGAGGAGCACCTAACAAGCCTCCATAATGGTAAATGGACCAGTTCTGAGGCCCCAAGACAAGCACGATGACGAGCGAGTACAAGAGATATGTTAAGGTGGTATAGAGGGTCCAGAGGGCCTTCGCGCGTCGGCCTCGACTTCTTGTGGAATCCAGAGCAAGATTGGCGGCGGCGATCTGAGAAGAGAGCTTCGAAAGAGCCTTTTCAAACGAGGCGGGGGAGTTGGCATCGCCCTATGGTAGTCAGAGGTAGTTTCGAGAAATTCGTGCAGACAGTAAAAATCCTCACCTTCCAGAACCACGACATGCTTGCTCTCCGCATTGGGACGGAGCGGACAACGCGAGGTCTCTGGTAGAATTAAATGAGGAGCAACCCAGAAGGCGTCACTGGTAGGCAGCCTGCGCGATGAGAGGGATTGCCTGTCATGTCATCATGGAGCAGGTCAAATGGTGATGTCCTCAAAGATCGTGTGAGGCACACGACGAGATGTAGATGTAAAGAATGTCAAGAATACAAAGTGGCCCTCGCGCTTGTCGTTTGGTGCGTTGTGCAGCCCTGCGTCATGTCAATTGGAAGGTGCACCACTCCCCAGAAGCCCCCTACAAAAGAAGGAGCGATAGGGACGACCCGCGGAGCCGGAATAACTATTATTGCCCTTGTCCCCTCCCCGCCGGACAAAGTGGAAGGAACACGTATTCCACGACACACGAACGCGACTGCTCCTGCTCCCGGGGAGCGACTGCGCCTTCCATGTGACGATGGTTGGAGTTCGTTCACCCTTTACAACAAAATAGTTGAGGACAACTCAACCACTTTCCTTTTCAATTGGAACAAACGACACACCACGCACACGGTTAAGAATAACACCCCTTCACTCACTCCTCGGGCTCTCTCTGCCTACACATTCCTCCAGCCCTTCTGCCCCCCGCCGCAAGTACCTTTGACCTCTCTCCGTGTCGTTGCAATACCGACTCTCACCCAGGTTAAGCCCAACATGCCTGGCATGTGGCTCACAGATATGCAGAGTATGTTGTGATTGAAGATTTGGAATGAGACCCAATGCTGATAATATGCAGAGATTGGGGTGGCCTTTTGCTCGGGAGGTAAGCTGCCATGCCTAGATGCCTGTAATACCTTCGACGGCTAACAAGCACAAGGGGGTTTATTTCTGTTTGGAGGTGTCCTCATGTTCTTTGATCGGTCAATGTAAGTGTGTGTCGCTTTCTCGTCTGTCAAAGATTTTAACATTCCTCTCAGGTTGGCCATGGGCAATGTTTGTCACCTGCCGATATCCCACATACTCAACTGATCCCTCCTTAGATCCTCTTCTTGATTGGCCTGACCCTCATCATTGGAATCCAAAAGACTTTCATCTTCTTCGCAAGACGACAAAAGCTTAAAGGCACTGCCGCTTTCATGGCTGGCATTCTTTTAATTCTTATCCGATGGCCCTTGACTGGCTTTCTGGTCGAACTCTACGGAATCTTCGTTCTATTTGGCGACTTCTTCGCTACGATCGCCTCTTTCGCAGGGAATATCCCAATTGTTGGCCCATACATCCAAATGGTACTGGAGAAGATCTCGATTGGAAGACGAAATGCAGAGCTCCCTGTGTAAGACCGCATACCTGCCTGAAAAATATGTCCAGGGAGACTGTGACAGGAGCGAAAGCACTGTAATGTCATAGAGTCCCATCCCAGCGGTATGAGGGGCCGGAGCAGAAGACACACTCCACTCTGGATTTCCATTCTACTGTTCTCTATCCACTGGCTCTTCATCTTCATAAAACAGTTCCAAAGTGTGCCAGGCCTGGTTCCCCGACATCTCCATCGATTCGACTGGGACTTGAGATAAGCGGATTGCCAATGTTCTTTTTTCCTTTCCAAGGAACTCGAGTCTTATAGGTCTCCCTGCCTCTGAATTAGAGGCCACCATAGCCTGCACCACCTCCATCCGGTGCATTCCAGCCAGCGAGTGAACTCAAGCCGTGCGCATTGACATCAGGTGCAGTGGCCAACAAGTCATAACCCATTGACATTGACCAGAGCATATCATCTTCAGTTTGCCAACCTCCGAACGTTCCGGCAGATGTCGGTTGACTATGAGGCGACAGGGCAAACGGGTCATAATTTGCGCCATTCTGATGCGCAAATGACGGAGGCGAAGCCGTCTGCTGTTGGAGGAGGGTTGCGTTTGCATCGTGGCGGTAGAGGTCTGGAGTCGAAGGCTGTCCATGCTGTAGAGATTGAGCCTGACCTTGAGTTTGGCCTCGCTGGGAGAAATTGAGGCCCGGCATCAGTTTACCAGCCGCATTCGAGTTAGCCTGGGCATGAGACAGGCCGTTTACTCCCAAACCTCCCACTGCTGCCGGGGGTCTGCCGTTGGCTAGATTCCGCCTGAGCAGTCTTTCAAACCCATCGGCCATGCTATACAGCATGTGCGCTTTGCCCGCTTTGCAAGCACGAAAGAGGGCGATAACGGCTTCAATCAAAGGCTTGGTTCTGGTCTCTGGGTCTATACTGACCCCAATACTCATCCAGCGGCTCGACATCTTGATGAGGAAGACGACGGCAAAGGCAATGACTGTGTGCAAGTAGAGAGGAACGCCGACCATGCTGTCTCGGATGTTGGGTTCTTCTAAGACAATCATGAGGATCTGATGTGCCGAGGAAATGGCGTGGGAAGCCAGTGGACGCAGCGATGTCGGAAGGGTGGATGTGGACGAAATTGTGAACAGCGATCTTCCTCGCAGCGCTAGAGAGTTGAGCATCATCGACGCAAAATGATAATGTAGCTCAACACCTTTTGAAAGTAATTGTTAGTTATCGGCCACGACAATAAGTAATCGAGGAGCCCTTACCGACAGCCGGGTAATCTCCGACATGGGGATCTCTTTGCAAAGCGTGCCTAAATTGATATCTCCATTGGTCGAGATCCTCGATAAAGCGTTGGTGGGTGAGGAGGGTGGCATCGTCCCCTTCCATTAGCCGCTCAGCCTCGAGTCCAAAGTGGTTATACGCCTTGCTGAGAATGATGAAGAGTGTGACCTGAGACAAGACACGACGGTCACTGGTGGTACACTCGGGCGCATTGAGAAACACCTCGTATTCCTTGATGGCCTGCAGCTCCGCCGTGACAGGCGGGCGACCATACGCGATGCTGAAATGGTGGTCCAGCACGTATAACAGATACCACAGACGAGCGCGTTCGAAGGCATGCTCGCGCTCGCTGGGGCTCTGCCTCAGCGAATACAGGGCCTTATAAAACGCCTGGTGCAGGTTCAGCTCGGTCGCCATGCGCACACAGTGGCCCGACAGCTTCCAGCTGAGGTCGGGCAGCCAGAAGGCGGCGATGGTCAGCGCGCGGATGTCCTCGAGCGTGTGGAAGCGGTCGAAGAACGAGGTGGCAATCAGCTCACGCAGGTGCTTCGCCGACTGCTCGTGGATGCGCTCCTTACCCGGGATGTGCAGCGACGTCACCGTCACCATGGCGGTGAAGAATAGCGTCGAGGACTCGCGCACCGACAGCAACGTGCGGGAATCCTGGATCGTCGCGTCGAACAGGTACCGCGACAGACTCGTCTTGAACAGCGCGAGCATCTCCTCCGCCTCGTCGACGGTCAGGATCCCCAGCGCGATCAGGTCCGCTTCCATGTTCTTCTTCGAGTTGCGCCGCGCGGGGTCGCCGTACTTTAACCGCGAGCGGAGCGTGTTGAGTTGCGTCACTTCGTACAGCGAGCCCATCGGGGCGGGCGCCATTTCGTGCTCGCCCTGGCCCTCGGGATTAGGGTCGCGTGAGTTCTCACGCGTCGTCTGCGCTGCAGTGTCGGGGACGTTGGTGCCCGGCTGCGATGTTGGTGCGAGAAGTGTTGGTGCGACCGCCGGCCGGGTCTCGGACGTGCCTGGTAAGCCATACGCGTCCAGCGAGGGCATTTTAAGCCGCGACAGGATGTCCTCCACGGCTCGGTCCAGGCGCACGATTGACGGATGTGGATTTCTTGAATTGGAATTAGGGGATATGCACACATTCAGGGAAAGGGAATGAAAATCACGTACTCATTGTCGTCCTCCAGACTCACCCTCATCCGCTTGCTGGTGACACACTCGAGGCTCAATCTCTGGCATCGCGAGCACCCGGCGTCGCCCCGTTCCAAGCTGTCGCACTTGACCTTGAGCTTTCGACAGGCGAGACACGCGCGGCCTTTGCGCGCCACGTGGGGCTCGCTGGGGAGATGGTCTGCAGACCTCTTCCTTGAGTGTTGCTGTTGGGCGGTCGGACTGTCTTCCACGGACCCGTTCCATGATGGCAGGCGCGCAATGTGGGTAAAAGTTGACGACTGCTGCTGGGGAGTTTGGTGTAGATGGGGCCCAGAGTGTGGATCGCCGGGGCGACTCATGTTGTTGTGCGCGTTCAGCGTGAGTAGCAGTGTTGATGCTGAAATCGATATTGATGGTCAGATGAGATGAGAAGACACGAGTCACGTTCTATCGGGATCTCGGCCGAACAGCAGGTGCTCGTCTCGACGCACAACAGCTGCGCTGGCGTCGACTGCCAGACGCGGGAGAATAGCTGTGATCTGTCAAGTCAGGATGGTAAGGCCCCAGTACGGCGTCAGATGGATTTCAACGAGAAAACCTCCGAGAGGTCGGACGGATGTTTCATGTTGTGTGTTGTTTTCTGCTCCGGCTGGCCTGGGACGGGATCTCTCCAGTTGAAGTTGAGAACTCGATTGCATTAAGCGTCTCGTCCGGATATTTCCCCGCGCTCAAACTGTCGCCTTCCGCGCCCACCAGCCAATCACGGGGCTTCATGTGGGAAGCTGTTCTTATCTTCGGCAATTGTTAAATTGACCTCGTTCTGCTGTCCTGGACTTGTGAGCGGAGAGCAGCAACTCCTGTTCTGCATCCTTCTTAGTAGTAATACTCTGTACTCGCTTCCCCATGCAGCTTGATCCTTTGCTGGACATGGTTCGCATCCAGAGTGGAACGCCTATCGGAGGGCGGTGGACTGATGTTTGATACGCGTTGCTACAAGGGGACGTGTCCGCTCCAGTATGAGCCTGCTCGCTTCAGTCACGGGAGGCGGCGAGCGATGTCATCGCATCTATGGGTTATCTCTACGGTTGTCAACTCATTCCAAACGGGTGGAGCAACGGAGGAAGATTCCGCCGTGTATCAGCAAGATCATACACTGGAATAAATGGTATTTCATTAATGTCGATCTGACACTGTCAAACACCGCCCTCATCGGACCAGGATGGTGACTCAGATGCCCGGTCGGCTCTGTTGACAAAGACAACTCTGCCTCAAATCATCACAGCCGGAAAAACCTTGATCCGTCGAGGCTGTGAACCCCTTTGAGTTGTCTGTCCGCCCTGGCGGAAGACAATTGAGGACAATAATGCATGTCCTTGGTATCTGCAAGCACGCTTGAACGATCTGTTGTGTCGCTGTTTTGTTGCCTTGCTTGGACTATGACTTGCTTTGATCAGGTGTGTGCAATTTGTCCATGAGCTCCCATTATCGCCTCTTCCATTATCGTTGCTTCTATCATCTCAGGAGTCGGGGCCGCCATTCTTGGGACCGCCATTTTTGCTGCGACGAACTGAAGATTGCACAATTTCTCCTGGAGAGCCACGAGAAGATCCCTAATGGCATCAGAATGCTCCGTTACCTCGCCGTATCCAGCCCATACAGCCTGTTCCCACCAATCGGTCCAGAGAGAGCCATGATCGGCGGCCAAGTTGTATCGGCTTTGGCGAACAGCCTCCATCCCTGTCCAAGTGGCCATGCTTGGACCGTTGTCTCCGATGCCTTGGATGTGGTATTTGCCGGCTGGCATGAACAGTAGATCTCCCTCAGGAGAGTAAATCAACATCTTCCATCGCTCCTCCATCCTCATCAGCGCGGCCAGGTAGTTTCGGCAACGGTTTCTTCTGCGCTCGAGATCTTCGTTCAACAACTTGAATTGCCTCAACATCTCTGATCCTATGGCCCGGAGGTATTCAGCTCCTTTGAGCATGACATGTCGATGGTTGTTTGGTGCTTCGGGTGCGGCTACGGCCTCCAGAGGTTCGACTTGGTGATCTTCACTTCGTGTCTGGGAAAGAAGAGCGTGGTGGGAAGCTCAAAGGCTTGCTAGGGTGCAGCTGGATCTATTGCGGGGCCACTGGACGGTTTGATAACTAATGCGATCTTTGACGGGCCTGGCTGATTTGCGCAGAAAGTCTCTTTTTTAAGTGTGGATGCTGCGGACTGCCTGATATATATTACCGAGCGGAGATAACTTCACGAATCGACAAGTGACAGTGCTGTATCCCCGGAAATATATGCCACCGCAAATACCCTGTCGGTGTTCGATGAATCCATGAGGGCTGCCATCGACTTCATATCTCTTCTTGAGTTGGGTGGGCGCCAGATACTCCGCACAGCAACGGTATTGACGACTTTTGTAGGCTGTTGCTTCCATTATTCGTCCTCAGGAGCCCCGGCTCCTCCAAACCAACATGTAGTCACGCATGTCCAGCCATGCAAATGGGAGTTTCAGCATACTCAACGTGACTCGGAGATGCAGGGAAATTGAATGGAGAAACACTTTGCTTCTCAGGCAAGCACAGCAGTCGCACGATATGATTGGGAGGAAAGACAAGGAGCCTTGCTCAGCAATGAGCTTCAATTGTCTTCATATATATTGCACATGTTTCTCAAATTTGGCCGAATGTCATCAACTATCTCCTCAAGAGCTTCGGAAGTCAAATTGCCTGCCATGGAAAGCCCACAGGCGCCGTCCCCAGGGGTCGATCCTCCCCGCCACTCTCTCCATCTCCTCGTCGCGGATCCTGCTCCTCAACTTATCCAACTCAAGGGCCAAGATCTCGACATCGTTCTTGAGGCTCTCGTTTTCCTGCTGCACAGCGAGGAGACTGTGGTACTGGCGGAGCTCCCGTGATTTGGCCACCTTCAGCTGTGCCTGATGCGCCGTAACCATCTCCGTTCGTCTCTTTTCCTCGGAGAGTCGTGCCTCACGGACAGCCGTCCAGACCATCCCGAGTACCCTGTCGCTGCGAGTTCTAAACTCATGAGTGTGCAACCAGAAGTCCTCGGAGGTGGAGGTCTCGTCCGCATTGGAAATGGTACGAACACTGGCGGCGTCAAGGGCATCCGAGGTGTCGTTTCCCACAACAGGTGTGATTTCACCCTCAGCAGTGCCGGAATCGTCTTCGATTTCAACAAAGCTGGCCTCACTGACGACGTAAGTGATGTCGGTATCTCCAGACTCGCTACCGTTTTCGTCTGCGTCCTCGGTCATCTTGAATTTGCCAACCGCTCCCCACACGCTATCGTCCTCTTCTTCCCAATCAATACCAAGGTCATCATCTGCTTCCCAGTCCTCGTCATCATCTTGCCATTCGGAATATTCGCCTTCTATCGGAGCAGGATTGGAAAGAGTCACGTCGTTGGTTCTTTCAGCCTCCTCATCTTGTCGGGGTGTACTCGCTGATTCGTAGCATTCGTCGAAGAACCGGACTCTTTTCTGCCTCGTATGTCTTTCGAAGCTTGACATGATCATGGGCCGCACCATATTTCGTGAGAAAAGGTTTTAAGGAAGTCAACACTCACTGGTAGCAGTCTGATACTGTGGACAGTCAACAATTGGAGGCTGCGAGGAAGTGCTGCCGAACACCTGAGCGGTTTTATCCAGAGACTGAGTAAACAAAAGACAGATAGTATGATCGAGCAGAGCGTCCAGTCAACATAAAGAGGCAAGTTTTGTCGCAGGAGTCTGCCTTTTCATCCCGCCCCCACGGTATTTATGCCCAAGGAATATTTTGTGGTTCACAGACTCTACCATGCAAGTTGGGCTTGGAGACTGTCGGTCTATCCTCTCAAGGGACTCCTTCCAAGGCCAGTCTGCGCGGTTGACAAACTGTATTGCGGGACTATTGAGAGAATTTGTGCCTGCTAGACCCGCGCTCTCACACTAGACATTTGGACTCTCAACCTCGAAAAGAAGTGTATTTTACGGGCTTATTTCGTAGCCGCACGGTTTGAACACGGGGCAGCCATTCAGGGGAGGCCAGTGGAACGGAAATATCGTTCCAGTTCGAAAGTGAATACCCTATTGATAAGTGCCAACTGCTAGCCCCGGATATCTTCAGGTCGAAGTTCAGATGAGACGAACAAATGCGCCTTTCCACCCACGCTGCATATCCCCACCACAGCTCCCGATGTCCACTGATGTGTTCAGCACTCTTTGCCATCTGCAACAGCATACCTCGGGGCGGCGGCCTTTCTGCGTACTATCTGTTAGCGGCGCAGCGACACTTGGTGCTTCAGGTCTTGAGAAGTGTGAGTGCGCGCCGAGCCTTTTCTCACTGCCACAAACAGCACAAAGGAAAGAGCTTACACACTATGGCCAGATTTGGGTGAAAAAAGATAGGATTACTAGTGGAGACTGAGCACCAAACTAAGCGGGAGATCGTCTGATCCCAAACTTAGAAGACCGATGGTGCCCAACGGACGGACTGAACCACCTTGCGAGGCTCCCATGGGGCCCATTGGGAGTAAACATTGTCTCACTTTATCTTCGTCCACAATGAGGATACACACAATAGAGCATAGCTCCTTCAAAGTTCTTGCTCAGAGCACATGACTCTACAACGCAGAGGCTGGGAACGAGGAATGCACGGGTTGCTGCTTCCGCCAAGAACGGGGGCACCGTTCCATGTCCTTGAACCATGAGATTTGAAGCTCAAGGCAACTGGGAGCCCGAGAAGGCTGGAAGTACGACGTACTAAGGGATGAGAGGTAGCAAAATGGAGCGGAAAGAGGGCAAGGTACTCGTACCATGACCACCTGATCCTTCAGTAGGAAATGCTTGTGATCCTTGTTGTCCCAAAGGTTTGGTTAATACGTAGCCATTCTCGCAAGTGGAATACTTAGATGCCACCAAAGGCGCTAGCTTTGCCTCACTGATGTTCAACCGCCGAGCTGATCCCCGGGTGGAGTATATTGTTAGGAGTTCATGTCTAAGCTGATGGCCATTCGGCCAGAGATTACAGATTTCGGGTCTTTAGAGATCCTCGTCTTGCGCCTTTTAATACCCTCCCTCCAGTTTGGATATCGTAATCAACACCTCAAACCAAACGCCTCTCGCCATTTCATGCTCCCATTGCCGCAAATGCAGGTCATTGCTCGTGAATACGCCTAGACGTAAGAACCCGTCATCTCCGACTTATCTTGACCTGGAGGTACCCATACTCCTCTTGCCCTTCAACAAATGGGCGGGAAGTGAGGCGGTCTCATGACGATCGGCCTCGCCCTGTCGAGCCATGCGATTCATCTTGCGTTGACTCAACTTGGCCATGCGTTCTGCCTTCTCACGTTTCACGGGGTCCGTAATGCCTGTCGCGCTTTTGCCGAGTCCGTCGGTCAGACGATTTGTCCGGGGGGTTCGAGATGCTGATTTGGCCCTTGCTGAGGGAGTGTCAAGTTCCATCTCATCGCCGGCAGTCGACGCAGCTTTGGCATTCCGAATGTGTGCTCTGGCCCTGTCCACAGGGGCTGATGCATCCAAGCCGATAGAGTGTAGATGTTTTTCCATCTGTCCCAAGGTGCGGGCCTTCTTGGCACGTGGTATCTGGGCTTTATTTTTGAGACTCTTCTTCATCCGCGCTTCGTTCATCATAAGTGTTCGCTTGTTGCGGATCATGTCGGCCTTCATGCGAATATCAGCGTCGTCCTCGTCCTCCATGCTGTCACTCTCATCGTAGAATCCCTCGGCTTCCAAGCGCTCCTCTTCTGCCTCGAGGGCAGCAAGTTTCTCTTCGATATCTGGATCAACGTAATCGGCAATATTTTTGCCATTGAGAAACTCGGGGACTTTGTCATGGTTCCACTCTGGATCTGCAAGGTCGTAAAACTTCTTCAAGTCGATGTTGTAGACACCGGCACCGCCTTCTTCTTCCTCAACCTCGCGCTCCAGTTTTCTTCTCTCGGGATCTGCGTTGTTGTACTTCTTATAAGTGCCATTCTTGACTGCTTCAGGAATGTACGTTTCACTGACAGCGCCTTCAAGGGGACGGGCAACATGAATTCTGGCAAGCAGATCGCCTAGACGTCCCGTGGGCACGTCTGCAGTGGAGGGCTGTGCTGCTTGTCCAGCCTTGAGTTTGGAAGCCACTCGGTCGGCGATTAAGCGATCACAGACTGTGTTTTTGACTTCCTGTACCCCCTCATTAGTAACACAAGAAAGCTGCAGAAGCTCCGTGTTCGCATTCTGGGTCAGGACTTCTTTGAGTTCTTGTTGGAGTTCGGGGTCAAGGTCCTCAGGTTTCATGACATCCGTCTTGTTGACCACAAGGAATACAAGTTTATTTGCGAACAAGGGTTTGATGGAATTGAAAAGGGCCAACTGAGCCGAGACCGAATAGCCACACTGCTCGGAGAGATCCATGAAATATAAGATCGCGGACCGTAGATGAGCGATTGCGGTGATAGACTGCATTTCAATAGTGTTCATTTCTTCAAGAGGGTGATCAAGAATACCGGGTGTGTCAATGGCCTGGAATCGGAGGTATTTGTAGTCAAAATGTCCAACGAACAGGGATTTTGTTGTGAATGCGTAGGGCTGCACATCAACATCTGCTCTTGTGACGGATCGAAGGAAGCTGGACTTTCCCACATTTGGATAGCCGCAAATCAGAAGAGTTCGAGTGTTGGGATCGATGCTGGGTAGACGACCAAGATGCTGTCGCACTTGTTCCAAGTAGACCAATGGATCTTTCAGTCTCTTGCATATGGTGGCCATGCGACCCAGGGCCGCGCGTTTAAGCGACTTGCATTGAAACAAGGATTGTGCATATTTCAAAAGTCGGACATAGTCTCTTGCTACTGTCTCGATCAGTCTCTTGGCGGTTGATAGCGTGCCCAAAGCAATTCTGAAATGGTCGGCATCATAGAGGGTGTTGAGGAGATCTTTGTGAAATGGATGGATGTCCTGCAGGCGAGGGAAACCCTCTAGGATAGCCTGAAGCTTTTCGCAAAAGGTCTCGGACGTAAACTTGACTTTTCGAGTGTAAAAGCCTAGAAAAACCGTCAGTACATCCGTTTCCTAAGTGTTAAGAGTGTATTACCTCGAATTCTGCTGATTTTAAAGCCTGCCCGAATCTGGGTCGGTAGTCGTCGTTGCGTCCTGCTCAAGACAATATCGATGAATTCTTGAGAAGTGGGAACAGGAGCGATATCTTTCCAAGTAGTCTTCATCTTGTGGATTGGCCTCTGGCAGCGTGAAGAGACCGATGTGGCGTTGGTGGAGGAAAAAGTACTCGGGACAGCGTCTAGAAAATTCACACAAAAAGTTGATGCGGCGGAGGGACTTAGAGTGGCACTAGTGAATTTGCTTATCGTTATCTTGGCACGTCGCTGGCAGGTTAGCCGAACAATATCTTGGCGGCTCTTTACCTATTTGAGGTTAGTCCCCTAAAGAACCGGTCGAGACCAACTTGAATGGTGGAGGGGCCGCCATGTCTGTCTGGTGGGCTGAGGTTGACCACCAACCATCGATTACCACTGGCGGTGTCCCATGCAAGATTCAGTATTGCTACGACATAAATATGCTACCCTTGGCTACTGAGAGATGAAATGGCTCTATGAGTCACAACAAGAGATTTCCTGAATCATCTGGGGCATCTAGCTCACCGTATAAAGCTGCGTTTGGTTATCCATAGACACGCTGGCTGGGTACCCTTCAGATTAACATCAACGACTACTTGCTGAGTCCAAGATGAGAAGCACTCTTCCTATACTTCCAGCACCCGCTCAACCAATCACAACACCTCGCCTCCTTCTCAGGCCGTTTCATCCGTCAGATCTTGCTGACTTTCATCTCCTTCGTACCCAGGCAGATGTGATGGTTTGGACGACTTCCGGGAAGGTTGACGTTGACCAGGACGCCACGCAGACCTGGATGAACCGATTTCTGCCTCCAAACGATGCAACCACTTTCTGTCTGTCCATTGAGGAGTTGAAAGAGCCTGGGAGGGTGATCGGTTCAATTGGCTGCCACGACAGTGATCCGGTACCAGAAGTTGGCTATGTAAGTCTGTCTCAGTGAATCTCGTCCGAGCTCCATGGTGCCGCTATCTATGTCAGATATCTCAAGCAGGCGAACACATTTCCCCTCGCCGCCAAACCCATATTTTAGCATTGTCTTTGCTCCAAAGTTATGGCTCCCTTAAGTTGTGGTGACTGTTTCAGAGCAAGTATACTAAGTTTCTGCGTTGTTCAGATGCTCCGAACTGAGTGCTGGGGGAAAGGGTACGCAACTGAAGCGATGAAATACTGGCTCCAGGCATGGTGGAAATTGCCTCGCAGAGCCGTCGAAGTCAAGCTGGATCCAAATGACCGTGGAAGCACGGCTGTGGTGCCTGAGGTACTGAAGGCCGATGTAGTAGTCACCAACCATGCCAGCAAGAGAATATTGGAGAGGTTCGGATTCATCACTGTACACGAAGAAATGGTAGACGACCATACAGTAGACGGCGAAAAGATCAAACTAATCACGCTTGAGCTGCAACGACCCCAATAAACTCACATTTTCATGCCGTGTGCATAAACCTATTTTTAACTTTTCTCCCGGGCAATTCGCTTTTCCTTGCCTTGACGTTGGATTTCTTCTCGCATTTCGTCCTTCACCCTTGATATCGTGCCAACACCGCCATAGACCAAGGCAGTGTAAATCATGGCAACATCGGCACCGGCGTCCAGCACTTCAAGGGCTTGCTTGCCGTTTGTTATCCCTCCCGTAGCGAATATCACCTTTGCTTGATCGGTTGAATCTAATTGAGGATCTTGACTGGCTCGGTCGGTGGCTTCGCGCTCCGTCTGAGGTGGAACCCGGTCAAGTGCTTCCTGACTAGCCTGAAGCTGTACCCTTTCCCCGGCCAGCCTTGTTGGATCTGTCAAACTATCACTGGTGCTTGCTAGCCGAATTGGCTCTGCTTCTGCTTTATCATAGAAGCGATGGTCCGGTAAACTTATGAGGGGCTGCTTCTCTGACTCACTCTTTTCCGAGGGGTTTCGAAGTGGGATTATACCAGTATCTACTGAACCGACGACAGGGTCCGGGCCGGAGCTGGGCGCTGGTCCAATACTTGCCGGAATTGATGCCTCGATATGTTTGACCTCGGCCTCCAAAGCACTTGGAGTCTTTTCTGGCGGCTGTAATTGAGTGGGCCTTTCGGCCAGAAGTTTTCGATATTTCTTAACCAGTGAGACCGTACGGTCGAAAAGATGAGGCCCCGAAAACCCGCCTCTCTCAAGCAAATGCTGTTCTTCCAGAGGAGAAAATTTCTTCAAATGAGGTAGTGTCTCAGGCCTCTTGTTGGTGGTATTCCCCACGATCACACCGTCAACTCCTGAAGCCCAGACCGCTTCGCAGATTCCAGACACCTGTTCATCTGTGTCCTCGTCAGGGCTAACCTTGACCATGATCTTTGGTTTCGTACGTCGCTCCACAGAATGGGCAGCTTTTACCACTCCTGTCAGGATTTGTTGTAACTTGTCAGATTGTTGCAGAGAACGAAGGCCTGGAGTGTTGGGACTAGAAACATTGACCACCAAGATGTCAGCGTATGGTCCAAGCTTGTCCACGCAATATACATAGTCCCTGGTGACAGCCTCCACATCGTCTTCGGGCGTAATCTTGTTCTTGGCGATGTTGACTGCTAACAATTTTCCCGGTGTCAAGCTCCCGGGAGGCACGCCGGCAATTCCATCGAGAACTGCCTTCTCTGCGACCTCGTCATGTCCAAGGCCAAGTTCCTGAGCAAATTTTCGAACTCGGTTCCGTAATCTCATTGCGACATGATCGGCGCCTTCTGAATTCAAACCATATCTGTTGATCAACGCCTGCTGAGATGTCAAGCGGAACACTCTTGGTTGTGGATTGCCATTCTGGGGCAGGGGAGTGGTTCCTCCTATCTCAATAACGGCGGGGCCGATGGCAAAGAGTGCGTCGGGAATGTCAGCATGTTTGTCGATCCCGGCTGAGGTGGCAAGCGGATTTCGTAGTATCTGGCCAAAGACTTCTGTTTCCAGGTCCTTTCTACCATCTGGATCTCCTCGTTCTCTAGGGTGAAGACCAAAATCCCAAAGAGACTTCAAAAGATGATTACCGGCATGGTGGGCCTCCTCAGCGTCACGGTAGATCAAACGGAGGGCTGGAATCACCACATAGCGATGAATGCTTGCCCTCGTATCGGTGACGTAAACGTAGACGATACCAAGTCCCAGCACCAAGGTAGTGCCGTAGAAGAAATTGAGGAGACGGGAGGCTGTAGGTGCTGCTTGTTGGTCTGTAGAAGCCGATCTGCGTATAGAGGGTCGAGATATTGAAACCTGGCTGAAGCGGGTTGATGCAGCAAGTTGTGCGCGTGAAGCTCGAGGGAGCAGACCTTTCAGAAGTGGTCTCATATTTCCGAGGTGCAACGTCTTGAACCTAGACTCGCATGTTGCTTTGCACTATGGTCTCCATGGAACTCAGGCAGCACACAATTGCGTCTGGGTGGTACCTTGAGAACTTGAAGGTGGAAGTTTGTGAGCTTCTGAATCCCCTGCCGTTGATTGGTGTAAAACTGGTCTTCGGGATACCTGCCTTCCAATTTCAATATCACGTGATCGCTAACACAGCTTCTCCCCTCTACCAGAAGCGTCCAGAAGAGGGTGGGAAGATGCCAATAGATCCCCTGCTTGTCCTCCTCCTACAAGGACCTCAGCCGCCATGAAAGTACAGTGCATTCGATATGTTGCGGGGCATAGCTTGAGAGACAAGGAGAGTTATAGTCCCAGACGCTACTCCACACCTGAGTAGGGTGTTGCTTTTCTCTCGCTACTGCACACTTTCCAGAATCTGGGCGCTCACCGGCTTCCGCGGTCAAGACGGACAAGGCTGACTGGAAGTTTGGGTCTCGTTTACTCATTAGTAGTACTCCTCATTAGTTCTCAGAGTCCTTGGTGGTCGTCCAGCACAGATTCGCTGGTGCCTTTTGGTGGGCTTGGCCGAGCCACCCAAGTCTGCCTTAAGACCACCGTGCCCAAACCAGCAGCATTTTTCTCTCAACAGTCCGATACGAGTACGTCAAAGGCACGGGACCAAGCAACCCTCCTGACCTTTGATCTAAATATAGTAAATATACGACCGAGGTTGACAATATGGCTTTTGCCAACTACGAGCCACTATATACTGCTCTTTCAACGGCTGGTTTGATATTTTCTCAGACGAGGCAGATTTTGCAATAGGTGCATGCATTGTACATAAAGCAAGGCCTTCTTCTGAATCTCCCTGTCACTCTGACACTGATGCATGTCTCATATCACCGCTCTGAAATAACTTCACCGCAAATTAAGATTTAGGATTCGAGCCAGGCAAACCAGCACGGAGCATTAAGAGTCCGGTGGACGAAACACGTCCAGTTACCCATCCACCTGAATGAAAGCAGGTGAGCAGGTCCCAAATGAGCCAGAGGACGGGGCACAACCCTCGCTGACGCATCCGTCCACCTCAGCATCGGCTTTTTCATAAATCCAAGCACAGCCATTCCATCCGTTCCCATCCGAGCCGAACAGCCAATCAAGGCCCCATACGTTGACCATCTTCAAAACATCACCCTGTGTTGATATCCACAATATCGTAATTTCGGACCCATCGATACTTTCTGGTCCCTTGCTGAAATGCTTATGCGTTGGGTTAATATCTAGTCATCCTCTGTAAGCCGAGTCACCCTTAGGACTCACAAGAGCCTCGTCTCCCTGTCTCATCTCCCTCATCCCCAAGCATTTTTTCTCCAGGCCATTGAATACCCAAGGGTAACAGTCGTCGAGAGCGACATTCCCTCCAAGATGTCTTCTGAGAATGCTGAACTCCCGACCTACAATGCTCTATTTCCCTCAGAGGAAGAGACTAACAGGAATGTCCGGAGAAGATATACGACCATTACCCTTCGAGAGATTTACTATCCAGGCGGATGCCCCTGTCATCCCATTGAGAAGCCTTCGAAGAAGAAGAAAAAGAATCAGAAGGAACCAGCGACCACCCAGCCAAAATTCCAGCCAGACTCGTTCGATTTTAACGATTCGTTATGGTTAGGACACGCAAGACCAGTAATGACGGAACGGTCGCAGAGCCAGAGCAGCGGGAGCTCTTCCAACAGCACAAACACAGCATTCGACGGTTCGAGATCCTCAAAAGCACGCCCTTGGGATTGGTTTTCCCGCAGAACCTCCAGCTAGAATTAAGGGATGTCGATGCCGGGATTTCATTGACTGGCCATTCGTCATACATATCCTCGGGAACAGCTCCAACCTACGCCACCAGTAACATGAAGTGGTGGAAAGTTGGGTATATGTTGCCACCAAAATTCAATCTATATGCGTCCCATCCAAATTCGAAGCAGCGCGGCAAGACAGCTCCTGCCAGCGAGATCCAAGGATTACCCGCATCTCCATCACACGATTCATTCTACGAGGAAGAACCGGCGTCCAAACCATGGCCACTGGCGACGATCAAATACCCTGGTTGGCAAGGAGTAACACAGATGACGATCAACATGACAGTCTACCAAGTCTCGAAATGGATGGTCTACGACCATGAGTTGCATGCACCCTCAGATATTCGATCCAAATGGACCATCATGCGTGTTGACTATCGACGGGAATACATCATGGGCCAAATCGGATCGCCCGAAACAGGAATCTACAAGTGGCGGGGGAACAAGAAGATTCTTGACATCCCTGAGATGGACGACGGCTTCCCCAAATGCAATGGCAACTTGAAGCTGGAAGACAACGATGCAAGGCTCGTCGCGGTCTACAAGCAAAGAAGAGATTCGAAGGTCTTGGGTGGGCTGACGGTCTTCACAGAAAACCTGAAGGACGATGTTCCCATCGAAGTGGTGGTAAGCTCTTGTCTTGCTATCGTCATGTATGAGCGTGTCGGTTGGCAAGGTATGTTCGGGAGTTAAGGCCGCAAAACCCCTCGACGCTGCTTTATGTGCCCTGAATGTAACTTGTAGCATTTTTCGATGTCCGGGTGTGCCGAGACCTTCTGCAGAATGGTTGGTGTCGGCGGACCTTTGCAATTTTTCATAGCGAACAAGATACCCATGATTTTCCATCAACTCACACGATGAGCCCGCTTCTCAACGCTGGTGAAATGCATCGAGAGCACGAGTCATCGGCCACGGAAGCCCATAATTCCCTTCCCCGTTTCACCGACTCATGACAGCCCATGCTTCCGCTCCAGCGGCCGAATTATAAATTATCTAGTGGGGAGTTGTCCACCAGCCCAACCAGTGAGGCTGATAGTGGATCTCTCCTGCCGGCTGCTTCGGAATGCTGGCAGTTGGCGGATTGGACCCCTGCATATCCTGCCTATGACGACCTGGAACCAACCTATGTCAGGATCTAGATCTCATGATCCAGCTGCTGATGCAATAGTAGTGATCAAGCTGTGCCTGTTTGTCAATTTGGCCAAGTCTTCTCCGCGTTCGCTTGACCACTTTGTTCGGGAAACAAACCAAACAATTACGTAGTTCCGGGGGGGTTTTGCGGCTCTTTCGGTTTTCAAGGGGCATCCAGTAATGACGCTGCTAAGATCGACCCACACGTTTATTTCCAGTGAAAAGAAGCAGTCTTATCCCATCATATCTATTACAATCTTGACAATGGCGCCCCTTGGTGTTTTCAACGTCATATTTTGCAATCCACCTGGACCTCTAGACGGTAGCCCATGTGGAAGAAGTCCTTTTCCTGACATTATTATCATCCGGGTGGCCGTACATGGTATTAGGCTTGACATTTCCTAACACAACAAGGGTGTTCTCCTTTCTCCACTGAACTCGAGGCATCTGAATAGTGTTCTTGGAGTTGGCATCACCCACGTCATCCTCCTCGTCCTGGTCAAACATCAACTCCACGTTACTGCGCTGACCACTTTCGCCCATTGTATCCCACGGGGTTACAGAATATACTCTGGCCATCCGAGAGTATGTCCTCATCCACTTGATCCCTGCGTTTGTGTGCCTCAGAGCGATGGGTGCCGGACGCGAGTTTTGTGCAAGTACCAGCAGCTCCGAGAATGACTCCCATGCACTCGAAGATTCACCACTGCTGAAGAGGAAAATGATGTGACTGAGTGCAACCAGCATATGCAAAGCAAGCAACGCTATTGCCAGGTAGCTTGTCAGCGAGGTCGCCTGATACGAATAGCCACCTATCGTGATTTCCAGCTTCCCTTCTGTCATGGGGTTGCTGTTTTCCGGGCGTTTGAGAGCACGCCCGCCACGAAACAGCTCTGCCTGGAAGTCAGGTACTCTGTCATATTCCTTGATTGACCAGGACGAGACAGGGCCTGTGGTGTCGAGAATAAGCTCACTCCCCGTCCGGGACAAGGCGTCTGTAACTATCAGCGCTAGTGTCCATTCCAAAGCGACTGTTCGATTGGTGAGACCGGGGGTATCCTCATTCCAAATTTCGATAGAAGACGGGCCCGAGGACCGTAGAACGTCTTCGAAGAGACTTGAGTTACCTAAAAAGTTGCCAAACTTATCTGCCGTCCATCCTCCGGCATCTGTTGGTGCTGAACTGTTCGAAGTGGCTGCATCGAAGAGCCAGTCGTGACTCAACGAGATCCTGGTGGAGGTTGGGTTCGACAAGACCGGACGAAATTCGGAATACGATTGTTGGCCCAAACCAGTCGAAGGACCCTTGAAAATCGGACCAAGGCTAACAGGAGCGTGGAAGTGCAGATTGAGGTTGGACGATGTCGCATATGACCGTAAGTCACTTGTGATTGTGCTCCCATCTGCCCATCTTGCTTCAACCGAGCAGCCAACAACCGCAATGAGCTCAGAATCTCTGTCTGTAGGCAGTTCGACCACGATTGTCCCACTTGTAGAGCCAAGATCAGCTGTTTTATCGTTCCAGAAGGCTCGGAATTGGTGGAGCAGCGAGTCATTGAGCCAGTCTCTCGGGACAGACGTAGTTCTGCTTGCAGACGGTGAGCAGCCCTCTTCGTTGAGTATCGGCAACTCTATTTGCCCAGATTGAGAAGACATATTTTGTGCTGGTGTGCACGACACTCGGACTGCGGGAATTCGAGAAGATGTTGTCGCTGTCAGACTGCGATAGTACTTGTAATTTGACTCCGCAGGGCTGTTGCTTCTTGAATTCAAGCCAATCGACATGACCTCTCGTGACCAATCCTGAAGGAGTTGTTTATGATACATAGCGTCCACGATGCGTGTACCAACCATCGCAGTCTCACAAGCATAACCGCGGAGACTGCCAGAGTATCTCAAGCCTCTAATCATCTCGAAGTTATTGGTGATGTCGACTCCTCTTGGCCCAAAAATAAGGTCGGTTGTTAGGTTACGCCGGCTGCTGGGAATGTATGCAGGCCTCCTGAACATGTCGATCAGATCTTTGGACCTCCAGAGTGACGAATATCCTCCCGCCGCGCAAAGCCCATGCTCAAGTTGAATTTCCGAGCATAGCTTTTGCTGCATGTTATTTGAAGAGTTGATTACTGTCGGCCATAGGTCTCCGGTTGTGGCTGGAAGATAGTACACCGAACAACCAGCATTCCACGGTTGCTCCTCTGGAATCAATAGCACTGCTGAAGCAGGACCAGACAAGGTGGCAAAGAGACCGGCAAAGATGAGGATAACAAGGATTTTTATTTTCGAGCTCAAGGCATATCTGGCGAACAATGAACCGGTTAGCTCCGGTGACCAGAAATAGCCGAGTCCGGAGAACATGAACCCTCCCATCAACAGACCGAGAGGTAAACCCTGTCCATAAACAAGCTGTCGGCGAATATAATGTAGCACAACGGTGGCGACGCTTGCTACGATGAGAAGCTCATGTATCTTGGCTGCAATCTGCAGCAATGCGAGATTGATGGCTGGGTCAATTATGGCGCCGGGGAGGGTTCGGCCCAGATAAGTATTGCAGAGGTTGAGGCTGATCAAAACAGTTGAGACAGCAATCGGAAGTATATGTATAGCACATCTCGTAAGTATTATCCATCGAGATCTTTGTACGGCTGCTTTGGGCTGCTCGCTGACACCTGTGCCATATATTGAGGATAATCGTGTTATGAGCCGAAGAGACGGTAACCAGCCTCGAATGATTCCTGCTGCAGTACTACCTGCTTTCATTGATGACTCCAATCAATTCTGACCGAGAGTGATGTTGTCGACGAGTCTGTGAAGTTGCTATTGGAAATACACCTTCTTCGGTACGTACTCCGTGTATCAAAAGGACACAGTCTCGTGGAGACTCCTAAGAGGAGAAAAATGGACGGCCATTCTGGAGGACTGTTGGGGCTGAAGAAGCAATCCAGAGGCGCTCTAGCCAGGATATGATACAGGCAGCAGCAGATGGCTACCCATTCAAGAGGTCTTCGTTGAATATGCAGAGTACAGCCACCGTGATCGAACTTGATTGCTGCGCCAGCGTCGCAATAGTACTCATATGAAACCAAGACCAATGTAGGGGCCCTGCCTAGGACATCATGCTTGAACAAGTGGAATATTCAGTATGACCTGGCTGTACTCCACATAGGAAGAGGCGCCCATCATGGGGATTTAGTCAAACAATCATGAGGCAGGCAAGAAAAGTGGCCCCCCGGCCATGCCTGGATGGCTCACTAACCGCCTAGCCTAACATCAGCCACGTCTCCTTAAGCGCTCTAAATAGTTTTGAGTTACACGGCCATCCTTGTAGAAGCAGTCGAGCCAACTTTGGTAGCTGTTAGACAAGCCTGGATAATGTGAAACATGTTCATAGCCTTGCTAAGGGGTGACAAAAGTACGAAATCTTGTGATTCACCGATATTCAGCAGATTGTTCATGCACCCCATGTCAGCAAATTTGGCCATTTACACTACTTGACTGACTCAGGCGGCATGGTAGCATCACGCTGGTGCAGCTTGTCGCAATAAACTAGACCTTAGATAGGGGGCTCAATGCTTGGGTTTGCGGCGATGAATGTATGCTCGGGTCGATGGGGAGGAAATTTCATGATGGACGTGACCTTCTGCGGTCATGCATCTAACCAATTGAAGAGTCCCGTAGAATAGTATTTCAAAGAGCAGAAAACCCTGAACGCCATCGCAATGCACTGTACATAGAAACACACCAACATGAAGTGTGCTTACAGCTTGAACCCTTTTTTGGTCAAGCTCCGTGCTTTAGCCGTATCATACACTTTTGAGGCAGCACATCTAGTCCGCTTTTCCATTAGTCGTGCCTAGCAGGCCCTCTTTTCCATCGAGTTGGAAATAACCGCTACTATTTCTGCTCAGGGTTCGCTTGATAGTGGTGCCATTCCTGAGGACAGAGATGAGGGTAATAATCGCCGCAATAAGCAGGGCGAATGAAAGGTACGGGTGATAGGTTCCGAAATTCCGAATCTGGAAGAAGACATTCTCAAAGGTGCCGATCGTCGATTTTGGCGTGAGCTTCGGAGGAGACGCAACAATCCTGCCCAATGTTTCAAGGATCGAGGTTCGAGAGGGCACAATGTATGCCCCTGAATCAGTTTGATCCCAGTACCTACGATTCTAGGGATGGTTAGCTGTATATCCTCGAATGAGCGCACACAACCTACTTCTTCGTCATTGATGATGACCCTTTCGCCCTTGGTGACATCGATACCATAAGTTGACCTCAGCCACCTTTCCCAAAACACACCGTCAACCCAGGCGAAGCCAACGCCTTTCCGGAAGTTTTCCTCGGTGATGCTGATAACTCTGCTCTTTGCTTGGCGGAGTGCACGCTGATCGTTGCGATCTTCAGCTTCCTCAATCCGAAGTTGTTTGGAATCGCGCATCTCTTGCCTTTCGAGCTGGAATGCTTGTGTCTGCTTGTCCATCCACTCCAGAGCGGCGTTCTTGAGCTCCCGCTTAGATTGCAGGAATTCATCTGGACGATCCCTAGACAAAACTCCTAGCACAACATATCTTCCTGTCATGATATCTTTCGCGTTTGAAGCCGTCAACTCGGGCACTATTGGCAACCACCAAGTTTGCATCCAGGTTAAAACTTTCCGGAAATCCCTCATGTCCTTGGGGGCAAGAGCATTGTAGTAGGTTGGACGTCCATCCCTGGAAACAAGCAGTCTCGGCCACGTCGAAATCTTAAAACGGTTTGCGAGAATTTTGGAGTCGGTCTTGACAATCTTCGCATGACCGATTAAGCTTAGGGTCAAGCGGTCTAAAGCCGCAAAATCCTCGGACGTGGTGGCCTGGTCGAAGAAGTAAACAAAAATAACCTCCTCCGTCTCCTCCATTTCTTTGAAGGTCGCAGCATCGACGTACTTTACGTCGCTGTCCAGAGCTTTCTGGCCGAAAGAGAGGAGGTCGCCAAGCCCGCGAAGCCCTTCGTACTCGACACGCTCACCACCACGAAAGAAATAGATTGTAGGATAAGCGTTGACCTTGGCGTCTTTGCACAAGCGCGCATTCTGCTCGCAGTTGACTTCTCCGATGTTGAGTTTGCCTTCCATCTCTTTGGCCATTTCTGCCCAAGTAGGAGCCAAGTGTTGGCAGTGGGAGCACCAAGGGACATAGAATTTGATGAACCAAGAATCCTGAGAATTTGTGACGACTTTCTGAAAGGTCTCCGCAGTCAAGGGGATGGAAATACCCTTCGGATTGGGAGGAAGGCCGGGCTTCTTGTTTGGAGACTTGCCATTCTTGGCCGTTTCGGATGCTAATGATGCCGTTGAGGTCTCGGTAGATAGTTTGGCAGCTTGTTGATTGTGCTTTTCACCCGCGGCGGCACCCGCGGCAGGATCCTTGTCTTTGGACAAATGAGTGGGAGGAAGTGCAGTACGATCGACACTGGTTGCCCCGACCTTAGGGACTTTTACACCACCCCTTGGGCGTGAACCAGCCTTGATCTGTTCCAATTTCTCCTCGACATAACTGCTGAAGGCCTCCATGGTCCTTGCACCGGAATATTTCTCAACCATCTGGCCATCTTTGTACAAGACAAAAGAGGGCCATGCCTGAATACCATTGTTACTGCAGACATCGCCATATGCTATGCAGTTCAGTGAGGCGAAGTGGAAGTTGTAGTAGCCGTGGAAGCTGTTTGGCGAGGACAGGTCCGGCTGTCCGCCTTTCGTTAAACCTTCGAGAGGATCGGAGGTGACATAGAATTCATATAAGGTCTGCCAGTATGGGGCCACCGCTTTACAATGGCCACAGTATGGCGAGTAGTGCTTTACCCACCTGCATCAGTTAGTGGAATCCAGACACAGTGAGAAAGAGAATTACCAGTAACCATCCTTTATCGTATTCGCAAACTCCGAGCCTTCTATTTCTTTCATTGGAGGAACTTTAATGTCGTTGAATATAGTATATTGTGCGCCGGCTCCATCGTCAAGTGGTGCTCCCCCTGAGGTGGCATCTTTCGACAAGTCCGACCCTTTACGGTCGTTCCCTGGAGGTGCAGCGAATGCAGATGTCAATGCGGCTGTAAGAGCCCATGCTAGCAGGACCGGGCGCATTATGATGGGCGTCTAGGATTTGTATAGAGAAAAGTTAAATAAGCGGATGTTGTACCTGATTGAAGGGGTGCTGCCAAGGGACGATCAGGGAGGGGAGAAATCGTTGAACTGGAACAACCGACCGCAGGGTAACGTGAGCGACCGGAAGAAGCGAGTGTGAGAATGTGAGAATGTGAGGATTAAAGCGACATGGTCACCCAGCCGGGAGCTCAGATCAGGTTGTTGCGAGGACACTCAACAAAACCACATGTCGACGACCGGCTTTGATTGGGAACGAGAAGACCAAACTTGAGGCTGAGCGTGAGACACCGTGGACACCCAAGACCAGCGATGCTCCTGGGCCTGTGGTGGATATGGAAAGTTAGCCGAGTACGGCGAGACATACATTGGGTAGATGCATATTATATGGCGGACCCCACAGATGCCAGTCGCAGCCCTTATCGTGGTGACTTCGCCAAGACCAATGACGCAACTTTATGGACAGAATGGCAAATGCGGCTTTGAACATGGCGCAGGCGATGGTGTGGTTGGCGGTAGCGGTCGCGGCTGCCATTTTGCGCCTCTTGTGCTCCAATCCCAGCCCACCTCACCTGCTTTCACTCTTTCATTTCCTGCAACTCCCACATTAACGTCACAACCTCTACTAGCCATTCCACGATTCCACACACCAGGACTGCTTTCTAGACTGGTGCATCTGGTGCATCTTGCAGCTCATAAGCTTGTCAATATGAGGGTCACCGCTCTCGTCTTCTCCCTCCTCACCGCCACTGTCGTCTCCTCCAGATCTCTCTTCGGCGGTAGCCAGAATGCTCTCGTGGATGACCCCAAGTACCCTGTGCCCGGCAAGAATCCTCTAAACGTATGGATTGGGCTCTTCCTTCAAGGCTCTCATATTCTAACAGTGCTAGTTCTGTGCCGACCCTGCAGACTATATTCTCACCATCGACTACGTGGACCTATCGCCCAATCCACCCGTCCCGTGCGCTTCCCTCTACTCTAAATCTATTGGATAAGCTGGTTGACAATTTACAGTGGCGAAAAGCTCACTATTTCTGCAAACGGAACCTTTGCGAAAGACATCGAGCCAGGTGCCACTGTTTTTCTTCAAGTCAAGTATGGCTTGATCACCCTTATCAAGCAGGAGGCAGACCTCTGTGACAACCTACCTCAGATCGACATGGCCTGTCCTTTGAAAGAGGGCGTATTGACACTGAAGAAGGAAGTTGATATTCCCAAGCAAGTGGTATGTAAAATTGCGAACAACGATTGCTGTGATGGTATATTGACTTTACGTTAGCCACCTGGAAAATACACTGTCCTTGCAGATGTCAACACTGTTGACAAGGAGAAGATCACCTGCATGGAGAGCACCATATTCTTCAGCAGATAGTGACTATGTGTTGAGTGGAGGCTAAGTCGAGGCTAAGTCATCGACCGGGACTTGGCAATAGATTCGGACGTGGGAAGCGTTTATTGATATCATGAATAGGTTCTTCTTGCCAGGCGCTAATGTGGAATCGTCTCTTTCTTGGAAATTGGATCTGCTGCATTTTCCTCTAGTCGACCGCGAAAAAGCTTGCGGTATGATCAAATACATCAGGCTATACATTCTTGCTTCCACCTGGCCTCGCCCGTGGCTCAGTTGCGTGTGCGAAATTCTCATCGCAGATCCGTAAAATTCTCATCGGAGATCTGCAAATCAAGATTCTGCGCTGAGAATCGTGTGATCCGTGTTACTGTACTTCCTTCAAATGATCGCCTGGTGCTTCTATACAGCCATCGAGTCTTGCCAGAGAGCATTCTAATCAATATGATGCGGCCGCATTCGCCGCACTCGCCTCATTCATGCTCAGCACTTGACGCGAACCATCTTGCTGTTCGCCGTTCAGCGGGAGGAGAACGCGTTGTCGTCCAATTCTCTCGAACTTCGAAAGTGTCAAGGACTTTCAAATTGTGATTCTGCTCTATTGCTAGATGGCTGCAGATAACTCAGGTTTTGTGCATTCAGATGGCACTTAACCTTGCCTTCCAAACTCTCCCTATCCCGTCTCGAGGGGAAGCTCGCGCCGTTGTATAGATCCGCCGCCAAGCGCCTGGAGCACACGCTTGCAAATCAAAGGAAATCTGAGAGAGTAGGGTCATCGCCCTAATCTTCGGATCTTTCATGGTGTTTGCTTTGTCTGCCTGCATCTTACTTGAACTCGGACCGTTGATATACGCCGGGAGCAGGGATGTCCAGGGCTAGATCAATTCCTTTCAAAACCCGAGTCCTCTTTCCATCCCTACCACTAAAGGGATATCCCCACAATGGTTCGGCAATCTGGCGTATGGACGTTGACCACAGCAGGGGGCCACTTGAAGGCACGCGGGAATTGAAACCCGTTTGCAGTAGAACTTGAGGACGCCACCCTAAGCCACCGGAAACCTGCCCCAATCATCAAACAAAGTTGGTGCTTCCTGTGGGAGTGAGCGACGAGCTACTGACACGCCCGCAACAGACTTTTATCATTATCCATTGAACTGGCAGGCTGGGTCAGCTCTCAGTTTTCGTACTGGCCATGTACGGAGTACAGATCGAGTCTCTTTCAACCCCCAGATGTGGACCAAGTAGCTTAGCCGTCGACGACGTCATTAATTCTCGGGCAATTCCCCAGAAATAATAACGATCCAACCCTAAGACAACGGTACCAAAAAAGTGGTCCCTGATCGTCTTGATTCATATTTGTCAAGTCTGATAAACTCGGGCGAAGAATCCAGGTGAAGTAATCTAAGCCAACTATATTGTCCAAGGCATCGGATGAGAGGACAATATTCGGAACATGCACACAGCCTGGTCGGCCTCGGCTGCTTCTGGCGCTGCATTTTGCTCTGCTTTCGACTTCATTCAGCAATTGTCGCATACAGTCATGTAGGCAGCTTCACATTGCACTCTGATCTCTAGGCTACCTAAACATTGTACTACTATAACCATCATCCTATCTACAAGGTGAAAACCAAGAGACTCAAGATCCATTGCTAGATGCTTGTATCATTATCCCCAGCTCTTCGTTCTGCCTGTGCTGCGTCATCACCACTACCATTACCCACCGGCTTTCGGTTTTGGTCAGAACCCTTTACTGCTGTAACCACTGGACACGGCCGTAGTCTCCAGAGTTTAAGGTTTGTGAAGCTGGAGGATCGCTCAATTGATTACTCAATTCGTACTGTTTATCATGTCACACTCCATCCTTCAACCACCCCAAGATGTACCAGCATGTACGGGGCTCATAAAACGGGGGTGGTCCATAGCCGTTCTGGGGTATTTTCCGAGGTTGCTACTCAGGCAAATCTCGTCACACGCCTGACAGCTCCTAGGCCCCTGGACAAGTGGAAGTCCCCCGCAAAGTGAATGTGGACTTCGCAGAGAAATCATGGACGGTTACGCATAAGTACCATGCGATTCCTCTGTCAGTATCCAGGCGAATCTAGCAGTGTGAAATACGGGTGAATCAGTCAGCATCTCATCCACCGCCGCGATTACTACGAACAGCATACATTGATGCATTTTGGTCGACAGACCAGACAGCCTCATCGACCAAAATGTTGGAAGATAAGGAACAGGGTGAGCTTGCAAATACTGAAAACGTGACAGAATTGCACGAATTCAGAAATGCAGAGGGCTACATCATCGACGCGAGCGACCCCGAGCACGCCAATCTCAAACGTGCGCCAGATGGCCATACAATCCTCCTTCCACAGCCCTCCGCTGACCCGAATGACCCTCTCAACTGGAGTCGACTAAAGAAACATCTCATCTTGATCATTGTATCAATGTCAGCCTTCTTACCAGACTACGGAAGTGCAACTGGAGCAGTCACCCTCCTGCCTCAAGCAGCTATATGGAACATGACTCCTGACCACGTCAACCACAGCCAGGTGGGCAATGTGTTCATGCTGGGAGCTGGGGGCGTGGTTGTAGTCGCACTGTCCGCATACTTCGGTCGTCTTCCAGTCCTCTTTTATTTCCTCATCCTCGCCACTGCTACTGCCATCTGGTGTGCCGCTGCGCAGTCTTTCGAGTCCTTCATGGCCGCACGCATTCTCAATGGCTTCTTTAGTACTGTCGCACAAGGAGGTGGGCTGATGTTCATCTATGACATGTTTTTTTTTCACGAACGAGCGAGAAAAATCAATGTTTGGAGCTCGTTTATCATTCTATCGCCCTATTTTGGACCTCTCTTTGCTGCCTTCATCATCAGCACGCAAACATGGCAAATACCCTTCTGGGTTTATGTGGCCGAGGTACGTTGAAGTGGTCAACCTCGAGTCGCCTACGCATTGAACTAACATTATTCCCAGACGGCTCTATGCTTAGTGCTGGTCATTGTTTTCGTCGACGAAACATATTATGATCGCCGTATCGCTCCATCCTCTCAGCCGCCTAGAGGATCCCACTTTTCTCGACTGTTTGGAATTTCTCAGTGGAAATCGCGCAATCTACGAAACACACTAGGACAAGCACTCATGCGCCCGGTCTGGGTGGCACTTAAACCTACTGTTTTCATATCCTGCATTTACTATCTCCTAACCTTTGCCTGGGTAGTCGGTATCAACACTACGCTCGCAATCTTTCTGACGCCGCTCTACAATTTTGGTCCAAAACAAATTGGCTATTTCTACTTCACGCCAATTGTCGGTGCTTTGCTAGGCGAAGTCGTTGGCCACTGGCTCCACGACTTCATCGCGACACGGTACATCAAAGGGCACAGCGGCCATTTTGAGCCTGAGGTCCGCTTGTGGGCTATGTGGTTTTCTACACCATTTATGCTGGCCGGGTTGGTCGGTCTCGGCTTCTCTCTCGAAGAAGGATATCATTACATGGTGACATCGGTATTTTGGGGTCTTTATGTGTTCGGAATCATGATCACAACCGTTGGTCTCAATGCCTACAACCTCGACAGCTATCCAGAGGCATCAGGTGAGGTCTCTGCGTGGATCAACTTTTGTCGTACGTGTGGCGGCTTCATTATTTCCTATTTCCAGGTCACTTGGGCGCAAGCACAGGGCACCAAAACCAGCTTTGGTATCCAGGCTGCTATTTGTGCCTTCGCATTCTTCCTGATTGTGGGGCTGCAGCTGTTCGGCAAGAAGCTTAGGGTGAAAGCGGGTCCTTTGGGTTTCCACACTTCCTAGATGGTAATTTACACGCTCTGATAAACTTGTCATGCAAAAGCGGTTGGAGCCTTAGGCTTTTTGTATGTACCATCCCAATAGCGGGCTGCGAAGATGCTTAAATCAATATCGATTTGAGAATTCGCTGTTGTGGACCGCAAGGCCAGGGTTGTGCTCGAAATGGGCTGTGATTCCGTTCTTCAAACAAGGCGTGCCACACGTAGCCAAACTAAGTACCTAGTCAAGAACGGAGTATGCAACAGGCTGCGCGGGTCCTGCTATTTGTGCCTAGGCCGTCACCATCTTCGTAGTATGGCCGGTGTACGTACGAAGACAGAAAGTGTACGATCACAGTCGAAAAAGGTTACCATTGCGCTGTTCATCTTGCAGTACGCATTGGCAGGGGCCATCTCTTTTCCAACGACAAAGTCTACAAAACCATAAGGACCAGCCTGCTCGAATCCTCCACTCCTGGTAAATACTTGAGCTTGTGGTCGACAACACGGGTGTAAAGCCTTGGCTCACGTGATCAAATTGATATCAGCTCCTTCACTTTCATCCTCTCCGCCATC
The DNA here is from genome assembly GCF_000709125.1 of Exophiala aquamarina CBS 119918. Classification (NCBI taxonomy): domain Eukaryota; kingdom Fungi; phylum Ascomycota; class Eurotiomycetes; order Chaetothyriales; family Herpotrichiellaceae; genus Exophiala; species Exophiala aquamarina. The sequence continues at coordinate 223,604 of NW_013550585.1, forward strand.
AACGTTATACCCACGTCGCGTGCTTTTCCGTGCCGTCAAATCATCACTTCTGTTTTAATACTTGATGTCACTACGAAGAAATTGAGGCCCTGAATCTAGAGCAACGTATGGGATGCCCATTATCAGGTTAATCAAGTGGCACCAGTCTTATCTGCACTGAACACATTGTCGAGCTCCGTATTTGAAGCCCGTGGCCTCCTCAAACGCCGGAGTCGCTGTCGTGTTCTCTTTGAGGTTATTTTATGGGTTGATTCTATAGTATGTCACAGAGAGTTGTAAGACAGCGCGTATCGGTAGCATGCACGACATGCAGAATCCGGAGAACTCGGGTGGGCATCACCCCCATTTTGCGAGGCTTGATTGCTAAAACGTGGCAGTGCGATGGACAACTACCAGAGTGCGGCACATGCCTGCGTGCAAGTAAGCAATGCGAGTATCCGTATGAGACAGAGAAGCGCAAGTACGGCCGCCTGCTCCCCATATCTTCTAGTACTAATGCCACAGACCACCGACGAAGCGCTATGTTGAAGCCCTCCATGCGCGTATCCTGTCTTTGGAACGACAGCTGCATGCATATCAACAGCAAGGCTCCTCATCAATTCTCTTAGCGACTACCCCTGTTCCCACAGCAGACCATTCAGAATTACTTTACCTGGAAACTGAACCCTCTAAGAATGCGGACACTCCTCATGATCGTGGCCCTGTGGATGATCTGGCAGAGATTGCAGGTCAATTAGACATCGCCGAGGATGGCCACTTACGCTACTTTGGTGCTCCCAGCTATTTCAATCTACTTCGAAGCAACGCTTATGGCGCAACAGCGGATTCTGAACAAAACGTTTATGCCGTCCAGCCAGCATTTTCATACCACTTGATCGATATAGAGCTTTCTCCCGAAATCCAGACGCATCTGCTGGACATGTACTGGAAGTGGCAGAATCCTTGGCAGTATCTAGTGCACCGCACAGCCTTCCAAAGGGCAGTGGATAGAGGAATATATGATGACTATTGTACACCACTCCTCTTGCGTTGCGTGCTCGCTCTGGCGGCTCGGTATTGCGATCATCCAGATGCTCGATTGGATGCGCAAGACTCAAACACTGCAGGTGACGTGTTGGCTGCTCAAGCCAAAGATATCCTGAGCGCCGAGATAGAGCATCCCTCTACATCAACCGCAGCGGCTTTGGCTCTATTGGCACTCCGGGAGATGTCAGTCAATAAGGAGAGCTTAGGATGGATCTACATCGGTGATTCACCACAATTCTGATCTCCATAGACTTCTCTAACCCACTCATTTCCCCAGGCATCGCTGTGCGCATAGCTTATAATTTAGGGCTCAACATCGACTGCCAAACTTGGGTCAATCAGCAAAAGATCTCCGAAGAGGGGGCAGAGAAACGCAGAATCACCTGGTGGGGCTGTTATCTCTTGGACAAGTTCTATTGATCCTGCCGACATCCTTTCATTAAACTAATGTTGTCGTGTAGGCTTTTCAACATCGGGCTCGGACGGCCGAGCATGATCCGCGAGAGAGACATAACAGCCGCAAAGCCATCACTACTCAAGGAAGAGGAGTTTGTACCCTGGCTATCGGATGAGTTCGAGCTCTCAGCTGATCTCTCGGTGTCTCGGTCCGTCACAAATCTTCGCTACATGACAAACATCTTCCAGACGGCATGCCCTGCACTTGACGAAATGTACCTTGCGCACCGTCGTCTGTCATCGAAGCCGTCGCTGATGACGTAAACAGATATAGCTCGAACAGCGAGCTCTCCTTGCCGGCGAAAGAAGAGATGTCTGCCAAGGCCTACCTCGTGCTCACAGAGCTATATTCAAAGTTACCTAGCTTTCTAAAATTACCACACTCTGCCAAAACACCCCGCCCGGCACACATATATTCACTTCAGTAAGTTATTGGAACAGCCGCGTTAGGGTTCACGTCCTGATCAATGGCTGTCATAGCTTACAGTACCATACTGTACTGATCTTACTGCATCGGCCCTTCCTTCGTCAACGAGAATCGAACTGTTCCTTAGGCACGCCGTCTTATTCCCACGCTCAAATCTGCACTTCTTCTGCAGAAGCAATATCCAACATTATCAGGGCTTATCGGTTTAACTTCACTCTGGTGAGAGCTTCAGCTTATCCTTTCAATTCAGTTTCTAACATTTATGTTTAGCGGAGAATGCCTATATCCACAGTCCACGCCCTTGGTACAGCCTCGGTGATCTTGTTGTTGGACGCCACCTCCAGTGATACCAGGACCCGTCGTGCAGCGTTGCGGTTGTTGAAGTTCAATTTGGCCTGCCTCCAGGAAATGAGTATCGCTTGGAGTTGGAGTCTACGTGCCATCCGCTCTCTCCAAATCCTTGCCGAGGAATGGTCCGTCAATGAGAGATTGCATGCCCAGAACGATCAAAACGCGGAGGCTGATGAGCCTATTGTGACGCCTGTGAAAGGACTCCAGCTTGGAACACTCAATCAGGCCGATGGGAACGCACTCAGCAGTGAAGCAGTGGTTTTTGATTCCCCCCCGTCAGCAATTTATGAGACATTGCCAGAAAATATCGACTGGTTGATGACATTTGACAGCGGGTTTTCAGATATCCGGCCTATGGATTTCAGCTTTTTTGATCAAGATCTATGGGAAATGGGTACGCTATAAGATGCCAAGATGTTAAAACTGCATCTTATCCACGCACCTTGGTACCCCGACAGGATCTATTTGAGAGTCATAAGTTTTTTCTCGCAAATCCCTCCGGGTCATTTCCGAGCTTTCAACCACTCGCGCTCGGCTACGACCGCTGTCTGTGGTGCCTCTACTCACCTCTGAAATGACGGTCTGGATCGAGACGACTCCAGTCTCAGTTGAACAACTCAGAGAGACATTTGAATGCAGCACGCCCCGAGCAAGCCTCCATTGCCTTCTGCTGCTTATAGTGATTCTCCTACAGCCCTTCACGCTTCTCAATTACGTCATTTCCTCAGACAGCTACTAGCAGAGCCGCTGGGTCGGCAGACAGTGAAACCTTGAGGTGAACAATTTTCTATGAACGCAGAAGACGATGATGTCCACGGCTAATTGATCTTTTTAGCCAAATGCGAGGCAACTCCCAGGACCTCGCTTGATCTGATGTTTTCCTCTCTTCAGCATCCGTTCGCAAACGATGCCAGCGTATCTCCAAGGGGTTTGAATGCGGATGTGAGCGTTTGTGGTGGACCAGCATCTGCCTTGATCACGTAATGCTTTGGCCTATCGTCGACTACCAAGTGAAGCAGGTCTGGGCGAGAATAATGGCCAACGGGGTCTGCGAGTGTCTTGGCCCGACCGATTAGATCCAGGTCGATGTCACAATATATCAATCCGTCATGGTATGGGTCCGAATCTGGAGTGAGCTGACGTCCATCGGGACCGAACACTCTCGCCGCGCCACCGCCGATGCCACCAACAGAGAAGGACTTCCCAGTCGCGTTGTGACCTTGGGTGTTCTTCTTCAACCCCGCTGCAGTAATCATTTGGTTGGTCACAAGCACAAAAGTTCCTCCCTCTAGAGCGTGCATGCGACTAGCGGTCACTTCGTTGGCTTCAGTACATACTGACCATGGCTCATCTCCCAGAGCTTCGCCATGATACGGCCACGCTGCGATGTGGACTTGCTCATCTTGTGCATAAGTGTGGTATTTCAGCAGAGGCTGAAAGTGCTCCCAGCAGTTGAGCATCCCGATCTTGCCGAGTTTACTATCCGCAACAGTCTGCAGCGAGTCGCCCGTCGCGTCACCAAAAAGAGTACGTTCGAGATGTGTAGGTTTGATCTTCCTTCTGTGGAGCAAAACGTCGCCTTTGTCGTCTATCAAGATCTGCGCCAGATAGAGTGAGCTCGCCACCCTCTCGCTGAAGCCCAGAACGACATGCATCGTGTTGGCTGCTGCAGCCTGCCGGATCTCCAACATTTCAGGCCCGTGTGCCTCCATGCTGTTCTTCATGTACGTTTGCACCAGCGGAATGTTCTCGCTGTATGTACCACCCCAGAGGAAGTTGGGATATCCTGGGATCCATAGCTCGGAGAAAGCAACCAAAGCAGCGCCATTTGCGGCCGCTTCTTCGATGAGCTCAACTGTTCGTTTGACTGCTCCTTTCAGGTCGAACCAGATAGGTTCAGCCTGAGAGATGGCGGCTTTGTATCTGCGTGTCGACATTGCCGTCTAGAGAGTTGTTGAAGAAGTGGTTTTTAGGAGGAGATAATGCTGTTGACATATGGACCTGCTCTCAGGGAGGTGAGGAAAGTTCTCCATTCTATATACTCCATGCCTCCGAAAGACATTTTGACTGCGGTGATGCCTTTGATGGGGAGGCCTCGAGCGTCACAGCCCATGCCCAGAGTCGAAAGACTGGGGAAGATCGAAGTGGAGTACGGATGCGCATTATCCAAGGCCTTCGAGCCAATCGATATCATGCGAGGTGGCCCAAGCGCCCTTAACTCCAGGAGTACCTAGTAAAGGTCAGGCGGCGGGGCTCGGGTGAGCATTAACCTGTCTCCACTACCTATCTTTCGTTCTGTTATCGATCGTTGGAAGATAGATAGATATCCCCTTGTCTCTAATTGGCTAGGATCATCTTGATGGCTTCACCTTTCGGGCTTCTTCTTTCTCCACTTGTAGGTGCCAGAAAAAGAGAACTGATCTAGATCGTTTACCATACGCGTTCCTGGCATAGTTATCAGGATCCTATTTGGTGTGCTCTTTCACATCTTGGATAATGCTGATCCGGTGATGGCTCGCGCTAGCCTCTTACCTCAGAGCACCCGCATTGAGTTTTTGCCCGAGTATATGTTCAAGGCCTTGTGCCCTCAGGGCGAACCACTTGACAATTACTGTCAACAAGTATCAGACGCAGCGAGAATAAATCGTTTCTTGTCCTGGAGTCCCTTGAAATGGCGACCGAACCTGTTGTAAAAGAGCATCGGAGCAAGTTCAATGTTTTTGTAAGTCATCTCTGGGTCTCTGTTGTTTCTAGGGACTTACAAGTGTCCCCAGATCATCCTCCTCGCTACACTAGGTAGCATTTCTTACGGTTATTCGTCATGCATTATCGCGACAACGCTCGGCCAACCAAGCTTCATAACATATATGAAGCTCGACGTCTATACGAACGCGGTACAGTTGATAGGCGCCATCAATGGTTTGTATCAGGCAGGAGGACTACTGGGAACGGTTTACGTCGGCTTCACTGGTGATCGATTGGGCCGCAGATGGGCCATTTTCTCGGCTTCGGCCATCACTGTTGTTGGTGGTGCCCTCCAAGCTGGGTCTGTCCATGTCGGCATGTTCATGGCCGCTCGATTCATCACAGGTTTGGGTATTGGTAAGTCTCCGTAGCCTCGGCCTTGGGTTCATGACTGACAATCACGTCTAAAAGGAGCACTTGTCACTCTCATCCCCCTGTGGCAGAGCGAGGTTGCTCCACCTAGAACCCGTGGCTTTCTTGTCGGGCTTCACGGTATATTCAAGAAAATCGGGGTTAGCCAGACCATGAAGAGGCTGATATTCGCTAGGTGTCTTCATCCTGGTAGGATATAGTTCTGCCAGCTGGGTTGGGGTCGCTTTCTACTTCGTAAACGCCGATGGAGCTCAGTTCCGACCTCCTCTCGCCTTGCAGATATTGCCACCTTTGCTCCTCGCAGGCGCCATTTTGTATATGCCAGAGTCACCTCGTTGGTGTAAGTGCTATTTGGTACTCAAAATCACACGGTCTAACTGGGAACAGTGATGGAGAGAGATCGAGGCGAAGAATGCCTCGCCATCCTTTGCAAGATCCACGCCGATGCCTCTGACCCTAGTGGGGAGTTCGCCCAGCTAGAGTACAACCAGATCAGGCAGCAAATCACTTACGAGAAAGGTCTGCCATCCTCGTGGCGATCTATTTTCAAGATTCCATCCTACCGCAAGCGTTTAATTGTCGGCTTCGGCTGCATGTTCTTCGCGCAGTGCACAGGCACGCAGGTAATCAACAGTAGGTTCTCCAACTCATAAGGCTGGAGTCGACCTTTCTGACAAGCCCTATGACAGACTACGGCCCTCTGTTGTACAGGAATCTGGGTTTCAGCACCGCGAATGCTTTAATAATTCAAGCTGGTTGGATTACCTGGGGCATTATTGGCAACTTCATTAATGCATTACTATTGGACAAGGTTGGACGAAAGTGGCTCATGAGTACGATTTCCCTGACACTCCACAGAGCTTGTGGCAGTACTGACGTGAGCAATGTACAGCTGGTGGCATGATCGGATGCGCGATTTCACTTCTGCTGGAGATCATCATGCTTGCGCTTTATCAACATACGGGCGACCGTGCAGGCAACAGTGCCGCGGTCTTCTTTTTGTTCCTTCATATTGGCTTGTAGGTTCCCCACTCTCTCTCCGCCCAGGAACTCCCAGTCATTCTTGACGACAGGAATTCAAGCACAAATCTTGCTGACAAAATTCTAGCTACGCTTCTGCTCTCGATGCCTCTACATATGTATACGCTTCAGAGATTTGGCCGACGCACCTCAGAGCTCGTGGCTGTGCCATCTCTGTTTCCGGTCTCTTTGTGTCTTCACTGATCCTGCTGTGCGCAGCATCAGACGCATTCGCAGCCATTGGTTGGAGGTACTACCTGGTTTTCTTATGCATGACAATTATTGGTGCTATATTCTTTGCACTTGTATTTCCCGAGGTACGTGGCCTACGTCCAGGAAGATGATGTTCTGCTAACAAGAGTCTGTATCTAGACGAGACACAAACCACTCGAGGAAATTGCTGCTGCCTTTGGTGATGAGGTCGTTGACTATTCGCTCGAGGTGTCTATGGGCAAAGCCAGTGAGCTTGGTGAGGCACACCCCCAGACCATTCGAGACTACAAGAGTGAAGACAGGACAGCCTGAATCATGCTTTCTAGTTAGTGACCATCGGCGATACTGGAGATAATGTCACAATGGCAACGCGCGGTATCCCATGAAAGAGTATCAGATTCCATCAACATGCCTTCTCTTTGTGTCCTTCTCGGTTCAGGACATTGCTCTGGTATAACATCCAGAGAATTATAGGGCCGAGACCAAGGCATGGACAGAGAGCGGAACTTTTGTTGTCCTTTCCACCTAGATTCTACTATATACTGTCGGAAGATATCTTCATTCTCCCATCCAGCATGCTGTTGCAAAGCTATCGCCATACCGGCGGGCGACAACTCACTCCAACATGATCTCCACCCTTGAATCGTTTCTTGTGTGGAGGATTTCGATAACCCCCACAGCATGGCAGAAACAGGCTTCCATCTGTTGACAATTGTAGTCCGATAACTAGTATCCATGCCCGAATTTGGGAAGATGGGCAGTTAGAAATCCTAGACTGTCAACCACCGGTACGCTCCAGGCGAGTCATACAAAGTCTCCGCTCAATGCGAACCCCCTATTACCCGCCTTCCGAGCCTTCACATGTTCTCTTTTTTGAGAACCTTTGCACCTTGGTCGCAATTGGATCTGAGGACGTGGTTGGTGTCCTCTGCAGCGAGATTATCAAGAAAAAGAGGAATCGTAGTGCCTAAGGAACTCTTTTCGACGCTTTTCGGCGCCAGGTTTAGCACCTTTTACACAAGGAGAATCACGTGGACCTGGTGCTGTCTTGGCGGCTGTTACACTCGACTTCATTCCCCATCAACACTAGTATCGTACCATAGAAGCGGATTCTGGTAGTTATTGCCTTTGCCCTCAATGAACTCTCCCAGGGTATTCAGCGATGGCCAGATTGATGAGGATTATGTTAAGATGCCTCGTCCTCCTTCTGCGAATATCACCTCGATCTCCTCAGCCCCTTCCGCCGGCTTAAATTTATTTATAGTACCGGCTAGCCATAGATTACCCTACGTATCTACTCAGAAGGGCGTAGCTAGGCTAATGTAGCACACGAAGTGCATAAGACAGCCGATAGAATTCTCAGTACGTTGAGACCCCTTGGCGGAAATGACTCCCTAGATGGTCTTAGTCCTCTAAGCATCCCATTAATAACATCACTACCGACGGCATCGACGCCTCGGAACCCACTCCTATAGAACTCTCCGTTACGTCTTTTCGAAGCTACTTATACCGCAAATCTAGCTCTTTCCTTAACCTAGAGATACCTAAATACGAATCATCCGTCGAAATCGAAGCCTGGTTCCGCACCTTCGACGCCCTAGATACCCTGCTCGCCTAGATCAGCAAGATACCCCTCGGTACTATCCGCACTCTAAAATAGATCCTCGATGCTACTACGGGACGGACACTCCTGGCTAAATACCGAGCACAAGCTATGGTCGACGCGTTGGAGAAAGTCCACACCTACCTCCGCCCTCTCGGCAGGGACAAGGTGAGTACGATCCGCGTATGTGAGAGCTATCAGCACAACGAGGATGTCGTTATAGCGGATCTACGCGATGAGAGAAACTAACGCGATAATCTCGGGGCCGGTGCCAGTAGGATAATGGACGACGACGATAATGCTGATAAGCCACGTGATACGATTAGGCTGGAGCCTCGCAAGCTGGAGATTTCTACGTATCTGGATGGCGAATTATGTGGTTGGATAACCGGGCTGCAGGCTTGGTTTAGGAGAGGTGGTGTTCCGCCTACGCGCCTCACGGATGATGTGCTTCGAGTGCAAGTTTTTGATCTTCGAAATTTCTCAGTCGTCTTTTGTGGGCCAAGTGTTCTCATGGTTTAGTTGTTCGACTGGCTAACTCGACAGGCGAGGAAATAGGCTATTTTTTTTTATATCCGTGTATTACTATTATTTCTTCTTGTTCGTCCTCTACTTCTGCTTCTGCTTATTAACTTCGTATTCATTATCTCATGGTTATACTGGTATAGTGAGTTACAGCTAGGTATGGAGAGTAAAAGATAAACCCCTGACTAAGGTACTAAGCTCATTGGCCTCATTGACGTTTACTGCCGTGACAGCCACCTTCGAAAAGATATCCGGGATCAATGATTACGTCGGCTCAGAGAAGTACACATTAGTGACGATCGAGGGCAGTGTGTTGGCCTCTGGAGTCACGGTCTCTATCATCTGTGATCGAAAGGTCTGCACGGGACTGAATATGGGCGAGATCATGGGTGACTGGAGCCTCAGACATCAACACCATCCTCGTGAACGGTATGCAACACACTGAGCCAGTACTGAGTAATTTATCCGGCACAGAGTACGTTTTTTGCCCCCTCCTGGGTAGCATTTCTCAATTTTCTCACATCTCTGAAGCTTGATAGGGTCTTGGTGGCTCTAGGGGTGCCTAGGCATTTTTGTAATATCAAGAACAGAGAAGCTCGCCGGTAAAGAGAGACGAGGGTCTTTGGATGACCAGGGTCTTAAAAGGATGATATTTCAAACGAGTGATTCGGTACCAGAGTTCTATCCAACTCTTCCATAGCTGGGCGGAACATTTGATGCACCCCAAGAATGAGGAAGCTTGAACTGTTCCTGGAAGCCCGCGGTTGAGCGGTCGGGATCTGTGTTTCGCTGTCTCTCCGACGGGGTTTATCAAAAGCGCGATGCCGGCTTTCGCAAACGCATTGGCACTGCCGCCATCCGCACTGCAGGGGTTTCGATGAACTCGGCGACTTGGTTACTGAGGATTCTTGAATCATTCATACATTCACGGGAAGCAAGTCTCTTCATGCTAGGAATTTCTCCGCAAAGCCTGGCTCTGTAATGTTCCCACTCACGACCTTCGCCTCGTCGCTTATTGTCAGATTGCCGATATAGCTATGCTTCGCACTGTCTTTTTGTGCCGTGCCAATGTCGCCCTGCACGTGTTTCCCCCGGCCGCTTACCTGAACACTACCACTGTACACATGGCCTGTGATGGGGATCGGGGATGAAGTCCCGTTCGATTTTTGTTGCAACAGCTGATTCTAATCGTTAGTGTTGCTCGTGACAAGGGGATGTTTAATTCGATTGCCAATACGTACCACATCGACGTTCGTCTTGCGGTTGCTGTACAACGCAAGAGCGTCAAAGGCGCCGTTGAGCAGCACGACGATATCTTGGGTCTGGTCCGGCCCCGGTCTTGATAGGAGATTCTCAACCTCCTGGAAGCGACGCCTTAATTCTCCACCGGCGTCGATGACTTGTAGGAGAAGGTCTCTAGTTTGTTGAGAACCTTTCGCCACCTCCTCCAGATTCTTCTGAATCGCGGTCGTCTGGCCACTCACAACGTCAACGGATTCCCGAAGTAAGGATGTTTCTTCTCGAGTCTTCGCCTGCTGTGTGATCATCTCTGATCGGAGACTTTTTGACTGTTGGTCGATTTCATCTATCATTGCTTTCATTCGAGTGCGCTGATCTACAGACATCTGATTGAGAAGCTTGCTGCAGTCAACATTGTCAGAAGAATAATTCAAATCTCAACATTGACGGAGGAAGAAAAATACTTTGAGTCAGCAGCCAGGCGAAAGTTTATTTCCTGGCTGAGTCCTCTCAATCGATTGTCCAACTCGAGAATATCCTTCCTCTTCCATAGATTCCGAAGCGCCTTTCTCAATGCTTCGCGTTTGGACGCATCGGACGCAACCTTAAGATTGTTAAGAGACACCGAAAGCTCTGTGGCAATTTTAAGGGCCCTTTTTCGCAGGTCTTCGAGCTCCTGACCTCCATCCCCACTATCCGAACTTTTCAGATTCCCAAGAATGAACTGGATGTCGCGAACGACGACATCGCGATCGACATTCTCTTCTAGGGCTCCTTGTGCCGAGCTCTGCAGCTCGCCAGTGCACACGATAAGCTTGTAACCGAAGGTCACAAGGTCAATGACTGCCGCGACAGTAGCAATCACCGTTATAGGATCCATGGGGAAAGATTTGCTGAGAGTCGGATTCGCAGGGGTCAAGTTCCTTTTTCAAACACAAAACGTAGTTGGAGAGGATGTGAGCACGATTGCGTTTTAACGGCACCTCAAAGACAGGCGGGATAGCCCCCAACTGGTTTCCAATAATGACCAGTCTTTTTTCATAAAGTTTGGCCCAGCGAAAGAGAGTTCGGGATTGCACGCTGAGAAGCAAGGTCAACCGACCTCCCATCTTTTCCCACCCTTTGCCTTGTGCTGCTTCGTATTCCACTGGAGAAGCAGCCCCCAAGGGAGGCCAGCTGAAGTGGGCATTTCATGGAAAGGCACAGCCCGCTAAAGACCATCACGAGGACGACAGCTCTCTGCAAATGTGATTGGATTACCCTCCAACAGGCTTCGGGTGGCTGCATGCTTGACCAGTTATCATGAACTGCCACTTGGTACGCCTGAGAAAGTGCCGTTTTCCAGCTTAGTTGATACCCGAAGGTTTCGGGCACAGAAACAAGACACAAAGACCATGTTGGGCTATTCGTAAATCCTTCGATTCAGGGAAAGGAAATCGGAACGCTAATCTAGTAATTAGCGGGATCTCATGCGGACGAAGGCGGCACCCAGAAGTTCGGTTCCAGTGGACACAAATGAAAGCCGTTCGGGATTCAACTTTGAATGACAGTGGTAAATCTGAATTGCTCGCCATGGTATGTCATAGCAGGTGACACGTTGGCGATAAACTCATCAGTTAGACTTGGTCATAGAAAATGTCCCGATCCGCTCGTCCTGGTCATATCTATTATCGTCCCACAATAGGTGGCAACGCTCGCGTCCACTTGGGCGACGCATACTATGCATCTCCTGGGTTTGGGAGGATGACAAAAGCAGTCGTTGCTGGGAACTTCATCACACAGACGATTGGATATTTCGCTTCCTTTCTATTTGATTTCAATCACCCCTGTCACCAACTTGCTGAAGAAGATTCCATCGTCCCGGAACACCTTGCACAACAAGCGGCGAGAATTGGAGACCACAGCCTTGCGGTGGAATTCATCGAAGCCTCAATCTGTGCCGACAGCTTGAGGTCCTTGAACAGTAAGGGCGCCAGAAAAAACTTATTCAAACGTTGGGAAATGAAGGAAGACCCTGCCATTGCAGAGCTGCAGGACGCTTACGTGGGAAAATATCGCAGAGTTTTATCGCAAGAAACCGGTTTGGTTGCCGAAATCTCCTTCCATCCGAAGAATGTAGGCGAGGAAGGTAGCAAGACCTCGGAGCTGATCTGTCAAGGAAACGAAACAAATGCGCTTGACCACCAACGGACACTCCCAACATTGAAGTCGAGCGATGATCTGCTTGGAGTCGGGGCTATTCGTCATAATGCGAACAGGAATGTTCCAGAGCAGGCTTTGGCCATAATCGACCCGAAGAAAGAGAACAGCCCGAAGACAGGGAAGAGAGTCAAGATGTGGCCTTTCAAAATCGATCGAAGCGGTCAGCCAGGAATACGCGATTGGCGTTATGGCCGACAAGAGAATGCGGCGCAATATTTCGTTCCCGGCAGGGTGTTTGCAGCTCCCTGGGACAGGAGGTGCAACAGAGACATCATTCCACCCTTTGTTTCCCGTTTGAGGACACTGGCCGGCGTCGCAGGGATCCTCTATTTTGTGGCTGTCCTGCCAATGGCCACCCGCTCCTGCTATTGTCTCCCCATCATTGCCTACAACGAGCAGGGAAAGCCATGTTTCGATCGCACGCAAAAGAATACAGACGCGCATGCACTTCTTTACGCGCCGCAAAATTGCGAAGTTCGGTGTCACAATGGGGAGCGCAAATATGAAATGGACCCGATCAAAGAGGAACTAAGTCCTGCGTCACAACAGGATAGACTGAGCTATGTCCATGGCTTGAACTTGACTGATGCATTTTTGATTGACTGCGAACTCGACGTTGAGGATATTGGAATGGTTGAGAAGGAAGATTCGCAGAGACTGATGAAATCTTGGTTGAACCTTGTTTTAATATCCATCAGTTCGAGAGATGGTTGAACTTGGAGGCTCTTGTAGTTCCAGGGGACTATAGTCAAGGTTTTCCCAGACTTCTACTTCTTTCGCAGGTTATAATGTCAAGAACCAGGATGGGTCCGCACCATCCTCGATATCTTCCGGGAATTCTGACACCGGGCCGTGGCACACCGTTCTGATGGGATGTGCTAGTCTGTGCACCCGATTTGCTACTCTGTACACTCCCGTGTCTAGTTTTGCTTAGCTGCGAAGACTTGTATCATTGCCGTGGGCTGGCATCGCTGTCGGAGGAGTGTTGGCGGAGGAGATCATAGTATTGTTCATGAAACAGATGGGCACAAGGAAGAGCCGGTTGCCGATCCACAGGCTCAGGCCGCACATGAGGCGCTCGGGATGGTTTCAGCTGCCAATGCTGGTATCCATGATTGACGAGCTTCGAATTGGCGGCTGTCAGTTTCTGCCTGGCTAAGATTCGTAGAGTTCCCAGGAGTCTTGAGGACGGAACTGGGCGCCATCTCGGGTTTGTTCAGTCTTGACATAGCGGTCTAGCAGCTGGATACCAAAGGCATGACCGGAGGCCCCCGCACTGTATAGATATTATGGCCCAGCGGAGGCTCCGATGACCTATTTGATATTCCACTCGCTCCAATCCGCGGCCTCATGGACAGGCCCTGGCAGGACAAAGCGTACCATCCCACCGCCCGGCCCCTCGTACCGTTCACACCGCCCTCCCCCGAGGTCAGCCCCACATTTCCCCCCTTATCACCAGCCTATGTTCACTAACAATCCTTGTCCAGGACCATGGCCTCCTCCAGCGGCAACTACAGGTCCTCAGTACATCTATACGCCGGGAGCCGTACAACTTCCACAGATGGCTCGGGCGCGCAGACATCCTTCTAAAGCTCGGCTATCCCGAGCTGGCTCTAGGGGACTGCTACAGGGCGCAGATTCTATTGTCACGGCGTCATCCAGACAATCATGTCAGGAATGAAGGAGAATGGCAAGGTCAACTCCGGAGTGGGATTCCGTCCGCGAGGGACACGCAGCTTCAGGCCCAGGCACACTCCAGCCAAAAACCAGACGAGCAGTCAGACTATGAAGGTCCGAGCGTGACATTGACAGAAGACGACACACCGGAATGTACCCTGCTCGAACACTTCCACCGAGCATTCCTCCAATCAAATTCCCTCGCGCACGCACTCGCGACCTGCCTCAGAGGAATGAGTCGCTTTCCCCACCACGCGTACTTCCAGGACACCATGCCCATGACAGAATGGTTGTGCGACCGCACCAGAGCACAGGCTGTCGCCGAACCCCAACGCAGCCGTGCTGAGCAACATGAGACGCAGTGGGGCGGGAGCGTGCTGATGAGAGCGTATCCGTGGATGAGTGAGGGCGTGCTGTGGCGGGATGATGACGTTGTTGACGTTGTAAGGGGGCAGGTTGAGCGTGCGTCTGGCGGAAGGTGTACGGTAAGGCGACGGTCGAGGGCCGAGGCGGACGAGGACGAGGACGAGGACGGGCTGGGCATGTTTGCTGTGAGGGAGATTGAAGTGGGAAGCACGATTCTTATCGACCCATCGCCGGTCGGTACGGCTAAGGTATGGGAGGGGCGGTGTGAGTGCTGCTACACGCCTCTGCCAGATAGACCGGCAAGGGTCAACTGCTGCAACACCCCATTTTGCAGCGCAAAGTGCGCTGATCTGGCCATGGCAACGTGTCATCCCGCCCACTGCAACAGACCAAACCCAGTATCTCCCACGCAAGATGCCTCGTCACTTCTCTCCGCAGACTCGCTGGGCCGCCTGCAAGTCCTACGCCGCATGCTCGCAGTGATCATTCACAGCGGCGCTGCAGACCCGCTGCTCGCACCCACAATCCGCCACCTGAAGCCGCAATACCGCCTCTCTCGACCAATGTATTTCAACTACCACACCAACATTATCATCCCCTTCCAAATCCTGGAGTCGCTCGGTATCGACATCTTCTCCGATACGCGCTTCGACACCTGGGTCCTCCACACCATCGTATTGCGTCTGAATAATAATCAGCACGGCGGGGATTTCGGGACAGAGGATAAGACCATGGCGTTGAGCCCGCTGTATTCACTGTTCAATCACAGCTGTGCGCCGAATGTGATCTACCGCAATGTGCGTGGGGGTACGACTGTGGAAATGGTGGCAGAGCGGAATGTAGGTTTCGGCCAAGAACTTTGCATCAGCTATTTGAGTGATGTCGGGGAAAGGCCTAGGGCGGAGAGACAAGCTTTGATGGAGGCTTGGATAGGCGGAGAGTGTCAATGTGACCGCTGTACTGGAGGCACAAAAGGTTGGATGTCCTCGATAGTTTTGCCAGGGCCTCAGACTCCCTAGACCGTCACACCCCCTAGGTGGTACCGGCATATTGTTCATGCCTTGATATTCCTAATCGAATTCATTGCGTTCTCGTGCATTGTGTTGTAGACGTTTGACATTGCCAGCTGCATTGATGAAAGTTTCTGCATCATCGCCTTCAGCTCCTCTACCTGGAGATCTCGGGAGTCGTCCGAAGACATGCCAGGAGGACTACCGGCGGCGTGGTCGGCTACAGCTAACGAGGAAACGTCCTGTCCCTCGTGAAGCGGCGTGTCACTATTGTTCGGAGTCGCTGACGGCGTCATGCCCGTACTTTTCGAAATACTTGCCAGCTTCTCACGGACCTGGCGCTGCATGTCTCGAGTAACGTCCATCATCTGGGCAGCGACCAGATCTTCAAACGACGAATTCGGAGGCAACCTGTTCACGGCAGAACCAGGGCCCCCATTGATATAAGTTTGGCCAAGGGCGGTTTGCTCTAGGCGCTCCGTAAGCATACTGGATATTTCCTCTCGCTCGCCCGCACTGGACATCGTCTTGTGGCTCATCTTATAAGTGAGAGCATCTGCCAGTGAAGTATCAGGGGGTAAGAGATAGCTTTCCGAAGAGTCCTCAGGAATTCCCATAGACTGCTGCACAGGAAGCATCAGATCGATGTTTCGAATTACGGCAAGCTCGCCGGCGTCGAGGGAGGTGGTGTGAGATGAGTTGGCGTTTCCGTCAATCGATGATGGAGATGGTAGCCGTATAGCTGAAGCGCCGGCATCAGAAGGGTTTTCCTGGTCGATACCAGAACTGCTCGCCGTCTGATCGGGTACGCTAGTGGCATCATTGTGCCCTGATGGCTTTTCATGGTGCGTCCGATAGAGTCGACCACAGGGACTGGGACTACTCAGTGTTATTAATGGCAACGAACAAGACTGTACTTACCAAGTATAAAACTCATTCACGTCCTCACTCTGATTTACCAGAGGATTTCCGCAGTTCAAGCATATTGCTGCATTTGAAGAGACATGTATCGACATGATAACGGTCGAGCGAGCCTTGATCTCTCCCGTTTTCCAGCCCTCCGATCCTTGAAGGATGACACGCCCTCTGCGGCTGTCGAGTGTAATACTGTATTTCCGCGCTTGGACGATTAACATGCCTGGCTTGTTTTCGAAATGGGTCTCTATGAACGCATGGAATATTTTGGAACTGCGGCACAAAAGTAGTGGAATCTTGATCGAGACCCCGAGGGCATCCTCCAGGGTGATACTGTCATCTCCTTGGAGCCAGCTGACATGCTGTGGGATGTTGTGCATGAGTCGTACCAGTGAAGACCCCAGACATGGAAGCAAGATGGCGAAAACTGGATCTTGTCGAACTCTTGACATGAGCTGCTTGGCCATCCGAGGAATGTAGCAGCATGCTAGAAGGAATGAAGAACGAAGGAAATCGTCAACCAATGATGCAGCAGCAGCATCGTCTTCGGAACTCCTGTTCGTACTGGATGAGTTCACACCCCACCATGGGCCAAATACTTGGATGAGAATGGCCTTGGTGCTGTTTCCTGCATTCTGGGCTCGGAGGCGTGATTTTGCAGCGTTGAATATGGCAAGGAATAAACGCTGCACAAGAGGCTTGTCACGCGTCTGTGAGGCCATGAGAAGGTCTCGCTGTTGGGCAACAACACTGTTCAAAGATTCTCTGAGCTCGGAAAGCTCTCTGCGAGTTGCCACCAAACTCGACATGAGCACGTCTGCCGCATGGCCGGCTGGTGGGTGCACTTGTTTCCCTATCGCTGAATGCGATTGGTGCTCCGAACCTTCCAGTTCTGAGATTTTGGAGAGAATGCTGTTGTCTTTGGAGTTGGAAGTGAAAGTCGTTCTGGGTTGGGAATTGCTTCCCTGTCTCTCCACTGCTGTTCCTTCAGGGGGAAGAAACGAGTCTGGGGCAGCAGAGCGAAGCCGAAAAGCCCTTTCCTCGACAAACCGGGCACCCAGCCTACGTGATGTCAGCATAATCTTCGGCTTTGGGGTCGGCCGATGAGTACATAGTAATTTCCTTGAATTCGGGGTCAATGTGATGCAGAAGAGCTTCGACGTTCTCGTTGATCTTCTTTTCACGCGCAGGGCTTCTGACATTGTCCGGGAGACCAACGTGCCTGTCATCACCTCCCGACTCCTGAACGACTATATGAACTGCTGCAATTAGTGGTTTTCGTTGTTGGGTAGAGTAGAGTAATTCTCACTGGTGTTCCACACAACCGTCGTCTCATTGTGGGTGTCTCCGAAATGCGCTCGTGCATTGCCGGAGACGTTGCTGTTCAGGAATTGGTGTCCTTGAAAAGCTGATACCATGGCATGAGGCATGCTACTTGATAGTAGCAGACTTGAAGAATCTCGTCATCATGATACCTGCGATCTAGAATAGCCCTTTTGAGTGGATTTCACGCGAGATCGTAACGCGGCATTGACAGGTGTTCAGTTTTTCTAGCCAACACGGCCGTCGCCAGTCGGCGGAAGGAGTCGAGGCCGAACCACAGTATCGTAAGTCACTGACAAGCTACGTTCTTTAACTGGATTGACCCAAGTTCTTCGAAGGGGAGCTCAGGAGCGGTCAATGTAGTGGACTATGAGGGAGGGGTAAAGCTAAGAGAAGTCGATGTCCGCCACGATTAGAAGGCTTTTCTTGGCGGGGGGACTGTTTGTCTGCGGGCGCTCACGACAATGATGCGAGGGCCGTGCGATGTTCTTTGCTGCCCGTCAAAGGCGCCGAGGGCTCAGAAGGCCTTTTGGCGTGCTCGGGCTTCGCTGCAGTGAGGACTTGAAGGGCTTCAATCGTGGTTCCCGATGTCAGTTGGCCTCGTGCTTCTCATCTTTGGCTTGCGGTGCTTCGTACTACTCCAGAGAAACAGCGCCCGAGGTAGGCAAGCCAGGAATTCCGTTTATCGTCACCACGAGAATTACACCTAGTTGTTTCTTTGCTTCTATAGCTTGTACTGAATGATATCCGTTCAAGAGCGTTTCGGCGACAGGCGCCCCTCTGGCATATCTGACGAGGGAACGGCGGTAAACACCTATCTATGCCTATGAGGTTCCCCACAAAACACACCAGCTGCAATGCTGTACAGAATAGTGAAGCGCTCCGGTGGTCAATTGGGGCAATGAGCCCTGATGAACCGTATCAATAACTCAGCTACTTACTCAGTAATTGGGTAAGTTAGGCTCCCAGCCACATAAGATGGCCTACCCAATACCCAATCCTGCGCTTACTTCCCTTGAGGATGTACTTTTCTTTCTGATATAGGATAGCTTTAGGGAGACCATGGTTTCCTGTTATTCAAGTTCTATCTAGGTTACACTGAAGAGTACTTACGTCCATTTCTCTGGGGCTCTGAAGGATCAAGTAGGGACTTGAGGTATGGTTGAAGAGTGAGATCTCGTAAGGAGGTTGCTGGCATCGGCCCACGATTGACTTTGCAGCCTCGGTATGTTCTTCTTAAGGCTCGACGCATGAAGATCGGCCAAGTACATGTGATGGTATGTCTCAGCATTCTGAGACAGGAAGAGGCATTCGAGAGGAGGACACTTTCGGCGTCATCCTGGAGGCGCCTTGTACCTGATCCAGAGGACGCACACCAGATGAGGTAAACACTGAATTCGATGAGGAGATTATAGACACCGTCGAGTATGACACACCAAGCCGCGGACGGAGTATTCGGCCTGGACTTCGACGGCGCCCACAACGATCCGTGAGCAGGCAGGAAAGTGATCATCCTGATTCCCGACCCAAACCACCCTTCAATCCTGAGTCGTATAGTCGGACTCGGTCTAGGACTCCTCGACGCTCTACCAGAGGGCGCTGCGCAGACACCGATTTGGACTTCGAGCCTGAGCGGCATCATCGCACTCGGCACAGCCACGTGCCTAATCGCTATGAACGAAGAAAGGAGGCCCCCCAGGCTGGATAGTGGAAACCTACCTCGTCAGGAGCGAACAGGATCGGATGTACCCGGGCAACGTCCTTATAGAAACCAATATCGCCAGGAGCGCACAAGGTGGGATACACCAAGGCATCATCGGCATGAGAGGAGTACAGACCGTAGTAGCTATGATACAAGGGACTCAAGTTACGACGGCTGTGGCCGTCGGGTTCATTATGCGGATAAGGAAGAATCCTATTAGATAGACTCCGCAAAGATTCATGCTGGCGTGGGGTTTCCTTGCCTCTATTCACTTATATTTCAACAAGGGATAGTATCCTTCTCTACCGTTTTTATCGTCTCCCTAACTCATAAGATCTGGATTCATCGTTGTTTGGATAAGGTCATTGAACCCTGCCTCAATAATATCTGGCCGGTGAATTTCCTCTAGCTGCCAGTCCGTCATCTCCTGAACTCTTTATGTCCCCAATAACTAATGGCGCTACCTCAGTATAGGCATCAATCGTCCTTACGAGATTTTCTAGGCTTCTCCCTACCTACTGTTCTAGAGCCTGCTAGTGCGCAGACTTTCAGTGCGGTGATAGATTAAACTTGGCGTGTTCGTCGAGATGATTTACTACCGCGGTGTTGCAACCTTCGAGTGTAGAGCCCCTGTTCGGTGCTGCTCGTAGAATAAGTGTCCGCTTAGTTCTTGGTGGCCTAGGGCCTTTATCTATCTGGTGTCAATGCAGTTGGGCTGGTTTGTCTGTAGACAATCGAGGACAGTGAGTCGCGAGGTGGTGGTTCTAAAAGCGGCACCGTCGAGGTGAGCACCCACGTGAGCTGTCGCAGGTTCCGCTTTGGTTGGAATGCCAAGCCAATGCTCCTTCGACATCAGGATCAGGAAAGTTGTCGCAAGAAACCTCACAGCAACTGTCCCAGAACCAAATCTCAAAGCTCGCATCCCGCGAACCCCCAGTAGCTCAAGATGCGGTCGACATCACGGCTTCTGGCGGCCGTAAAATCAGCGTCCAAATACCTCGAACCCAACACACCGACCGGATTGACCGGTCTCTCGACGCACCCGTCACCCCGACCCGCCCTCATCTACACCTATAAACAGACCCTCAAGAAGCTCACCCAACTGCCCGCGAGCTCCGTATACCGACAGTCAACAGAGGCGTTGACGAAGCAGCGACTGGCGGTCATCGAGGCCACGAAACCCGAGGGCTATGACGCATGGCTGGCACGGGTGCGCAAGCAGATCGACGGCAACCCGGAGGCGTTCAGCCAGTTCCACGTCAGCGATGGCAGCCTGCAGAGTGAGAAAGCCTTTGTCGAGGACGTTGAGGTCTGGGACGGCCAGCACACCCGGCAACACTCGTACCAGGAGGGCTCCAATGCCATGTCCGAAGCAGAGGCCAAGTCGAATGCCGTGAAGGAAGAGGCTGATCGCGTGGACAAGGAGGCTACATCTGGCGTGGCTCCTGGTGTGGAGGATCTCGAGAAAGAGCCGCCTTTGACAAGAGTCCAGTGCGTTACTCTACTACCGTGATCCCCGCTGTCTGGCTGAAAGAGCCTACCCGGTATCGTGTGGTATATGAATGCTAACCTCTTCCTCTTAATGCACAGGGTCGACGAGATTGAGCAGAAGATTGGTGCTGGCCTGATTGAGGAGGTGCTACAGGTCGCTGAGGGCGAGTTACTGCTTGTCGACGAATTGTTGAAATACCAAGTGTATGTATTCGTGCCAGTGTGGTGCCCTGGTGCATTCGACGAGGTATACTAATGCGATTCACAGGTGGCAAGATCTTGAGGAACCCATACCGACGGGCCAATGGGAGTATTTTGAGCGTGGAGATCACGCGTAGAACGGCTCACTCTATCATGGACTGATGTCTGTCTCTTCGACAGGAGGCGCTGTGCTGATCGAGCTTTTCACATGCCCGGCTGTAAATATGATACCAACAAAAAGAGATGCCAGACCGTTTCAGTTGGACACTTGACATCGATCGATTCGCAAATCTCAAGCAGTGAAGCATATGTAAACATATGATCGTGTAAATTCCAACGTGGGTAGAACTTCCCAGTTTGATATGGATGCCCGCAGCTATGTCAACTCTGCCACGGCAGATGTGACTCAATAATCTTTAACAAAAGGGGTTCTTTATTTAAGCTGTTTGAGATTTTATTGTCTGCCTTCTTACAACGTCGAGTCTGAACTCCAGCTGGTCCTCACGGCACTCCTTGTCCTCTTCGGGGGCCACGAACCATCATTCGGGATAATATAAACACAATGCGGCACGCACCGAGGCTCGGGTTCCTCTACATCTCCACTGCAACATCCCACCCACAACACCATCCACTCATCTAGAAGGGGTTGTCCTCCGGAGGAATTTCTCTCACCCAGTAGTCGCCAATGACGGGGATTTTCTGCAAGATATCGGTCCGTACTTTGGGGACATCGCCGAAGAAAAACAGAGCGAAGACGCCCGCTGCGACGCCGAAGCCGGAGGCCAGGTAGCCGTATCGCAGGGCCTTGGGTACTGACATGCCCATTAGGTTAGGAATGTGTTTTGTTCTAGAGGGGTCTTGTTAGTCATTGGGATCCTTCCATTCTTTCTTCGTACAGGGCAATGGGACATAGGCACGCGGAGTTTGAGGTGCTGGGCGGGTTGGTCATGGGCTCTCGTACTTAGGTCCATATGGTGAAATGTATGCCTTGTATGTCGGCTGCGGTCCGTACACCCGCAGCGGCGTGCGGCCTGAGGACTGGACACCTTCTTGCGAGGGCATCGTAGAAGGCTGTAGGTGTAGGTGAGTCTAGAGGGTTTGCAAAGAAAGGAAGGCCCAGTGAGTCGCTGGTGGGCTGGTGTTGTCGTTGCAGGCGGGAAGTCTTCAGTACCTGATGAAGTGATTCAATTGAAAGCTTGAGAAGCTCCCATCAATTGATCCGGTGGAGCATTATGTGGGTATAAGCAATACTGCTTGGCATTGAAGCTCTGTCCAATCGGAGCGAGGGTAATTTCCAGGGAGTTTTTCCGCTACCACTGGTACATACGTTCCGGTGGTTCGATTCTAACGCGAAGAACTACGCAGCAACTTAACATTCACCAGGAAATCTCACCAGTCGCCTGACGGGTTGTGGTATTTACTTTTTGAGAGAATTGTGGTACTAGCTAACAAGCGAGAGACCCGAAGTCTGCCACCAATATGGAGCCGGACAACATTTCCACCAGCAGCAATATATCCATGTGAAATTCCCATGCAGAGTTGAAATGTATTTTCTAGGTAGGCAGCTTTATACTGGTAAAGGGTTCTCTCTACGCTTCTGGCTAGTCCACTGCTCTTTCGTTAGTTTCAGGTACGAGCTGTCAACCCACTGCCCGCCGATTTGGAAAGTCTTCTCCTTGAAATCGTATACCACAAAGCCCAGTTTCTGAAGTAATGCCATGGACGATGTGTTCCGCGGATCGACATCGGCAACAATCTCCAGCATGCCTCTATCAGAGAAGAAGTACGGCAGCACAGCGTTCAGAGCCTCTTCGGCAAGACCTTTGCGCCAGTGGGCCCGAGCCAGCATGAACCCGATCTCTTCCCCCTGCCATATCCCACACTTGCCAACAGGTAGCAAGTCTGGCTTTAGGCAGATGATAAAGTCTGTCACCCCGTTCTGCTCGCCGGCTGCCATCTTGCGTACCCATTTTTCAGTTTCTGCTCCGGACGTGTGAGGAAGTGTACTCCTGGGAAATTTGTAAGCAAAATCAGAACCAGCTGAACTTCGTATGTCGGTTGATAGTACCAATATCTCATCACCTCGGGGTCACTAAATGCTTCGTGTAACCCATGTGCATGACTCCCTTGAGCAGCGCAAAGTAATAGACGCGGTGTCGAGATTTCCACTTTGTTCTGGTGGTTCTTTGTTATCCGCACAGGGGAAGCCATTCTCTCGTATCGCCTGTCAAGATCGACGATTTCGAACCACTCATCTGAAATAGCTGCTCACCGCATGATTTATTGTATCTCTCAAGACTCCCCCAATAGACAAAACTAGAGAATGACTCCCTCTCTATCGACTTAGTTACTTAGGTACCGAGTTCGATACTGTGGTGGCGTTTCTTGGCGCGTCTCCCAACCCCGTCCAGTATTCACATCCGAGAGGTAACACCAATGACTCAGCTGGATGTTACATTAGGATCCCTAGGCGAGATGTAATGTATAGATGATCAGGGATGCTTGAACTATCTACAAAGAAGAAGCAGAAGCTTATGAAATCACATTCAAACGGTTGACTCTACCTGTTAGTGTGATGTTATGAAACTACACAATATCTCTCCTCAGCGCGGATTGGCCCCACGACCCGCGCCGGCGTTCCCGTTTCTGCCCAGGCCCAGAAGTGAAGCTGGTGTCGCAGGCCCACCTGGGGTCGGCGCTGGGGATGGCACTTGGTTGGAGAACGGAGTCGGGCCTGTGCCAGGGTTCGGCGCCGGAGGTAGTGTCGAAGGCTGAGCGGGAGGCTGTAAGTTCATACGCTGCGCGTCTCTGGCTCTGCTCGCAGCGTCATGTGGATTGCTGGGTCGAGGGTTGCTGCCGTACTTCCATCGGTAAGCACTTTCTTCTCCCTTCCAGTCCTTCCACTCGGGCATCTGAAACCGATGCAGCCCGCCGAGGTACACCTGGTCACGAACCGGCCAGGCGGTGATGGCCATCTCGTTCGTATGGATCAGTTCCTTGAATTTCTCGTTATATGCGTCCCACTCCGCAAGCGTCACTTGTAATTCCTGCATGGATGCCTGTATTCTTGCTATTTCTTGTGGTCTTGTCTCTTGCTGGAGCTGTAGCAGGTACTCTGTGATCCGCCCCCGGTATTGCTCACCCGCGTCTGCATCCATGGGTACGCCATGCATGTCGACCTGGTCTGGAGGTCTTTCGCCGTTTGGGAGAAGGAAATCCTGCCAGAGAGCCAATTGCTGCTCGCCTGCTTGCTGTTCTTGTCTGAACAAAGCGTTGTTGCGGGAGTCACCCGCCAACAGGGTGGCCGATGCGGATTTGCGATTGGCGTCGATGTCCTGCATAAGTTCCTCGTATCTCGCTACCGTCATGAGCGGCCCTGGAGGCTGCCGCCTATTCGGATCCGGCCGTGGCCAGGGAGGTTCTTCAAAAGGCCCATCGGACTCTGGTCGCACTGACCCCGCAGGCAGTCGTCTGCCCCCGTAGGGGTGAAAGCGGGATGAACCAGAGCTAGAAGACCCAGAGCTGGAAGAGCCTCCGCCAAACAAAGATCCAGTTGGAGGCCCTCCTTCAGGCGGCACGCGGAAGCGCCTGCTCATCTTATTCAAGAGCTGGAAGCAGTATTAAAGAGAAGTTGAAGCTTGGACATCCACTTACAGATACCAAAGCTGGGGTGGTAAGATATTGCATCTATTTTGGAATTCATTCTGAGCATTTTGGTCGAGGAAGACATCATCTATTTATTCGATAAGTCAAATTGGGGCTGAATGACGACTTAGTATAGTGGTAGTCGTTCCCACGTTCTGCCAGTGTAGGAGCCAGGGGACCACAGCCTCGCCACCAGAGTGGAGGTAGACCGAGGAGCTGCAATACATATTTTTGGATTTAGTGCGAGCCGTTTCCGTGCAGAGAAAGTTGAAGTGACACTCATTGAAGCCTTGCCTTCGGTTGCAGACCCAATGTCCGCAAATACTTCAACCGATTGCATGTTCGCCCTATGTATAGATAAACAAACAGCCAAATCAGAGTTCTTCACATTGACACACCTCGCCTGTCTACACTGTGATTGGTCAATAGCCCGACGAAATCGGCCCCATGGATATTTAGGCGTGAGATCGCAAATGGATACCACGAGTACTTGCCTTGTCATGGATCTAACCAAAGAGCGCTCTATAGCTCAGCCTATAATGGAAGAGTCCTGTCCTTAAAAGTGTGGAGGCTCTGCGTAGGAATGCACGAATAATACCTGAGCTGGCCTAACTTACATTTCTAGCAGGCCTGGAACCCCACAGGGAAGGTGATAAGGTCTTGGTATAGGAAGAAACCAGAGTCAAGTGACAGGCTAACAGGATAGATATCTGTTGTCGCCCTTGGAGACTCAGTGTACTGAGAGCAGAGAGTGTTGGCAGGCCTGCTGCACCAGAAGGAGTCAGGCCGACTGTGGTCTTCTCGGGGTGAGACATCCATGCCACCTGGAAGTCTCAACGAGTAACCACTTGAGGCGCGGTGGAAGCTGTAGGAAGGCAAGTTGATATTAAGGTAAACTAAGACGAGCGTGGTAAAGATGGAGGTGGTCAGAAGAGATTCACCAGAGAGCAACGCCGGAGTTATACTGTAGATGTGGTTTTAAATGCTTGGTAAAATTTCCATCAAGGCCAATTTGTACTGCCATTCAGCTGCCAAAAGGTCGCATCTGACTCACCGTAGCCCTCAGCCTTGTTTAGCATCCCCCCCAAATCGAGAGATATGGGTTGGGTAGATTCAACATGCAACAAGTTACGTAGGGTACTCATGCAAGAGCACTAGTTTAGGTCATTCATGAAGGAGACGAAATCTCATAATCACCGCTCGATGTTGTGACTGTCTTGCCATAGAACTGAAGGCAATGCTATCACTGAACTTTAAACATATGTTGGGGGAAATGTCGTGGCGGGACTTATAATTACTGGCTCAAGCCGAGTCCGGTGTTTGCAATCGAGATAAGATTTAGGTTGCTGAAGACGAGACGAGACTGACCCGATCCCAGACCCCAAATTGTTGCAGCCTGTAAAGTCTTTCCTTTTGAGTCGCTTAAACGTTCTGCCCCAAGTCCTCACAGCAGGCATTGGTGCTCGGCGTAATTTCTGATGCTGGCGAGTGATGGGTACGGTGATTTCAATGGCCTCAGGGAGAATGTGATATCTCCAATGCTCCGAGGGCACAGGTCATGACTGCAACCTGCCTGGTTATCCTGTAGGAAACAGTTGGTTGGAGAACGAAAACCGCTACAGTTGATGCAAGCGGAAGTCTAGTCACCGTAGGTCCTTTAAAGGCGCCATTTATATCATGCAGCCCGATGAACAGCAAAATTCATTTATGCTCTCATGCATCTATTCTCCGAATAATCTTCTCACTCGTCGCAACACACTATCCTTCTCCGGATCGTATGGGTGGTCTTTACTAGGTATCTCTAGGACAGCTGGAAATGCATCCTGGAATCTGTCGACGGCATCTCGTATTTGTTCTGCAATCTGTTTGTATATCAGCCGGGGGATCGTAGCGTGTGAACGAGTAGTCCAACGAACATGCTGGTTAATGAGGACGATGCCAATGTCTTTTCGCTCCTTGGTGAATGAGTTGAATGTGGACTCGATTAAGGACTTCTCGGTTTTCCCATCAACAACGAGGAAGTTCTTCTGAGCGTCGGGAGGGTCTGTAACGTGTCCAATGCCCGCAAGCAGGAGACCTGTGACCGAGCTTGGGAGAATCGTTAGGTCCAGCGCTTGGCTATGGTGATACCTAGGTAGGAAGAGGACTCACTCTTCATCTCCGATTACTGCGATGAATTGTCGGTCCTATGCCAATTATTAGAAGGGGATCGGCCTCTGGGTCGAGTGCTCGTACCTTGTAGGCTGAAGCTGGGGCAGCCATGTCTAGATCGGATGGACGAGAGCCAGATGTGAGGTTGCAACTGCTAACAGCCACAGCACGGCAGACTATAGCTATTACAGCACACAGCAAATAAGACCAGGCGGTAGGCAACGTCAGTCAGTAGTATCTAGGTATTGTACTCGAAGTCGGCGTAGTTGGAGTACGGACCGGGAAGATGGGGATCTCGCATGTACCTGCCAAGGCTGCCAAGGCCCCCCAGCTTATCTGATAGCGCTAACCCAGAACGGGATCATTGTTTATCCGTCATCAACTTGAAGCCTCGAGCGCAGCCTCGTGGTTCTTTGTCTTCTGTCCTCCACCCTCTCTTCTCACTCGTCAGACCCCTCAGACCTCTTAGAGGCAGTCCGACGCTGTCTCACTTCTTCTCTGGGCTGCAAAGTTGCAGAAGATCTTCTCTTCTGCAAAGAAGGGATATGTCTGCACCAACAGCCCGCACTTGATCTCTCCAAGTCGTCAAGATGCCAAAATACGTACGGCGTCAACCTCTGGTGGAGCGCATCAAGGCCTATCTCAACCCCTATGATTTCCTCTTGTGGCTCTCTGAAGAGATCGAATCCAATGGTTGGGATCAACTAGAGAAGGAATGGGCTATCCCTATTGGCATTGTGCTTAATTTGGTCTTCCTCATCGCCCGAGCCAATGCGGAATCGAAACAAGTGTACGATGATGTCTTTGCCGATGTTCCCGGTGCTGCGTGGTCGTCGTGGCTGGTATGTCCTCTCATCACAGGACTCGAGAATGCACTGCTGACCCAGGTGGCAGGCGGCTTTCACCGTCCACTTGCTCACGTTGATCTCAGTTGTCAATGCGTTCTACACTTTCTTTCGGAAGAAACACTACAGATTGTTCGAGAGCTCAGTAGACGTCGTGCCTAGTACTCCCTCCGCCAAACGCGTTCGTGTCGACTCATCTCCAGTCTCATCCTCCCCTCTCCGATTTCTCTCAAATCTCCTGGGAACAGAAACTGCACAATCCAGAGCACACCCAGACGCGACCAGAGATGTGTGGGAAGTTGCCGTCTGGGACCCTCTTCCAGTGTCACTGCGGTTATTCTGCTATTTCAGTCCTGGCCATGTCCTCATTTACTGGCTTTTCCTCCCTACATCCCAATCAGATCCCCGGCCCAGCGTTACCATTGTCAAAACCATCTTCTTAGTCGTACTGGCCACAGTTCAGCTATCATTGCTCCAGTCCAGCTATTCCACCCAGACCAAGGATACAGCCTATATCTCCAAGGAAGTTCTCCATGAATATGACACAAAATACGTCAGGCCGAGGACACAACCTTTGTACAGAGAGGTGGGCACACAGTTCAGTGAGCAAGCCTCATACAACTCAACACGAGACGATCAGTACAACAAAGTGGACACATACACTCCAATGTTTGTCATTAACCGTGGCTTCAAAACCAACTCAAATCCAAGTTATTCTCAGCATACGGACCCAGATGGCCTAGCCCAAGAAAGCAATCTTCGTCAGCGTTTCGCAACTCCAGACGTCCGAAGCCCAGCACAACGGTCTGAAGTTGGCTCGGTCGTACGCCCTCTAGCTGCTATTCGCCAACCAAACTTCCGGCCAACCTCTTCAGGTGGCGAAGGTGGCAGTCTAGGTGTTTTCTCACACGCAGCTTCTCCTCTGCGGAAGAGTGCTTCTACCAACTTCAGTAGCAGGAATCCAAATGCACACTTTAGAGAACGGGCCACTTTAAGCCCAGAGAAGCGGCCACCTAGTCCTGAAAAGCGGATGAGTGTGCCGGCAGGCGGGATGAACACCCTCGCTGCTTCTCAACGATGGGGTCATCTTCAGCCAGACCGCCAAAGAAGGGAAAGTGGTCGGTTCTAGTTCTGGTACAATAGTTTCACACCTAAGACTTCGTTCTGGATTGCTCTTGCGATCCCGAGCTGTTACCCCAGTTGTGCCTGGCTTTTCACCCAGCGCCGTCCAGTTGCTAGATTCACTCTGCAGTCAGAGCAACCACTCTGAACATACCTTTGATCGTGGGGCGTCGCCCTCAGCACCCAGTTCGTGCACAGGCCACTATCTGCCACCTCTTCCGTGCGCATCTCATAGCAACCATAATGCTTACACAATGCCATCCAAATCTCCAAGATCCCTTTCTCTTCCAAACCCTTTCTCAAACCACTCCACTGCTACCGCTCCTTCGCTTTCGACCATACCAATCGAACCTCTAGTTGAGTCTGTCCCTGATCAAACTTCAATTCGCCTTCTAAGAAGCGCAGCGCCCCTTTTTCAGCCGCTAGCAGATCGCTACAAGGGGCCTAAAGACAGTTGCAGAGACCCAGCTCCTGCTCTAGAGTTCGGAGGGGAAGCAGATGAGCGCCTCTACATAGGACGCACAAATCAGCAGGTTCTCGACCAAGTATACGAAGCATTCCCTCTCACTGAATCGCGAAATCCAGAAGCTGTGATTCAACAGGGGGTGGATTCCTCATCCATCCCCTCGGCACAAACTAGCCGGAGAACCACTATTTTCGTCGGTCAACAACCGAACTTGATCCAAACGGACGTCTCGCGACGCTCCGATCTTGCGGCCTCAAAGGCAGAAATCGCCTCGTTGAAGAGCAAAGTCGCAGATCAATCCAGAAGGCATCCGGAAATGCACCATCTTGTCAACAAAGACGACTATCTCCTTGCCCGCGGTGCAAATCCCAGAACAGGCGTCATAACGCCTGGTTCCCATAGTGCCAGTAGTTCTATTGACCATTACGATGCCAGGCGTGGACACGGCCCATTCCAGCAAGGGCGATGGCGACAGAAGGGTGACCAATGGGTCAGTCTAGATCTTGGTGAACCATCTCTACCACCGAACCCTCCAGGACACGAATCCCTCGGACCTCCATACCAAGACCTGGCTGATTCGCAGAGTTTCGCTTGTCATACTCGTCAGATGAGAGGTCCTGCGGTTCAAAGCCATGTGCCTTACTCTCATGCAGCTCGAGGATCAGATACACCATCCTACGAGAATGCCTCCACTTTTCAACTTCGCCCGCTTGCAGAAGGAATTGGAATGTTCCCAGATAGAACAGAGTCTGCTATCGGAAACCATGGGCCACCACCTGAACCAAGACAGGATCCCATGCTGAGGAGAAAACCTGTTGGGAGCAGTACAGGTAATCAAGCTATTGATGGGGGCTCTCGTACTCAAAGAGATACTGGTGGGAGCGCAGAGACTGTTGTAAGAAGATTGCACTTTTCCAATGACATTCGTTCGTCCTCTGCACCAGGTGCTCCCAGAGTGCGTAATTTCACTCCAGCTGATGTCGGAAAGGAATTACCTTCCTTGCCGACTGAAAAGCAGTCATCGGAGTACCTGCATGACTTGGTGGAGCCACAAACAGATTCTTTTTTAGGGCTAGCAACAACAAACTCGGTAGCTCAGCTCACGAATTCAAACACCTCAGGCACCTTTGGCCATCGTCTAGCAGAAAAAGATCTACCATGTCTGCCGATGAACAATGGCCAATCCCCGTTAACACAAGCATCGGAACAGAGCCCATCCAGAACAAGACGAGAATTCAACACACACATGTTGACCCAATCAACGTCGGGGCAACAGAAACCACAAGGTCCTCGCGGCGGCGATCTAGAGTACCCGTTTGTGCGGACAGCTCGATCAAACCATCATCCGCCTCAGGACCGTATTCAAAGGGAACTCAGGCCCACGGGAGAAAAAGAGATGCCCCTTCCCATCTACGACAATCCGCCAGTACAAGTGGCTTCTCCCGTGGCGCCAGCACGACCCGAGACAAGGGGGCCAAGGGCCATGCCGAAGGGAACTTCACCCTTGTCAACGCGAAGGAGAGACCCATTCATGGAACCATCGAATACCACTACCATTCGCATGAATATGCCTCCGGATCGAAGACCAGTGATGGAATTTTTGCCAAGCAGCCCCAGACCAGACCGTCGTGGCCCAGATCATAGAATGATGAAGCACGAGCGCTTTGGTTCGCTTCCGACACATCCACTTGCCCGGCCATACGACATATCCATGAACACCGACATGAGCACAGGCTCTATGATGTCAGTTCCAATGCAGAGGGTGCGACCAAGAGCCATGCCTCGCCCTCAGATGCCAATGAGAGCAGAAGGCATGTATGGCGTTCCACAGGTTGGCCCAATCCATTTGCATCCGGACGTGTCCAACCAGGACCATCAGACAGAGCGGGATCAAGGCCGGACAGACAGCCAACTGTGGACAGAAACTTATCAGGAAGAGGCGCACCTGGTGCCTCCGCCGCTGAAACCACGATTGGCAACACGTCAGCCCGATCCTGCTTCCCACAATCCGACATTCACGAAATGGGATCAATCCTCCCCGAGCGGTCTTGGCCTGACGAGAAAGTGCAGTCGGTGCCAACACGGCCTCGTGGAAATCGAACCTCCTGGTACAGATGGTGCCACCCGTATATTCGAACTCCAGAACCGAAACGGCCTCGTGGAAGGAGTGACTAAGCTGACACATCCAATCGGGAGGGGCCTTCCAGATGTACCAGAAGAGAAAGGCAAGGAGAAAGAAGGAAAGCAATCACCCGGTCTAGATGCTACAACTGAGGAGCGAGACCATTCTATATGCTGCCCTGACTGCTGCAAAGAGCAGGATTGTCATGGAGGCTGTCTTGGTCACCCAAGCCCATATTCGACTCCTAATACAAGCCCAACGAAGAGTATCTGGTCTGAAGTCGATTGTCCGAGCAGTGCTAGCGAAATTGAGGAATCAGAAGATGAACATGACAAAGACAGTCTAACTTCTGAAAAATGTAGAATCGGTCGGCTCGCTTTTGTAAAATCGGCATTCAAGCGTTCACCCAAAAAGCGGCAATTCAAGTTCGGGGACGCTACTCCCATCTGTCAAAGCACAAACAATTCTATCAACAATTCTCCGGTTGACCGATCTCCATTAATTGGAAGTCCAATGAGAAGCCCAGACACAAGATCCGAAGGGAGCGGCACTGAGGGATTGAATGCGGCGATGAGTGCAGCTGGGAGTTCAACGCAGAAAACTTTTAATCACGCCAATCAAAGACGACAGCGAAGCTCCAGCTCACCATTGATTGGAGGGGAGGAGCTCTCTCACAAGACCAGTGTCTCCCACAGTCAAAGATCTGTCAGCGGCCCACGGTTGAGGGTTCCGACACCACAAGGACTGGCAATCGCATGCTCCGGAACATCGAAGAGCCGTAATGTGAGTGGTAACAGCATCTCTACCTTGGAATTACAGGTGCCTGGTCTAGGCTCTCTGGGATTTGGGGCCTTGGGGGAAATGGTCATCGTACCCTTTGAAGCGACAAAGATGTGGATTCGAAATCATCCACAAGTTATGAAACTAGCCTGGGAAGTGCTGGAGCGAGCATGGCAGATGAGTCAAGTCATCGCCACGACCGCCTGGAAACTTTGGGCTCTTATTTTTGTTTACTCAAAAACCGGGAAGTTGAAGTTGAGTAAGGCAAAGAAAGAAACTGCAGGCGGGTTTGTTCTCGATTGTGCCAGGAGTGGCGTATATCTCTTGATGTTCATCACCGTCGGTGTCTTCGCAATGAGAGTACTGAATGTCCTTGTTGGGGCACTAAGCTTGGTAGGATGGCTGTTCAAAGGATTCTTTTGGGTCTTGAGGCAAGTGCTAGGATTTGGGCTGGTGCGATGAGATCGAGGGCTAGTGATGTTTCGTGTGTAAAGAAGGAATTATTATTAGATGGCCTTAAGTACCATGGCTAGTAGTAGATAGAGCTCACGATTGGTGGATGCAAGTATTGGTATCAATATTTCTTATTCTTGTTGTGCTACTAATTCTTTTTTTGCTTCGGTGCTGAAGTACGAGGCGCGTACATAGCATAAACATTCATCGCCCAACAATACTGGGTGTATAGATACCTCTTTTATACTCAGCTATGAGGCTAGGGTCCTACCTGTGCTCATGCTAAGCTTCAACACGTGGCACATTTAAAGCTGTCGAAAGGACGAAGGGTAAGGCTGAAGCAAATAGGAGAGCCATCCTTGCAGCACAACGCGCGACCTCAATAAACAGTCTACACTGACTGACTGTCCACGCAGTTTTAAGCATAAGAAAGGAACGAGGATTTTCCCCTCGCTATTAGGGTTTCACACTATCAGCAATGATAACTCAGGAGACTATCTAGCCGATAAGCACATATCTAGATCTAGATAGATGATCATTGATCACTGTTGGAGTAAATGGGTAAACCTCGGCTCGAGCGTCGTTGATGACGGTTGGGACGGAAGTAGGGATTATTCATATCACCCATCATCAGTCTCTCTACTTTGATCCTTCTAGGCTCGAGCAACTTGTTTCCGGGATTCATTCAACATACACGCTGTTTTGTTCGGGAATCTGTCAGACCCAGCTGTTCGCACAGAAACTTTGTGGATCCGATCCATGTCCCTCTCGTGAGACTCAGTGTCCCTGTTGAGTGGTGGGGGCACTCAGCCGACTTTTGAGCATTCTAGAAAAGAGTTGCAATTCTTGCACTAGAACTTGTCTCTTTGCAGTGCTGCCGACCCTTGCCTGGATGGAAGAAGGAGACAGCATGGACGCCCTTACAAGAGCGAAGAACATCGACTTTCTCACCCTCCCGACCGAGGTGCGCCTCGCGATCTACAGATGTGTCTTCCAGGACCTGACGGTCCCTTTACTCTGTGATTTCGCTGCCGGCCCAAGGAACGATGGTGATGGTGGCCGGCACGACTCGGGACACACAATTCACCGCCGTACTGTCAGGATAGGCATGTGGCCAACGACGACAGCGATAGCGACATCACCGCTGGAGACGAAGACGGATCAGTACATCTCCATCCTTTTTGTCTGCCGCAAGACATATGACGAGGCTCGCGGGGTGTTCTTCCGGACATCCTCGTTCGAATTGCAGAGTCTGAGCGAGGAGGATCAGGGGAGTGTCATTCCGAGTCCAGAAACAGCTGCAAGTCCAATGGCAGTAGGCCCCATGACTGAGCCATGTCCATATCCATCGCCGACAGGTCCCCTACCACTACCAACAAGCCAGATCCAACATCTCAGCATCCCCCATAGTCTCCTCACCACCTACCCACCGGACATCCTCCGTAGTCTCTTCCCATCTCTCACAGTGGTCCACATCCGGCAGATCACGATCCCTCTCGCGCACAACAAACTCTCCTCTTTAGCACCAGACCTGCAGACGCTGCACCAATCAACGGCGCTCGCACGGGGCGACAGTCCGAAACATGACATCGAGCACTCGCCGGGCCTGCGGCTGTTCCGGACGCTGCTGTGTGAGATGGCAGTGGCTGTGGAGGGCGACCAGAACCAGCAGGTGGAGAACATCATGGCGCATTACGCCGCGTGCCATGGTCGGTATGCGTTGGTCCTCCATTTCGTGCTGAGATGCCGGCATGTTGGTTTGCATTATGTCCCGGGCTTATTTCCCTTCCGGAGGAATCCTCATCAGCATTCTGATGAGGAGGTCACGTATACATTTAACGCTGGGACGGAGGGATGAAACGGGTGATTGTGGTGATTGGGAAGAGCAAGGTAAAGCGTTGCCTGTGACTTCTTCCCGCGTCTATCTTGGAAGATCCAGCAGGGCTCGACACGTCAACGGTCCAGCTTGTGATTCAATCCATCCTACGGCAGCAAGAGAATGATGAATCCCCCTTTTAAAAAATGAAGAAGAAGAAAGAAGCAATTCCACTGGTAGTTTGGAAGGATCTAATACAAGTGAATGACCATATTCTTCCTGCTTACATGATGTAGGCGGAGTGCTGTAACCTCTCAAGAGAGACTTCCGGACGCTAGCAAGACGTTGACCGCGAATCTCGCTGCTGTCAGAACCGATATTCCCAACTCCATCAGGTGGCGATGACTCTCCTGGTGCGCTGCAAAACGAGTGAACTGTTCCACCACATATAACGCTGGTACCGGCTCTTCGGTGCGGTCTGGAAACTGCGCTTCCTGAACCAGGGCGAAAGGCGTAGGCGGCAGTCTTTCCCAGTAGCACTCTTTGAGCTGCATAGCCTTTTGGATCTCTGACGAGCGATGGTGCAAACGAGAACTAAAATTAAACTGTGGCTGAGGCATAAGTTGGTACTTTGCAACTTGAGGGATAAAAGTACCTCGAGACTTGCCCACAGTCTACAGACATAACCGCAACTAAGACATTAGTGGCAGCAGACGATCTACCCTGGCATTGCCGGTCAGAGGCGACAATGGTCACCAATGGAGCTGCGCTACTGGCTGTAGCTATCGTAACTTGGTTATTCGGTTGCAAGGTACTTGTAGGTGTTGTCCCCCCCCCCCCCCCCCTAGTTACCGTAATTGCATTAGCCCTTCGTAACGAGAATCTGGTATCTTATTGAACCCATTGAGCCAGAGAGAAGGGTGAGCCAGACGAGTCTCTAGTCGCACAAGGATGTCCATGGGTACATGCCGTCTCTTTGCTTGTCATCATCTTCCCGCACTTCAATCTTCTCAAACCTCGCCCTGTTCTTCCTCGTAAAATACAAGCACGGAGCTACCTACGCAATTCATGAGTCCGAGCTCGATTACTTTGGCGGCCATATGTTCGATCTCAAGAACGCAGAACCGGGCAAATCTACGACAGGAAAGCGTCATTTTGAGTGGAAGCCTGCACGGGGCACATTCGATGACAAGGCATAATACTGGACGTATATATCGCTAGATTTTGCATCGCGAAGATGCATAATAGTCGTTGCTGCGGGCCATGTTCGTAGGGCATAATGTATACAGTTAAAAACGTCAACCATTCTCGGCCATTTTCGCTGGAGCAATCCTCAATTCAGTCGTAAACCGACGTGATCCTAAGACGTGAAAATTTACTATTCTCGAGTACCATGTAGTTTAAGGGCTAGAGCTTAATCTATAGTATGGTGGCATTGTGGGATTCTAATCAGAACTCCTTATTAACATTACTTTCTTCATTTACAGTAATGAGTTCAGCTCCTGTAGTGGGAGGCCTCATAATATCCGAGGCATGATACCCGAGACACGATACCCGAGACACGACATCCGGCCACGAGATGTAACATCGATTCATTTCTAGTAGATGAGTCAGCTAATTATGGATGCGATTTGCGGGGAGAGGAATTCAGTCCCTACTAGTATACTGTAGCCTAGGCTGGTCTTGTCAAAGATCGACAACCCGTTGGGATTGGAGTGGCAAAACCAGGGATGTTAGTAAGTTGCTGCTTGAAAGGCTTCAACTAAGTATAGAATATAAAAGACACTCTATGAGGGGCCACCTATAGGATCTGGACGAATAACACAAGATCCTCAAATAAGCCAATTGAAAGCACGAGTGGATTAACGAACTTGTGGACTGCCCTATTGACAAGACTACTTAGGTCTCAGGAGCTGCCAACCTTTCCCCAGATGTCGCTGCATAGTAGGCACAGGTTGCTAACTACGGTTGAGTAAACTTCTCTTCCCTAGCTACTCTGGGATGTTCAAGTCGATATAAAGAGAGCGACGCACTTCGGCCAACTAACATTAACCTTTTGGACTCTATATAGCCATCCAAGCGGCCACATACCTTTGCTGATTCCAGAAGGGTCAGATATCAGCTATGCATCGCTTTTCCTTACTTGGTCTTGGCATTCCGCAGCTCTTCTTCGCTCCTGGAGATGCCAGTGCTGTTAAATCTGAGCACAATATAAGCAAGCTGAAACATTCCGTAGGCGCGGAAGGTTCTGTCAGCTTCATCTCAGGTATCATCCCTGAGTCGGCAAGAGTTGACTATGCTGTTCCCATCCCCGCAGGTTCGGGTTTCGGTGATACCAAAAGTCTCTCAAACAATGCCACAGACCTCCCACAAGGCTGTGCCGTGAGCATTACTGTCCAGCAGCTAGCTGGCTCGAACATTTCTACGGCTTATTTCTTACCATCTTCATGGAACTCGCGGTTCCTCACTATTGGACATGGTGGCTTTGCCGGCTACCACGACTAGCTTTCCATCGGCGCCCCGCACAATACGGGTTCATCACCATGTCTACGCTTCCAGACAATGCTTCGTGGACCTTGAACAATCCAGAAGCAATGTTTACCTAGGGCCACCAGGCGATCCTCGAGTCAGCGGTGCTTGCGAAGCAATTGGTCAAAGGCTACTATGGGCAACTTCCAGCGTTTTCATATTTTACTGGATGCTCGACAGGTGGAAGGATGGGTCTGAAAGAAGCTCAGAACTATCCGGAAGACTTTGATGGCATTCCCGCAGGCGCTCCAGGCTGGTGGGAAACTCGCCTACTACCGTTTCTAGTTCGGCAAGATTTTCTTAATCTACCGTCCCCGGCGCCAGGCCACCTCACAGCGCCAATGTTCTTGTTGCTTCTGCAGGAAATGGTTACTCAGTGCGATCCTCAGGATGGTGTAACCGATGGTATCATCATGCAACCGACAAGCTGCAATTTCTCCCCGGAAGCCTTGTTATGCAGCCCTGACAGGACCAAGGCTTCAGGCTGTTTCAAGCAGCCACAAATTGATACAATCAACCGCCTGCTGAATGACTGGACCGACTCCAAAGGCAATCTCATCTTTCCAGCACTCGCAATGGGATCTTACTTTAGAAACAATTCAGACGTTCAGGACGCACTCGCACATATTGCTACGACATACATCGTCAATATGCTGCTCAATGATACCAATTGGGACTGGAGAACGTTCAACGACAGCCTTGTTTTGCTAGCGGACAGAATTGATCCCTGCAACGCCAATACAGATCAATTCGACATGACGCCATTCAAGCAACGCGGCGGAAAAAGTAATTCACTATCAAGGATTGAGCGACGAGTACGTTCCGCCACGAGTGAGCATCTACTTTTACAACAATGTCGTCGAGTCCATGGGCCAATCAGCTTCAGACTTCTACCGGCTGTTCCTCATCCCTAGCTTGAATCACTGCTATGGCTCTTCCACAAACGCCCCAGACTCGTGGATTGCCTCAACCAGCAAATTTGCTTGCGGAATATGTTGCCCGTCACGGTCTAGCTATAAGTCTAGTTTGGCGCAGAGGGATCAGCTCTCCAGTAGGCACTCACTGAAGACCTCAGGGATTGGAAGTACAAACCACTCACCCAGCTCCACTACTAATGAGAACAATATAGCCTGATCATCTAGCACACATAGCTAGTAAGAAAGCTCACAAGGTACGGAAAGGCCCACAGAAGTTGACATCCATTTGTGCCCGTATCTCGTCTTCGCTAAAGAACAGATACGGCCTGCAGGTAGCATTAATTTCCAACAAAAACAATTTACGAAAGGCTTGCCTGGTATCTTCAATAGCCCAATGAACGCGTAACCGGTGTTGTTCACCAGCACGTCCACCTCGTGATTCTGGGCGGACTGGGAGAACTGTACTTCCGCATCCGCCTGGCCTAGATACGGACGAAGCCACTCTCCTCTATTTGTCGCAAAGGCAGGACAAGCCGCTTCCGCCTTGCTCACATCTCAAGTGGTACCGATCACATTGTGGCCTGCTCTTAGGACTTGCAGGGCAAGTGACTTTCCGAAGCTCGAGCTTGCCCCAGTAATTAACCACGGAGATGGCCTTGTCGAAGTTATCTTAGAGTTCCTGTATATAATCAGTATTCCCAGAAAACTAGGTCCGGCGAACTACGCGACTAAATAGAGGAAACGCTAGGCTAATAGTTAGAAAGGGAGGGCTATGGTAAGCTAGAGACTATAGACCCTATTCGGCGAAATCAGCCCTCTTACTCTACTCGAGTAGAACGAAAGCCTTTAGTTCTACTCTAATGGAGCTATACGGACCAAATACATTAGTCTATAGGATTTCCTATCAAAGATATAAGTTCTAGAATATAAAATTTCTATCTATAGTTATCTAGAAGAGGAGAGATAAGAGGAACATATATAGATCGGCTATACGTTCTGCATTAGGTATAAGAATCTATTAGTATTACTCTGAAACTACATGGAGCGTTTAGGGATAGCGTTTAGGGATATGGTTGCTGGAAAATCTCTTTCACATTAAGAGCAGGAGATACCATCAACATAAAAAACACATCTTGAGATTGGTTAGAGCTCCCACGTCGAGTTTACAATAAAGATTGCAACGCGGGAAGTCGATCTCACAGAAAGCCGAGGTAGCATCAATACAGCCACACTCGCTGGACCCCATCCACAGCTTCTTTGGCTTGCCGATTCAGTCTCCCATACTCCCACCTCAATCCGAGTGCAAGGACGGCACAGACGAAGCTGCACACGGCACAGACTTTGTTTCCTGTCGGAAAGCCTGCTGCTGCCTCGCTCCCTCTCCAGATCCATGCCGCGACTATGGAGGCTAAGCCGACACCGGCACTATTCAATCCTGCAGCAAGACCAATCGTCCTCTGGCTGGGAGCATTGCACGTTACCCATCCTGCAAGCGGGGCGAGCGTGGGGAAGGCCCCAGCAGAAGCCAGGATCAAGGCACCATATCGTTGGAGGTATGCATCCGCAGGGAGGACGGCACTTGTCATGAATCCTATGCCACTGAGCATTGAAGCTCCTGCTGCATGGTAACCGCGAGCATTAAAATGATCGGCGGACCAAGCTAGACAAAGGGAAACGACAAATCCCACACACCACGGTGGTACGGTCATAAGTTGTGCCTTGACAGATGCGTAGCCGAGGCCGTTGACAATGGTGGGAGAAAAGTAGGAAAGTGAAGCGAAGACGATCACGTCGAGAAACTATTTTCAACGAGTCAGTTGAGTGTTTTCTTGCTCCTTGTAAGATCAAAGGCAACATACGAAAGCCACGTAATGTACAACCATGCGTGGGCTGAGCGCCTGTAGGATCTCGCGACGGCTTGCAGGTTCTCTCGTGAAAGAACTGTTTTGCTCTTCCAGACCCTGCTGGACAAGTTCCCTCTCTTCCTCTGTGAGCCATTTTGCGGTCGATGGATAGTCGGGGAGGTAGACAATGAGGATGAGGGTGCTGAGGATTGTGATGAGGCCTTCGATCACGAAGAGCCACTGCCATCCTTTCAGACCAGAGTGGCCGTTGATGAAGCCCACTCCATAGGCGACGCAGCCACCAAAGGCTCCAGCCAGTGTTGTTGATGCCGAAAAGAAAGCGATTCTCACAGAGCGCTCTTCCTGCCTATACCAAAAACTTATATAGTAAACGATGCCTGCCAAGTTGATTAGTCGCTGTACCTCATCTCAAGTGTGTGCATAGGTACCAAGATAGAAGCCTGCCTCGAAACCCCGATGAGAAATCGAATCACCAAGACCGAAGCATAATTTTTCAACCATGCAAACGAGAGTGTGAGCACTCCCCAGCAGAAAAACAATAGTCCGAACCAGATAGAAGGCCGGAAGAATCGTTTGAGCGCGAAATTGGCAGGCACGTCGAAGAGACTGTAAGCCACTGCAAAGACTGTGATGGTGACAGCGTAGTCATTGGTAGTCATATGGAATGACTGGAGGAAAGAGTCGCCGGTCTCGCGGTTGAGGATTTTGGCGTTCCCAATATTGGAGCGATCAAGGTAGTTGAGAAGATATACCCAGGCAAAGATGGGCATCAGTCGAAGATCGATCTTGTGTCTGAGTCTACGAAGGCGTATAGCGTCATAAGGGCGGACTCCAGCTTTCTCGATTTGAGCAATAGCCAAGGTGCTCTTTTGCGCCTCGACGTTTGAGTTTTCGATTTCCATTGCTCCTTTCGTACAGGGCTTGTCCTCCTGGAGGGGGAAGATCAATTACAACAACGATTGTTAGCGATGGAGCGATGGATATATCTTCAGTTGGGAAAGAGCATCCCTTTATGTCTGTTCCCGCGAGGCCGTTGTCTTTTGTTGCTACATGCCTTGCCCGACTGATTGTGGGGTGATTCTGGGGTAAGGCTGATACATAAGGCCAGACCCCATGGGAAGTATTTTCTTGTTCAGCCAAGTGGGAATGAGAAGTCGCATCTCGCAAGCACCACCGATTGGCTCTCTGTTGTCGAACCTCGAGACGATATCCGAGCACCATCGCCTCCCAGTATCACTACAAAGATCACGCTGCATGTTCTAGGGCACCACCTAAATCTGCGGCCAAGGACACTGCAGGGAGCTCTCCTACCCCAAGCAGGACAGAACTTTGCGAGCCAGGTTGAAAGGCAGGGCCTCCAGTGTCAACGTGCAAAAACGAAGTCGAGCAGATGGCACGGAGAATGTTTTGGCCATCAAAGAAATAGCGTGTACATACCAACTCCAGACTTCATTACATCAGCGAGAAGTAGCAGCCAAACAGCTCAACCGACAGGTCTCTATCATCAACTCGAGCTTTAGTATCCTCCTGTCTCTTGATGAGTTCTCGGAGGAGACGAGCCGCGCGTCTCGCGTTCTTTGTAGCACCGGAGCTAATATTGAATGGCGGGATCGTGCTGTTGCTCTCTGGCTGGGCCTGTAAGACAGGCTTTGAATCTCCCAAAGCTTCCAGCTGCTCGACAGCCCAGTTTCGCCTGTACTCGTTCGGACACTCGGCCCCGAAGATGAACACAGGCC
This sequence comes from Exophiala aquamarina CBS 119918, assembly GCF_000709125.1. Lineage (NCBI taxonomy): Eukaryota > Fungi > Ascomycota > Eurotiomycetes > Chaetothyriales > Herpotrichiellaceae > Exophiala > Exophiala aquamarina. The sequence continues at coordinate 264,915 of NW_013550585.1, forward strand.
ATAGTAGACCTGGGTGGACGATCTTTGATCCATCGACAACTTCCCCGTAGGAATCTTGAAAGTGCTGCCAGACTTGCTGCAACGCGGATTGAGTGGTCGGAGAGTGCGGAAGGGTCCACCATACCACGCGGTGTAGGTACACAAACAAGATCCAGTAACAAGCAAGATGGACACTGAAGACTTCATGAAGTCGCGATGCCACGTCCAAGGGCAGGATCTCACACAGCTGATCTTTCTCCAGGGATGTCATGGTTGGCTTTTGGTCCCAAATTTCCCATAGGTCGTGTTCCAATTGTTTGCCTGCCATGATGACGGCGAACTCATCGTCAGGAGTGCCTCGACGACGGTGATGCCGATCATGGGAGTCTATGCGTCGACAGAAACCTTGCGTGCACATATACCACTCAACGGCAGGTTGAAATATTGAGTGTATGACGATCTGCTTGATGTGGCCCGCAGTAAGCGATGATTTGAAACATTTACCAGCCAGGGGTATCAGGAGCATGTTGAGGCGAGTCAGACGGCGTTGACCGCAGTATACTTGCCAACTCCAGATTTTCATGCTCGGTATCATCATCATGATCTTCAACATGGGAACTGACGACGGGGAATGGATGTCGTGCAACAACTAACAATGCCTGCTCCGAAAGAAGACGACGATCACCACTGAGATGTGTTGCTCTACTGTCCAAGGTTGCGAGCCAAGACAACAGATATCGCGAGGAATAATTCCAGGTGGTGTCTCTCAGTATAACCGTATCAGCCAGATCACGAGGAAATGGTGTGCTCGCCTCATCCTGGTCGCGCATAACCTCAAACCATGCAAAGAGGAAGATCGCCGCCAAATCCCGCTTGTTGCACCTTTGGTCCGGCCGCTTATCGTCTAGCACGCTAGCACGAAATGGACGCAAGGCTGAGTTGTATCGGTCGCAGATGCTCCTGGCATACGTTTCGCGATCTTGCCCGGCAGATTGAGAGACCTCGTCGATGAACAATAGCTCGACCAGGCAAAGCAAAATGTCCAATACCTCTCGACTCTGACGGCTCAATTCGACCAGATGACGTTGCAGCCTTCGCCATTTCCGCACACCCCCGATCAGCATTGCTGCGGGTGGCTGTACCACGCGCTGGAAAAGCGTCAGAAGGTGCTTAATGTCTAGTATATGAGGATTGACAGAAACAGTCGATGTCATTTCTGTTGGCTTCACAAAGGTTGCTTCTTTTGTCTCGTTGTTGCCAATGTTCTGTCGGACTGTGCCAGAATTGCTTGGTGGTAGTGCGTGAAGAAAGTCGTTCCATGGCTCAACGTCCTGCTCCGACATATGGGCCTCCCTGTTTGTGCTCGTAGGCCAGCGATTCTGCATGAAGTCGTCTTGGTATAAATTATACTCTGTAGAGACAGCACCAACTATTGCCGAAGGACCGCACTCTGTCGGCGTTGCCTCTGGTGCGTTTGCAGCGAGGCTGTAACCGCTCCACGAGGGGCTGAAGCCAGGCACATAGGTCTCAAAATCCATGAAATTGGACTCGAACCATGGGTTTCGAGTTTGGCCAGAGGTGTTCCCTGCATGTTCAACGTGGGCCTGGGCGGGCGTGGCGGGGTCACTCGGAGTTTATGGAAAGGGAAAATGCGGAATTGAGCATCTCTCGAGTTTTTAGGAATACTTCTATGTATCCGCATCAGCTGAGGCTTATCAGAGATGCTAAAGGCGGATCAAGTCGAGTCCGGCAGCCTCCAAAACAAGATCTCCCTAGACCCCTAGACCTAAAGCCTGGCTCTCATCTCCCTAGACATAGCTTCATTATCTACTACCCAGGGCAGTTTCTTCGAGGCCCAGGCAGAAAATGCCAGCTTCTGCGATACCACACTCATCCAGTCACCCCCCGTAATCTGACGCGCTTCTTCTGCAGGATTATAACCCAGCCTGCCGCGCCCATCGGTTACTGACCCCTGTTTCCCCGGTTGCGGGGCAAAATGTCCATCTGCCCTCTTGTAGATTGTCACCACTGTTGCGCCGCCGAGGCCCATGTTATGAGCAAGACAGTGTTTTGTCTGAGGTCTCGAACGGCTCGTTGTCCAGCCCCTCAGATGCCATACTAGCTCGGCACACTGTGCAAGGCCAGTGGCTCCTAAAGGATGGCCTTTAGATATGAGACCACCGCTGGGATTGACAATCCAAGTCTTGACGCCATCATTCCTTTCATCTTGTTGCCCGCAAGTAATTCTCTTCTCCTCCACGAGCTTCCATCCTTCCCCGGGCGCTGCGAGCCCCAAATCTTCCATAGAACACATCTGGTTGGTGGTAAAACAGTCATGCAGTTCAATGACATCCATGTCGTTGGGACCGAGACCCGCTTGTTCATACGCGGCCGTGGCCGCTTGTCGCGTCATACCCGAACCAATGAGTTCCATTGCGCTGCGACTTTCAAACAACTCTGGAGAATCTGTCGCAAGGGCTTGACCAGCAATCTCTATGGCTGAAGTCTCAAGGTGTGGATGGCTGGCGAGAATTGATTCCGATACGACTACAGCAGCACCTGCACCAGTCTTACAGGCAATTAGCATAGCCAGTAAACTTCCTGGAATTGGACCTACCGACGACGGACAGTATTGAAGTCGAGTTATTGTCCCAGACACAGTACGACTATTCAGAACATCGTCTGGTGAGACTGCTTGGACCAGTTGGCTGTAAGGATTGTTTACTCCGTGGGAGCGATTGATCGAGGCAATACCAGCAAAATGCTTCTTCTGCGCGCCTCGCAGGGAATAGCGGACCAAGTACTCGGACTGCGCATTGGCGTACAAGAGAGGAGTCCACCCAGGTGAAGGCTTGCCTCTCTCTGCCTTTGGTATCTGCTCCTGCGACATATCCAAAATTCGCGACAAGGGGCTTGTGCGATCCTTGAACGTTTGAGGAAGTACTCCCGGATACATCTTGTCGAAGCCGATGACCAGGACGCAGTTGGCGGACCCCGATTTGATCGCCTGGTTGGCAAGCCATAGGGCTGTGCTGCCCGAGCTGCACCAGTTGTTCACGTTGAAGATTGGTATTCCTGTAATCCCCAGGCTGTAGAAGACCCGTTGAGCACATGTTGAATCTCCATAGACGTAAGCTCCAACTCCTTGGTCAACCTCGTCATAGGTGATTCCGGCGTCGATGAGTGCCTTGACAGCGGCTTCCACCGCCAGACCAAGATAGTCGGAACCCGGATCAGTGGCTTGAGATGCGGCTCTTTTAGGGGAGCAAAACGGAGTCATACCAACTCCCACAACGAAAGCGCGTGTTGCCATGGTGCCGTAGCAAGGCTTCGGCACTCTCTAAGTTATTCTCTTCCCGTTGGAGCGAACTGAGGTTGAGCTGAAAGTAGACCAGTTCCGTCACGGCCTCGAGTCAGCCGGGTCAGCTCTTGCAGGAAACCGAAGTCCAGGCAGTTTAGAGAAATAAAATTCTCGACTTCTCAACTCATACAGCCTCCCTTATCTGCCTCATCATATCTATGCATGAATACATGAGAGAGTCGAGACACAGTAGACCAATGATTGGAGCAAAGTCCTAGCCATCTGGAGTGCAGAGCACGCCGACTGGCCATCGCGTATCGGATGATCAATTCATTGGTTCCAAATGCTTTGAAGCGTCGACACTAGAAGGCTTCTCCACCAACAGGCGATTGGCGTGGAATGCAAGATAGTCCCAAGGAGAACTCACGAGAGACCTAGTTCTTATATCACTCGATACGGGTGTTCAGATTCACGAGGTATGATGTGAAGGCTCTCGACCAAGACTGGCTATCATCGTCCCAACTTCGACACATTTACATTTGTCGCCGCTATCAACATGGCATCCAGCAAAACCAACCAAAGAGGTTACCGTTCGCTGGCTCTTCTCGAACAGAAAGGTGCATCTATTGTACACGGTCCCTCTCAAGTGCGGGCACAAGAATCGACGTTTGGACGGACTCTCCGAAAACAAGCGATCGAGCGACCCAATGGACTCTTTGTAGAATCCCACCACCAAAACAGGAGTCTGACCTACTCTGAGGCTGATGATCGAACGGACAACCTGGCTCGAGGCCTTTCTGTGGCACTAGGCGTGAAGAAAGGCGACAGAGTGGCCATCATGGCTGGAAACGAGATTGAATATATCGAGGTCTTCTTCGCATGCACGAAACTCGGCGCATTCTGCACGTTGACCAACTATGCATACAACGAACAGGAGATGCACAGTGTTCTCTCCTCAATCGGTGCCTCGGTTCTGATCACGCTCCCTTTCTTCGGCCGGTACGACTACAGGCCATGGCTACCGCGGCTTAAACTCAATATCCCGAGCTTGAAGCACACGATATTATTCCACGATGACCAACGTCAACGAGAGGAAGCCGTCCATTACGAAGACATAATCGCAGCAGGGTCAAAGTCCACCTTGGATCTGCTCGGAGTAGAAAAAACCCTCAACGCTGGCGAAGTGATCAACCTCCAATTCACCAGCGGCTCCACGGGGATGCCCAAAGCATCGGCGCTGACACATCGCGGCCTTCTGCACTGCGGAAGACATATTGGCGACACGATGTATCTTCAACCTTCGGACAAGATCTGCCTTCCCGTGCCGTTATTCCACAGCTTTGGGATTGTCATCGGTGTTGCTGCGGCACTTGTGCGCGGCGCGTCGGTCGTGCTTTGCGGAAGCACATTCAACGTTGAAACCACACTCACAAGTGTCTCCAAGTACAAATGTACGGGCATATATGGTGTCACGACCATGTTCGCTGCGGAGATGAACCATTCGAATTTTGCTTCATATGACCTGTCGAGTCTTCGATTCGCCATCTTGTCGGGATCTGCAGTCTCGGAGACCTTGATGCGTAAGGTCTGGGCGGCGTTTGGTCTCACACAGACTCACACAAACTGGGGAATGACGGAAGCTGGTTCGATAGTCACGATGACGAGAGACACGGACAGCATTCGCCAGCGGACGCTTACATCTGGCCGACTGTTTCCCGGATTTTCCGCTAAAATTGTCGATCCGACGACCAACACAGTCGTCTCAAGAGGAAGAAAAGGTGAAATAGTACTGAGAGGCCCAGGGGTCCAGGCATGTTATTATTCAAACCCTAGGAAAACTGCTGAGTCACATGTCATCCCACAAGAAGACGGGTTAGAATGGTTCCACACAGGCGATGAAGGCTTCATCAGCACCGACGGGTTCTTCACCATCACGGGACGGATCAAAGACATGATCATTCGGGGAGGCGAAAACATCAGTCCCTTGGAGATTAAAGCGCGCCTGGCAGCTCATCCTTCCATAGCTCAGAGCGCCGTTATCGGGGTCCCCGATGAAAAGTACGGCGAAGAGGTTTGCGCATTCATAGAGGCACGGCCGGAGGCGGAAATCCCAGCCGACGACGAGGTCAGATCATGGGTCCGGGAGAAATTGGCACATTTCAAACAGCCCAAGTACATAGTATGGTTGGGATCTCGACCACAATTTCAAGTCTGGCCTAAGACAGGGACTGGTAAACTGCGAAAACCGGACTTGCGACTTATCGCTGCTAGGCTATTCGAACCTCACAAGAGCAGACTGCAGTCTAATTTGATGGCTGAGACTCGTTTGTAGGACCAGGAATTGCGAAGACAGGGGACTTCCCAGAATTGAATTGATGAATGTGTTTCGAAAATTGGTCGTTCCATATCTAGACTTGAACAGATGATCGCAGAGATTGAGGGTATTTTGAAGCAGAATGTCGAAGAGGGTGACCGTAATTACGGAGGTAGCGTAGGCAATGAGTGAAAAAATTAATTCAATGATGCAGAGGGTCTCCTAGATGAATTCTATTGAGTAAAGGTATATAGGGACAGAAAGGGGATGTAGAAATATAAATATATCCTAATTAGTTCTCTATTATAATCTAGAGTCGTGTTTAATTGATTAGTCCTTGTCTTTAGACTTCTAATCTTTCGGATTATAGTAACTTAGATACTGCGATATAAGCTCAAGGAGTTTAAATACTAAATTATCTATAGAAAAGCATTTACTAGTCCGTTGTGACACAGTTACAATATATAGACGCTAATTCACATTTACTATATGCAAAATACCTTATAGTGAGGCTAATCACGCATCTAGGCCTAGTATAGATATGAATACACTCTACAGCTACAGGTAAGTAGTCTCTAAAATTGCGCCGAAACAGGTGTCCAGATACTGTTCAACATTGAATTCCGATATAGAAAAGTTCATCACCATTACTCACCAGCGTGTAAAGTCCGCGGAATTCGCTGGTTCATAACTATTACATACTGTAATAACTATTATTATTTTGCATCAAACTCTACCGTTACTGTCTTTTCCGGAATTGTGTTCCTATTATCAGTGGCACAGACTACCGCTTCCCATGAGCTCAACTTTTGATGTGTCGTTCGCGGGAACTAGAATAACATTGTTCGATGGTTCACATCGACGTAAGAAGAGCAATCAGGAAAGGCTTAGTCAATACAAGACGGTGCACATTGCTAACCTTTAAAGGGAATCTCAAGCTCAACTTTTGATGGGAGAAAAGTGTCGCATTTCATCATCAATGAAGAATTGACTCGAATGTTGAAAACGAATGGGCTACTATGTTGGTGCTTTTGCGTTTGACCGAGACAAATCGATGAGGCAGCCGAGGGTCATTCTCCAGCTTATTCGGCTTGCGTCTCCCGGGATTTAATCCCATCAGGCACCGTAAAGGCCCAAAGATATAAGAAGGCGACTCGGTACGTACTCGTAAAGTCCCTTTCGATCACTGACGACGGAGTCTACGAGCTTACTAGAATAGAGGCTAATATGCTGGATGCAAATTGTCTCGACGGCGTCACAAAAGTTCATGCAGGAGGAGAAGGAGAATGGCAATCAAGCTTCGTCCAAAGGACTAGGCGACACCTTGGTGTTGTTCAATTGTCTTCTTTTGGGGGGTATCTGAGCAGACTCTGGCTGATTTTATCCCCTGCCCTCGGAAGGGAAACAGCTGTATGGCAGTTTGCGTCGATTCTATCAGGTCTGCCAGGTCACCGCGACACAAATCGAGAAAGTATCGTCGAGGCTGGTCCAACAATGTCGTCGGGCTCGTTCTTGGCAAGTACCCTCTGACCTCTGTCAGGGGTTGCTCAATTTTCTTAATCCAGGAGACGATTGACCTATTCGCGACGACCGGGTCTATCGGTGCCGAAAACTCTGCGACCACCTCTCTCTTGGGGAGCCTGCTGGCTGATAGGAACAACATTGACAGCAATAGAGTCGAAGCCCATGCTCTTCAACAAGTCCTTGGTATCAGAGTCGACATCCAGCTGACCACTCTCGGTATTCTGGGTGAAGTCCAACGCGGAGATTTCTGGGACATATTGATCCTTGCGTTCACGCTCTTCTTCTTGCAGCTTGAAGGAAATACCACGAACAGGTCCTCGCTGAATACGCTTCATCAAATGGGTGGTGTAACCAGCGATCTAAAATCGCAGCCATGTCAGTATTTTTCACTCAGCTGAGGGGTATTCATGGAGGGCGCACCTTGTTGCGAAGACGCTTGGAGGCGATAATGGCGATTTCATCGCATATTCTCTTATTGGTCTCGAAGTCGAGAGTGAGCTTTGGATAGTACCGCTCGATGATGACTTTAGCGGACTTCTTTACAGTCTGAATGCAGCAATATATTAGTGGTTGTTGCGAGAAAATATCATACCGCCATAATAGCAGTCTAGGTTCGATTTTACTGACCTTCGTTCGAACGCGACCCATGTTGACGGTTGGCTGTTGCTTGACAAGAGACTCGTTGGAAACGTGCAGTTGAGATTCTGGAAATTGATTTGCAACTTTCCGTAGATCTTGGCACTGCCCTCTGTGTGCCAAGGAATTTGACAGATAAGATAAGATCTACAATTCATTCACATGACTGCGAAGCAATAAGTTCCATCCTAGCCGTTAATGAAATTGTGATAAACAAGGGATCTTCCAGCCAGTTGCTGTTGCATCTTGAGATACAATCTATTGATATTTACAGCTAGTATACACTTCCCTAGGAACGCCGGTCTGGATCATAGCTCTGAGATGCAGACTGAGTCAAGCGATCCATCTCGTCCACAAGGTCTGCGTCAATCTTGACTCGCCCTCCTCGGCCTCGACCTCTTCGAAGGAGGGGTGTCCGCAAAGAATTAGATCTTGCCGCTGCAGAGACTTGCTCTCGGGTTTGTCGCAGATCAGAGTCTGCCTGAGGGATATTGTTTTTGAGATGCCAATTAGTCTTTACAGAGGCCTGGATATCAAGCTTCCCAGTCTGCGTGACAATGGCGGCCTCAGGCTGGACGACGCATTTCGGTCCACCTGGCACGGGTTCCCATTTGAGATTGCCAACGTCCACTCTGTTCGGGTTACTGACAACGAATCCAGCCACACCCAAGTGAGGCTTATTCTGGGTGTCACTCATGGCACTTGATTGCAAGACCCTGCCAGCAGCTGGCTGCCGGCCTGCCAACGGACCGTTTCTGGCATCATTGAGGACAAACCTGCCAGAGTATTGATAAGATAGACCAGCCGACGGATGTGTCCTAGGAGGACCCGTCTGCTTGTATCGATATGCGGTGATCGTGTCCCGTCCGTACGACCAAGGATCCTTGTTGCCAAGCTCTGGCTGGGGTCCATCTGCGAGATCAAAGAAGCTCGCAATCAAGGGTCCGAATTGGCCCGGCTCTGATCTTAGGTCCCGGAGGTGCCCGGTGATATCTTCCTCGGTTATCTCAGCAGGAGTCTGCTGGGATAACTCTTCCGCGGAGCCTTCATCCAACGCCGTGGAACGCTGCTCTGAAAGTCGCCGTTCTGTAAGATGTTGCTTTACGAGATCTCGGAATGCAGCTTTCTTTTCTGGTGTGATTGTATTCAAGAAGTTATCAAACTCAAATTCTGTGATCCCGGCCAAGTATGGACCAGTGTAGCGCCATCTTCGCTTTGCCGGGTTAGTCGAATTCGGGTCATCTATGAGTTCTGCTCCAAATCTCATAGATGCCTCGTCCTCAAAGATCGAGTCCGCGACAGAGTCGGATTGAACACGCTTCTCAGCCTCAGACTGCTCAAACTGCTCAAGGCTGGCTTTCAGGTGAGCCGGGAGTTTGGCTACACGTTGCGCCTTGTCGGCGCTGAGCCAGGCGGTTGACTCGTCTTGTTGTTCAATTTCGGGAAGGGCATCTGCAGTCGTATTGTCGAGCGCTGGAGCAAAGGGACTGACGTTGTCGCGTCTCCCCCTTCCCTTATCGTCTGGGAGTGTGACTCGTAAGTCCAGCTCTTGGAACTTCCGTAGATTTATGACATGGTCGGCGGCTGATTCGAAATCGGCAATATGCTCAGGTGTATCGATGCCTCCTCGTATCCTGAAAGTTGGAGTACCACTTTTGGTGGTAGTTCTTATGGGCAACGGACGCTTCAACCCCCAGTCGCCTCTTTTCAGAGATGTTTTTGGTGTCTCTAATGCCGCTCGTGTTGGATGGATAGTGGTAGCTGTGTCGGAGGAAGGCTGGTCGGTATATCTGTCGGCTGTAGGTAGCGGAATAGGTGACGGTAGAGCAAACAGCCTCGAATTTCGCAGGAGGTTTGCTGCAGGCGACAGCCGCACTGCACTCATTGCTGCAACCACTGGACCAGCTTGACGCAAAGGATTGTGTGCTCGAAGCTTTGCTCGTATCGAATGTCTCCTGCGTCGTCCTGGGATACTTTCCTAAAGTTTCGAGGAACAATGTGCCAAGCCTACGGTCGATTTTACAAGCATGAAGCGTCGTGGCCGTGGAAAGGCAAGTCACGTGTTGGCTATACCGTTAAATTTACTGTTCACAATCCATCTGCGTGAAGAGAGTTGTGCATCCTTGCTCAGGAAACGAAAGTCCTGGAGCAGCTGGAATCCTTGGGATTTGGCAGTTCTACCATATCAGAGCCCTTGAAGCACGACCAGACTATCATTCGCCACATTTACAGCAATCACAATCACCCTCGCTATACCTTGACTTGATCGTCAACAAGCTCTGCAAATTCTGTCCGCTAGCTAGTAAGTTCCAGGGTCAGGAGAGCCCCTTCCACGATCTCCCTTGACTCTTCAACAAGTTCTGTCGCATTTCAATTGGCCCATACCAATCTCCCTGACAAGAATTCGGCCGCTCCGTCAGCATTCGCAGTAAACCAGACGCAGCAACTCGCCGACAATTTTATATTATCCACATACCTGTCACGGCCACCTTGCTAGATCGATAAGCATCTCACCAAGTTGAAGGTTGAAAATCCTAAATCCCGGATGTTCTGCCTGGAGAAAGCTTAAGAGGTTGAAGGCAGCAAGCTTTGAGGCAGTATATGCCGAAAATGTTGGCAATGCAGCAGGTGGGCGATGAACAACAACACTGGAGCCGATCCGGACATCGATGGCCACCCAAGATTTGATTTGAAGAATGCCTGTACCTTTCTTACCGAGCCATTGACGTTGATCTCAAGGCAGTTTTTGGCTACAGATAGGCTCTTATTGAGGTATCCTGCATTCGAAGTGACGGCGTCGATCTTGCCAAAAGCGCTAGGTACTTCCTCAGACACAATCGCTTCAGTGACATCAGCTTGAAAGTTGAGGCATATGCACCCTTAATCTTTCGATTTCTTCTTGTGCGATAGCAAGAGAGAGGCTCTTGTCTATGAGCTGTTATGACAACTGCACGAGCACTTGCTTGCGCAAAAGCTATTGCCGATGCCTGTACCTCCTCCTGCAATGAGAACAGCCGTCCCATGAGCAATCAGCGACGGGTGGAGCGGATGGATGGCGGCATAAGGTGTGTAATGCCACGATTTGGTGAAGGATGGAAAGGTTGACACTGCACACGTTGAACAAGTTGAATAACCCCCCCCCCCCCCCCCAAAACCCCACCCCACCTTTAGAGATTCTGGGACGCAATGACAGAGCTATTTGCAGGTATCTCACTCAGGTTCAGAGCGATGTATAGGCAACGTGCTTCTGACTGCCTGGCGCATCCTGATCATTGAGATGAGAAATGCCGCAGGTTGAGCATTGATCACAACACTCAGGACCGGTTAACACCCTGGACAATGAAACGAGCCAGACGGCTGCAATCAAATATTTTCAAGGCGCCAATTTGCGTATGGACGATTCTGCTGGGACATGAAAAGATCCGACAAGCACGAGAGGTACTGCACGTGCTGTCTGCTATAATGGGTGATTGAAAGAGCGAATAGCCCCTACAGAGACAGGCTAGGTCTTCTTCCGGCGAATGCTGGCGTATCCGGAATGGAAATCTTGAGATGAATCGGGAATTGAGCAAACCCCAGCCACTTTGTGGATTGATATTGACGTAATGGCGATGTTGGTATCGGGGCATTAATTCATAGTCCGTTTGAACCACACCGGGCAACACATTGGCTGAGGTGAGCTTATGCATCTGAACACTTTGGCAGGCCTCGGTTCGGCGTCAACCCAGCGTCAACAAACTTGCCACGGGCACGTGAACTCAATGTCGATTACCGCTTGGTTGGAATGGCATTTACCGACCCTTGACCTGGAATCGGAGCTCGTCCCACTTCATCAGACCTTTTTTTTCTGATCAATCATAGCGAGCATTTGCCGGGATCGAGAAACCCCTGGTCATGAAATCCCCTTTGTTCTTCTCAGTGCCGGTGCTCTTCTTGGAATAGAGAGAGTTGATATTCTCGTTCTCTTGCCGTCTCTTCTTCCGTGTTTCTTCCTCGTGCAACACTCGCGCAGTCAAGCTGGCAGTTGCTGAATCCTTGATGCCACTCGATAGCTTCGGAGTGGAAGTGCTAGATTGGGGTGTTCCTGATGGAGGCCCCCCGTTCATTTGGCCCTTTGCTTTTCTGACCAGCTCCCTTTCCATACCCTCATGTGAGCCAGCACCCACTATGTCGCTCTTTGGCTCCCTAGTGGCTTTTCTTTTCTTGCAACTGCTGGCCTTTTTGAGGGCGTGGGTCAGACCAAGAGCCCTCAGGAGCTCGACTCGTTCAATAAGCTGTGCCTTATCCTTTTCAGTGCTTGCCAAAATTGGAACGATGTCTCGCTCTTCGTAAGCCGTGCCGCATTGAACACATTTGCCATCACTCTTCATTTCCTTGATGGCTTCTTGAGAGAAAGCATGGCCACAGGGCACAATGTAGACAGCTTTCACGCTTGGACCCAACTGCTTGGAGGTGATCGGGCACACCCAGCGGCTTTCCTTGCTCTCCTCATCCTGATCAACCTCGAATTGTACTTCAACGACGTCTTTCAGGCTCTTGACTCTCCCTTGAATGAATCTCTCGTACTCATCCTTGTCGATAGCGCTGACTTCGGCAGGAAGGAGGAACTGGATAATGGCATCCTTGTTGTAAAGATTCCCCGCATGGTCTGATACAATTGGCTTGACAAGCGGTGTATTTGAAAGGGGACAGATAGACCATCTATGGGCTAGATGCTCTTGCTGTCGGTCTTTCAACTCGGTTGCGGTGGGATTTCGCGCAACCTCTTTGACGAGCTCGCGTCGAGTAGGAATACTAGACAATGGTCAGCTTGGCCATGTCAGCGATTGGGGCACCGACTCACCTTCCACCATCATTTCCCATTGTGTGAAGATCCCTGCTTGGGTCTAGTTTGGCGATAAGTCGACCTGAGAAGGATGGAGAAGAGGACCAAGTGGGAGGAAGGCAGCCCAGCCTTACGCGAAAATGCCAAGGCAGCCTTGTCTGCCCCGCCACGCTCAGGCTGCACGCTGGACTGAATTTTACTCTCTTTTGGTGTCTGTCCTTCGCTTCCAGGGGGCAGAACTTGCAAAATGACAACGCGGAATTATCCCAGAGAATTAAGTTTCTTATCTCCTTGTCCACAGTTATCTCATTTGCCGAGGATCCATGACCTATGACACCATACTCGGCAATGGTGACGTTCCCCATAAAAATTGCCGGATAAGCGGGCGCTCGTTGTCACATATTGATCCTGTACTCGAAGTTGGTGATTTATCACGAGTCATTCCCTAGCTTAGGATTCCAAACGTGATAAATGCGTGTGTGTACGGCTTTGCGACAGTTCGAACACAACAAGCGTTCCCTCTACAGCGTTCGCCAGTTTTTAATCCCTTCCCTTAAAGATCAGCTATCAATAACATGGTCAGGGTACTTCTTACGGGCGGATCTGGCTTCATTGCCGCCCACACCGTTGATATCCTTCTTCAGAGAAATCACGATGTTGTTTTTACTGTGCGTTCGGATGAAAAGGGCCAGAAAATCTTGAACAATCACCCTGGTACTTCATCATCCAAATTGAGCTATGTGATCGTCCGTGATATTGCACGAGAGGGAGCATTCGATGAAGCGGTCAAATCGGATCCTCCATTCGATGCTGTCCTTCACACAGCATCGCCCTTCCATTTCAACGTCACAGATGTGAAGAAGGACTTATTGGACCCTGCCATTGTTGGCACAACCACTCTCCTGGAAGCTATCAAGAAGAACGCTCCATCTGTAAAGCGCGTGGTCATCACCTCATCATTTGCTGCCATCATCAATCCCAGCAATCATGCCAAGGTATATTCAGAGTCAAACTGGAATCCAATAACCCAGGAGCAGGCGGTGGCCAGTCCTCAAGACGGCTACAGAGCAAGCAAAACCTTCGCGGAAAAGGCTGCGTGGGATTTTGTGGAAAGGGAGAAACCCAACTTTGATATTGCTACCCTTAACCCACCTCTAGTCCTCGGCCCTGTGGTACATTACCTCAACTCACTGGACACCCTCAACACTTCAAACGAGCGGGTGCGCAACTTAATCCAGGGAAAATCACGAAACGGTTTACCACCATCCGGTGTATTCATTTGGGTGGATGTGCGCGACCTGGCTCTCGCGCACGTCAAAGCACTGGAGGTCCCCGAGGCTGGGGGGAAACGATTTTTGATTACCGCAGGTCATTACTCGAATGGAGAAATTGCCAGTGTCATCAAAACCAAATTCCCTGAATTGTCGAACAAGCTGCCCGATGATTTAAAGAGTGACCGTCCTGGGGATGTCTATGGCTTCGATAATTCTCGCAGTAAAGAAATTCTTGGAATTAGGTACAGGTCTCTCGAAGAGAGCGTTGTCGATACTGTCAAGTCACTCCTTGAACTTGGCGCTTAGTCAAAAGTGATATAAAGCCAGGCCTGGAACAATAAACCGGAGTCTGCCCCAGCCATGGAACGTGCTTAGGCCAAAGTTGTACAGGTGAAGCCAGCTCCCAGGGGAGAAAACATGGATGTGTGGCTCTTGCATCAGTGCCGATGAGGTACTCGTGATGTCGATCAAGGACGGGTGCCTGGGAAGTCTTAGACTCGATTTCTGCAGAAAGCCTCAATAGGTTGGCTTCGTCAAGCTTTTGTCTTCAGATTGAACGACAGGGCTGGAGGAGAACGCTGTGGAGACAACCTGGGAATAAACTTCAGTTGATATGCTTCATAATACTGAATGATAACCGTGTTCAATGCACGCTGCGCTTAACATTACATCTTTCCAGGCTAGGCCATCAAGTGGTGCAGAACATGGTTACCAGGTGATATCTGAAGTTTCCATCCCAATGACCAACCGTTCACCCTGCTGGTTGACCTTTCAGAATGGCGTGAGCCATTGTATCCCACTGACGCATAATCTTTGTGGATGGCATAAGGTGCACAAGTCCTCAGCACGTTCCACTACCACTGGTTACATGTCCCGATAATCAGGAGACCGGGTACGGAGGTTTACATTGACTCCGTCCGGCCATACCTGTAGGCATACTAGCCAAAGTGGCAGCCTTCTGGCGAGAGACCCACCCACGAGCTTACCCACATGCGAGGCAACTTATGACGGTTTAGGAATGGTATGAAGCAAGGGCATCAGAGGATACGGACCCGGAGTTTACATTAAAGCCTTACGGCCTGCCGTCCTGGGATGCTCCCAACCATCAAGGGCCTCAAACGAAATGCTTCTTATAACCAGGTACAGGTCCGGAATGAAACGTATTCCGTCCCTAACTGCCTGCCTCGCTCAATAATTTACCCACGCCAACGTTTACCTATGGCAGCCCCACCATCGTGAACTACTGGAGCGTGAGCCCTTCGTCTTGCAGCAAATACTTCATTACCGGATCTAAGAATGGCGTCTATCCCGGGTCCAGACGACACGCCGGGTGCGCGTCCGCATCGAGCGTGTCGACATTGTGTTCAGATCAAGGCCAAATGCATTCCGATAGAGAACTCCAATACGTCCACATGTCAGAGGTAAGCTTGGCTTTTCTTGCTCATCATTGATGATGCATGGACGAATACAGTTCTCACCACAGCCTAGGTGTCGTCGTCTAGGAAAGGAATGTACCACTCCAGCCCCGCTGCCTCGTAAGCGCTATCGAGTGAAATCCAAGTGAGTTCTCGAGCAGCCTGTTGTCGGGGGAAGCCGTAGGTGCCTTACTCACTAGCAAATAGTAAAGTCTCGCAGCTAGAGGAGCGTATAGAGACTTTAACCAGCCTTATCACTTCAGGCAGAACAAACTTTTGCACCACGGTGACGAGCCCTCCGACATCAACAGCATTACCCACTCCTCCTGTGTCGGTCTCACAGCCTGGAAATGAGCCAGGCGATCTGAGCTCCATCTTAGAATCTCAGTACTGGACACGACCGTTTAGTCAAAGGCCGCGCAACCATCCTGGACCGGACGCCAATGGCTATTTCAGGGTTCAGGTCCCGGCCGCGTACGAAGAGAAACTTTTTAAAGTCTTTCAAACCGACATGAGCGAACATTTTCCTTTCGTCGTAATCCCCCCTCTTCAAGGCATCATTCAATTTCGTCTGGAACACCCTTTCCTCTTCAGGGCTTGTATTGCTGCGGCAGCTCACACTGACCCTCCTTTGCAAATGCGCCTAGGAGAGGATTTACTGAAGTATGTTGGAGAGCGCATGCTCCTTTGTACGGAGAAGTCCCTCGACATGCTTCAGGGGCTATTGGTTTTGATTGCATGGTATGTAGAATGACCGAAAGTCTCTGAATTGGCTGATCCTCACCAAATCACCCTCAGGTATCAATTCTACAACCATTTCAACCCCCAATTGATGAATTTGCTCCATCTATGCATCGCCCTGACAATCGACCTCGGCTTGAACCGGCCCCAGTCTCTGGGACAGTGGCAGCTACGGGTAGTGATCGATACAACTTCATTATTGCATGGAAAGGGTGTTTCACAAGGCCTGCGAACTACCGACGAACACCGTGCTCTTTTGGGCGTCTACTTTCTTTGCGCCAAGCTTTCTTATGCCTTCAAGCGGCTTGATCCAATGCGCTACACTCAGCATCTAGAGGATTGCTGTCAATTCTTACTTACCGAGGCCGAGTATCCCTCAGATATTACCCTCGTCCAGCACGTGCGTCTGCAGCATATTCTGGAAAAGTATATGCCAGATGCAATGGGCTTATCTGCGTTATC
Source organism: Exophiala aquamarina CBS 119918 (assembly GCF_000709125.1). Classification (NCBI taxonomy): domain Eukaryota; kingdom Fungi; phylum Ascomycota; class Eurotiomycetes; order Chaetothyriales; family Herpotrichiellaceae; genus Exophiala; species Exophiala aquamarina. The sequence goes on from NW_013550585.1 coordinate 281,386, forward strand.
GGTTCCGGTCAGAAGTTTTGTGAAATGCTTCGAAGAGGATATCAAAAACTTCAAGCAAAGTGTACCTCGAGATCTTTTACCAAGTGGTATGCCCCAAATGTTCCCCTTATTTTTATCCTGCAAATGAGCTAATGGAATAAGCTCATCTTGAAATCCATATCCTTAGTGCTCAGATTGGACTCTACGAATTCGTGCAGACGGCGGATCTTGACCCACTAATCCATAGGATCGAGGCATGGTATGCATGCCTCAATTGTATCAGCCAGTACTGGGACCTTTTTCTGGCCGAGCCGAGCGAAAATCTTCCGACTCTTACATTCATCTCATGGCTGCATACTATCCAGCCACTTCTCATGCTTGCAAAGTTATCTTTCTTAATCACTGACGGCTGGGACTTGGATTTTGTTCGCACGAAGTGGGCATTTGGTGCTTTCATAGATCGCCTCGCCGAGAAACTTGAGTCGGTAACTAGGACGGATGTCAGCCACACGCACCGCACGGTCGGCGCACGCTTCAACATGTACGCTGAAAAAATGCGCATGTGTAAACGATGGTATGAATCCAAAATTAGGGCAGAAAATGCGGTCAAAGCCTCGGAGGCCGCTGCTACCTTGCCTGAACGACCGGTCCCCAATCCTCCCAGTCCGGATATACCTTTTCAAGACCTTTTCGATGGCCTTGAGGACGGCATGTGGCAGGACTTCATGTATGATTGGGCAATCCCTACGCAATTTTGAGCGGGTGCTACAGATTGCTCTAAAACTAAAATATGAAGCACGCCAGGTTGTTAAATGTCCTCAAGTTCGATTGTCTGGAAACTCATTTCATCCAGGTTCCAATTTAAGCGTGTCCACCCGTTGGCCAATCGTGGTATTGAGCATAATTGAAAAGTCCATTCCTCCTGCAATCAATGAGCCCCTGACCAGCACCGAATAGGTCATGCCCGCCTCCGTCCGGAACCATTCTTTTCACTCCGTCTCCGTGCGTGACTTCGCCAAGTAAATAAATAGGTACTATAAAGCCGCAAGGAATTGAATATACTACTATTCACCTAGTACGAATAGATTTCTCAATACTTCTGAACATCATGCGTCCTGGACATCAATGGTTCAAGCTGTCCAACGTGGACAAAACCCAGACAACTCCTTCCACCGATCAACCTCTCGGAAGCCCTACCTCAGCCTCGCCGCCTCCTTCGGTGATACAAGCACTACCTGAAACGACTGCAGCCACAAGTGGCGAGGTACTATCGAAGGATGGCGACGATGATTACCTGGGACCCAAAGCGCTTTACATACTCATTTCATCTCTCATGCTCGTGGTCATTATCCTTACGCTGGACCAATCTATTCTTGCAACTGCCGTCCCATACATTACCAATGAATTCCATACGATCACCGATATAGGCTGGTACGGGGCAGCATATCTGCTTTGCACGGCTTCCTTGCAGGTGAGTGGGCTTATTTGTTCGTCAATGCACCACATGCTAACGGGCTTCTTACAGCCGTTGACTGGGAAGATATACACCTATTTCTCTCTGAAGTACTCGTTCCTCGCATTTTTAGGAGGATTCGAACTCGGTTCATTGATCTGTGCCTTGGCCAAATCGAGTGCCATGCTAGTAATAGGGCGAGCAGTCGCTGGCATGGGAGCTTCAGGCCTTATCAACGGCGCACTCACGATTCTTACAGTCGCAGCTCCTCCTTCCAAACGACCAACGCTCCTGGCAATTATTATGGCAATGGCCGGTGCCGGCCAATTGTTGGGACCACTCGTCGGTGGTGCTTTGACCCAACACGTTAGTTGGCGTTGGTGTTTTTGGATCAACTTACCCATAGGTGGCTTGACCGCTGTGGTCATGCTGTTGATTCGATTTCCCCCTTACAAGGCGCGAAAGACCAAGTGGACGTTTCGGGATATTGTCAACGACTTCGATCTCCTCGGTTTCGCCGTCTTTGCTCCATCATGCATTATGCTGTTATTGGCTCTTCAATGGGGTGGCATAACATATGCATGGTCGTCAGCCACGTTGATTGGATTGATCGGCGGGTCAGTCGGTGGGTTTTCTACTTTCGCACTGTGGGAATACCATCATGGCGAAGCCGCAATGATACCTTTCTCGCTGGTACGCCGAAGAGTCGTATATAGCTCGTTGGTGACCACGATGTGCCAATTTGGTGGATTGATCCTGCAGTCATACTACCTGCCATTGTGGTTTCAGACAGTCAAGGGCGATTCGCCGACCATGAGTGCTGTTGATACTCTGCCTACCTTTTTGACCCAGATCCTTTTCGCAGTACTATCCGGTGCCCTTACGCCGAGGATTGGCTACCTCCTGCCGCTGGGCCTATTTGGCAACACCTTTGCGTCTATTTCGGCGGGTCTGCTGACAACTTTGCAGCCAGATACTTCATTGGGTAAATGGGTTGGATATCAGATTCTTGGTGGAATGGGACGTGGCGTGTCTACCCAACAGCCGCTTCAAGCTGTACAAAGCGTGGTAACGAAAGACATGGTACCCGTTGCAACGGCAACTCTAATGTGGTCCCAAACCTTCGGCGGCGCAATTCTGCTTGGACTTGGTCAGACTGCATTTCTAAATTTCCTGCGACACGGCCTCAAGTCATATGCTCCGCAGCTCAATCCCGCCGAAGTTATCGGTGCTGGTGCGACGAATATCATCCACCAGTTGGAAGCTAAGGGCGATTTTGTCACAGGTCAGCAAGTCTTGAGAGCATATAACTATGCGATAACACACGTCTTCTACCTCGCTATGGGATGTGCCATCGCCGGATTCTTTGCCACTATGGGACTTGGAAAGACAAAGGTGGAGAAAAAGGCGTCTAAAAAGAAGGTAGATGAGGAGAAAGGGGAGGAAGCACCATCTCACGGGACGCAGAAGACCGATGTGAGCGACGCAAATAGCACGACATGTTCTCCTTCTGTCCAATCTGCGAGCGCCGAAGATAAGGGGATATCTTCAGCAGTACTGAGCAAGTGAAGAGATAAAGGTTATGAGTTGGGAGAAGAAACTAAGGGAACTCGGCACTCATCTCCGCATGGAAGAGGAGTTAGTGCGACACACTGCAGACCGGAAAAATGTTGAATCATGTAATTACTCTAGATATATGCATATTAAAGGATATGCATGGCATATACTCTATTAGAGAGGCATTGGGGCTTAGGTAGGAAAGGGAGGGATGGATGGGAATTCCCAGCCTTGTGTTGGCCGGCAGAGTTGCCTTAACGCTGTCGTTCAAATGATCCACCGTATCGAAGCACCGCGCTCTGATCCACAGTAGCTTTTGTCCTTGGCATGGCTCGGAGGAAATGTTCACCTGCGAGCTTTAGATCCGTCGTGTTTGTGTAAAGAAGGTTCGAATACCCTCTACTTCCCAACGTCTTAAGCCAACATAGAACTGTACAATGGCATCGTCTCTCCGAAGGCCCCAGACGATATGCGGCGAACTCTCCAAGGCTGCATCGCCGCGTTATGTCTGCCACAGCTGTCGACGAAATCTCCCAAGATCCAGTAGTCAACCTTCTCGAGCGGTCTCGACATTTTTGTCCTCAGACCGAAGTCGTCACAGCCAGAACTCGACTGAGGTGCAAGCACACCCAAGAGCACCCTACGCCACTAAGCCTTTCGAGAAGTACATAAATGTCCAGAAAAAGCAGCCGATCCAAGACCTCAAAGAATGGGGGCCGGACAAAGCGCCAGCGGAGTACGAGGAGGCCACGACCTGGGTAGGCATTGAAATTCTCGGGCAAGAGCGTCCCTTAGGGGATTTGGATAAATCTACAGATAGATTTAAACCGTGAGCGGATACTGCTATCTTTCAACAGCTATCATCCAGAGGGCTAACCAATATCGCAATGCAGATTCATGAGGCACACGCCCGGCCAGCAAGTCAACCGCGAGTATTTCCTGGCGCACCTCTACGATGCTATTGTCGATGTTTGGGTGTGCAAGACTCTTCAGAGAAACTTTGCAGAGCTGTATACAACGCCCCCCAACGTTTACGCTAGAGTTGCCGCTGCATCATCAGGTTTCGACGTCACAGAGTCTGGTACCATTGCTGGACTGCAGATGGACACCAAAACACTAAAGGAGGCAATCAAGCAAGCGATCAAAGATAAAAAACGCAATTCAGACATTACAGATGTAGATATCGAGGAGCTGATGGGCCAGCTGAAGCTTGACTTTTCCGACCCGACCACATTCGAGGTATGCTTCGACCGCGCGCCCATCCAAATCATTCTTCTCTCATGCTGACGAAATTTCCAGATACTGAAATATTTCTCATTCATTTCCCACCACCGAGTTCCGGACCCGATTCTCAGCAATGTTTGGAATAACGATAAGCCCCTTGCAGGGTTTCTTGACCTTTTAACACGACACTACGTACAAACGGCATCGAAAACCGTAGCCTCGACTCTGCAAGCCCGGCAAGAAAAAGCCCTCCTGGCCGCCCAGTCAGACCAGCTAGCGGATGTGAATAACAGCGAGACTGAACCGAAGCCGAGAAGGAAAATCGAGCCGTTAGGACCTAACGTCATGGTGTTGTCTCGACGAGAGACCCCCGTGGACAAAGAGAAGGAAGTCGGTCGATGGAAGCTCATTGAGAAAGAGCTGATCGAGAGAGGACTACCGGTCCTAGGGCGCCGGGCACAATCACGCAAGCCGCTCGAAAACGCAACCGCATGAGCCTGGGTGGGTAGGCGCTGATTAAGTGCAGTGTACGACCAAACTACGATCTTCCAGCGTCGAGCAACTAGCGTGAGACCGTTCCCTGATTATGATCCAATCAACCAGTCAGAAGGCTGAATAGAGGGCGGCAACGCAGTGTGTGTTGTTGCATCAGCGGTCATCTTCTGATTTGATAAGGCCAGCTGAAGTCACAACAGTGCCGAGGGAAGGCTCAACCGAGCAGCCTCCTCGTGAGTTGGTACCTGCGCTTCATGGGTGGGCGTCATATGAATGGCTGTCTTCGATGTTAGAGACATCGATCGATCTGTGTATTCTTCGCGCAAGGCTGTCCTAGGTGTGTAAATCTGTACACATATATTGGTGTCGTGAGCCTTTGCTTGTATCAAATCCTCTTACAATATATATATCTGTAAAAACACGTTAAACATTTTTGCCTTGATGCAAGTATCAGGAATACCGGTTCATGAAAAGTAGTTCCAGCGCTGTCTACTTAGTTAAATCGGACGGTTAGGCGCATTATATTATGCTATATCATGTTTACGGCGTACATAGCCTAATTGCCCTAGGCTACCACTTCAAAGCGACGCTATCACTCAGCCTCGTCTCATCGAGGTAGCCAGACTTTCGGCCAGTGACGGCAAGCTGGAGATAGGACCTCTTAGGCGCCGCGGCGTCGAGGGTGTAGGTCAGGTTCGCGCTCTGGGCGACATCGAAGGGCTCGCTGGTCGGTTTGCCGTTGAGCAGCCATGCCGCCTCGAGCGTCACGCCGGGGTCCCAGCGTCCGACGCTCGCAGAGAACGTGCAGCCCCCCGCACTGCTGGACGTTGGATCGATGGAAGGCGACGCCTGGCGCGCCAGTGCGGCCTGGTGACCGCCGTAGGAGAGGACTTCAGCGAAGGCGTTCCCTCGAGAGGATGGGACGGTGACGGCGCTGGAGAGCGGCGTGGCGCCCTGGGGCGAATGGTCTTGGATCCAGTCGTAGACGAGTTCGAGGAAGTCCCAGATCTCGCGGGCCTGGTAGTTTCCGCCGTGTGGCTTCTCCGGCAGGATGGTGATGTTGACCCAGTCGGGCCCGGACACGGCTTCGACGGTCTTCTGGAACTCTTCGACTCCGAGATTGAGGAAGTAGTCGTCCCAAGTGCCGACGTAGACGAAGATTCGGTTTTTGAGCGCCTCGCCCAGGTTGCGCTCGTTGTCCCAGTTGCTGACGATGTAATTCGCCAGGTCCATGTGCTTCCAGTACTCGACCGCCTCCGGGTAGATCTCTCCCGTGACCTTGTTCCACGGCTCCAGGGGGTAGCTGTTGAGCCCCTGCACACCGAACACTGCGTTCCACACGTCCCATTGCAGGAATGAGCGCGACGAGCTGCCGAATGTAAGCTCCCAGTGGTTTTCTTGCGCCACCGTGGCTAGGATGATTTCCGTGCCGTTGTCGTCGAACTCACGGATTGAGGGGATCGCGGTTCCGTTGGCGAATTCGTAGGCGCTGGTGGATGTGTATAGCGGGATGGCCTGGTGGCTGTGGAAGTCTAGGGAATCCGGATATGACGAGAAGCAGGCCCCAAACAGATCCGGCCGGAAGATGACACTGGCGGCAGAGATCCAGCCTCCGGTCGACCCACCGACTTGAATGCGTGCATACGGTTCGGGTATTGTATTGAAGATGGAGTCGAGATAGGGGATAAGCTCATCATTGATCGCGTCGCCATAAGGGCCGATGTTGGCCGTATTGACCGCGTAGGAATCATCATAAAATGGCGCCTCGTGGCGGAAAGTCACCATAACCATTTTCGGTGTGGGCCTGTCAGGCTCGCCGTCATTGCCGGGGATTGTGCCATTATCCCACGCTTCTGAGAAGTTTGCCGTAGGATAACGAAAAGCTCCCGTGTCTGCAGGCCAATGGCCCTGAGAATAGATGACTGGATAGCGCACACTTGTGTCGTTGGCGTCGTATCCGCTGGGAAGTAGGACATTGGCGCCGACGTACATGTCGCGACCCCAGAAATCGCTGAGAGCATTGCTGCGGATTTTGACATACTTGAGCGTGTCGGTATCCTCGTAGTTACCCTGAGAGCATCCGCCAATTTCCTCGCCTGTAGAGTCCTCAACGGCCGTTACGTTGTTGAAGACGAGCTCGACGGTTTGTTCAGCTTCTCCCAAATCGATGTCTACTACTGATGTAAACAGGCTCCCAGCCCCAGCAATGTTCGGTGCTCCATCGCCACAGGGGAAATGAACACTGACGATTGAACCGTCGCTCCGAGATACCTTCTCGTAGGGGGTGAGGAACGCTTGCACCGAATAGTTGCCAGTAGGGACGTCTTCGAGGGTTGCGTTAGGGAAGCCGAAAACGCCAGTTCTGGTGTTGTTTCCCCCTCCACCTGATAGAGTGATGGTGTCTGAGGCGCTCAGGTCGTACACGTTCATACCCCAAAACAAGTCGGGGCTGGATGTGACGTCGGTGTCCTCGAGGGGATCCACTCCACTCGGTGCAAATAGAACGACCACTCGGCCATCTGTCGTGCTGTTCAAGAGTCCATCCTCGATTGAAATTTGGACTCGTAGCGAAGGCTCGCTGCCAGTGGACTGAGCAAGGGCGATGAAGGGAAACCAGGCAGCGACCACAATCGCCGCTACGAAGGTAAGACTGGTGCTGTCCGACAGGCAACTGAGGAAATACATGCTGCCTGAGAGTGTCGAGTGGCAGAATCACGAGGGTGGAGGAGCAAGCAGAAGTAGAGAGGGCGACCTACCTTCAAATATTCAAGGGAATCCTGGTTGGCCAGTACTGAGTACGAGCTAGGTCGTAGACGATATTAAGCGGCGGCGAACAGAGCTCTGTCATACATACATACATAGCTCATGCGATAAGGAGGGAGCCATGCGACGTCATCAGCTCGATCTTGCGCCACCAGGAACCGAAAGCTGGAAGAATGCATAGAATGGCATAGACTGTCACGCTTCCGCATATCAGTGCCTAGGTATCGATTATCAGAAGAGGAGAACGAGCCCAAGTAGGAAGGTAGCTGTGGTCCAACCCCGTCTAATAGAAAAGCGGCTGGATAGTCTGCTTGGCACAGACAGGCAGCTACCGAGAGCCTGAAGAGCTTAGCGATTATCTATTGACTTGATTAGCTATCCTACCTTGCTAGGTACCGAAGAAGAAACAGATGCTGACCGCTGAGTGGACTAATCCATCAATCGAAGCTAAGCGGACGAATGTAACCACACCAGCAACGTTGGGTACCTTGGACTGATTGTCGATGCTACCATTGACTCATGCACTCTGCTAATATTGCTATTGTGTCATTCAACCGGAGGGCCCCGTTATACAGCTTTAGAAAAATATCATGGGGATGGGGAGTCGTATAACTGGAGATTGCCTGGGAAGTAGACTCGCAGTACTTGTTAAGCTGCAGGTCTCAAAGCCCGTGGGTAAGTGTTGTAGACCTCTGGGTGTTGCTCAGTGTGTGTGAGGACCGTGATGGCGGCTGCAAAGCAGAGAGTCATTTCCCGTTTGTCCTACTGCTAATTCGATGATCTGACCTGGTGTCCAGACAGAGACTCCCATGTAATCGAAAGGGGTATGTACTCGTAGAAAGTCCTCTGGCTTATGATGATACAGCCTCATTATCTATGGACGCCACAGCCTGATGAGCCACCTGCGGCGCACCGCCACGACTACTGGCCACGTGCACCTCGTGACCGCCGCGACTTGTTGGGGAAAGCAACTCGAAGTGCGGAGAAGCCTGGGCCGTGGCCCCCGGGTGCCCCTTCCCTCTGCGTAACTCCCCTAAGAATTGTATGGGGATTTGCTCTTCTAGGCATTGTCCGCTGCCCCATTGCCCACTGCCCACTGCCGAAGAACACATCCGATGGGCGTAAAACGCCGCAAGTTCGCCTCGCAGGACATCATCCGATGGCCCTCCCACTACTGTTTTGTTTCTCATTAGTACAAGTTGTCCTTCGTACTCCCTTATGTAGCTCCTCACTGTTGCTGTGACTCTCCGAGACATTAGCGATTTTCGCCTTGTGCATCGGGGAAGTGTTTACCCTCTTCTTGTCTTCCGAGTCTTAATCAGTTCATATACGCCTCTCTTTCCGCGAACTCGCCCTTCCCTACCCTTCCCATTCCATCCCATCCCGCCCTCGAATCTGTCTCGCCAAAACAAAGGCTACGTTAGTAAATACACTCCAGAGAAATTCAACATGGCGAACGCACGCGGCCTCAGAGCCATTCTTGAGAAATCCCCCTCAGACGTAGTCATCCTCTCATCACTACGGACGCCTGTCACTCGAGCATATAAGGGCGGGTTCCGGAATGCATACGACCACGAGCTCCTCTCGCACGTCCTGCGAGCCACACTGGCCGCAAACCCCAATCTGCCCGTGGACAAGATCGACGAGGTCGCTGTGGGAGTAGTCCTAGCAGAGCTGGGCGGCTCAAAAGCGGCACGGATGGCACAACTACACGCCGGATTCAGCGAACGCACACCCTTACACACGGTCAACCGAGCGTGCAGTTCCGGGCTGGCTGCCGTGACGAGCGTCGCGAATATGATCGCGGTGGGCCAGATCGACGTCGGCGTCGGCGCCGGCATGGAGAGCATGACGCGGAACTACGGCAGCAAGGCCATCCCCACGCAGCTGTGGGAGGAGTTGAAAGAGAGCCACGTCCAGAATGCCCGGGACTGTATCATGCCCATGGGCTTGACGAGCGAAAATGTTGCTAAGAGATATAACGTGTCAAGAGAAGACCAGGACGTCTTTGCCGCCGACAGTCACCAGAAAGCCTCCAAGGCACAGAGGGCGGGTCTGTTCGATGGCGAAATCGTGCCCGTCAAGGTGAAGGTCCTCGACGCCGAGAACCCTGACGCCCCAGCCAAGGAAATCACCGTCGACAAGGACGACGGCATCAGACATGAAGTCAACGCCGAGAAGATGGCGAAGCTGAAACCCGCATTCTCCGCGGATGGTTCGTCGACGGCGGGAAATTCCTCTCAAATCTCAGATGGCGCAGCTGCAACGCTATTGCTGAGGAGATCGACGGCGAACGAGCTCGGGCTGACCAAGAACATTATCGGAAAATGGGTCAACACGGCAACAGCAGGCTGCCGACCCGACGAGATGGGGGTTGGCCCAGCAGTCGCGATCCCCAAGGTTCTCGAGCAGACGGGCCTGAGCACCGAGGACGTGAGCGTCTGGGAAATCAACGAGGCCTTCGCCAGCCAGGCCCTGTACTGTATCCGCAAGCTGGGACTGGATATTGCGAAGGTCAACCCCAGAGGCGGCGCCATTGCGCTCGGTCACCCCTTGGGCATGACTGGAACGAGGCAGTTGGCGACCCTTCTTCCACAGTTGGAGGCGGGTCAAGTAGGTGTCGTGAGCATGTGCATTGGCACCGGTATGGGAATGGCGGGTGTTTTTGTTCGAGAATAAAAAGTGTGCGGATTCTATCTAGATGAAAGAAGCTGACAAATATCTGGTTTTGTTACCCTCGGAAAAAGGAAGAGCCTGTCCAATGTAGCAGTGGGATGGAATGTTGAATATCAGGCGTCACCCGTGTGCATGAGATCATAAAGGAGGTGGACGAGCTATGCCACTACATCACATCTTACATAATACCTTTCTACATCTCGCAGTTTTCAGAGAGGATGATACATACAGGCAAGGAACTCCTTCCTTGCTTTCCGGGTTTACTCATGATAAAAGAATTGCTGGCTAGATTGCTGTCATTAAAGTTTATGCATCGTGTCTTTTCCATGTCCTATACTCATCAACTAGCCCAGTCTGGGCACTAAGTCATGGATACCGGAATTACTAGGCTTGAATCATATAGCATGGGACAAGGACGACGCAAGTCAATACAGGTAGAGGTAGAGGAACCCAGCCCAAGACGAGCATGCAGATGCAGATGCGGATGCGGATGCAAAATACGCGCCGAATACCATGATAGTGCTTTCGCTAGCTCGCTCAACTGCTTCGACGAGAGGTTTAGGTGGGTAATATGCAAACAGATACGCAGACACAACAAATCCACGACACCAGTGTACATTCGTCGAGCTCCGCAAGAAGAGAACTGCGGGCTATCCAGCCCCTCGCAGCTCTCTGTGCAGACCAAGAAGCAGCCAACATCTATCTCCATAACACCTCCAAAACAATCAACTCTAACAAGCAAATCTACCCGGCGCGCTGGCCTGGCTGATCTCCCTGCGAGCACCGTCTCTGTCTTGGGCAAATATTCCCCCTGCACCAGTGACACCGTTCACCACTCTTGGCTTGGTTGGACTCTTCACAGCACCTGACCCCTGTCCCCCGGCCAGTGAACCTGTTGAGCGTTTGAGATTGACGCTACGCGCTCGATCTCTTCGTGCCCGTATTTGTGCAAGCGCTGCTTCGCGCGAGATGGGGGTACCTGGAACATTGCCGAGGATCGAGGCTGAGTTCGGGTCCGATTTCGAGTCCCTGGTATTGTGGTCCAAGGCCCCAGGGCGTGAATGGTGTTGGAATGAATGTAACGCGGTTGAATCTGTTGCCACTGTCGTTGTACGAATGACTTCCGTATGAGCGTGGCCGTTCCCGTCACGGAGGGGGCTGAAAACATCATCTGCATCGGCGAATCCGCGAAGGGGGACTCTTGTGGTTGTAGTAGACGCCGCAATTGTCTGAGGCGCTCGTCGCTCTTGTGTTTGGGCGTGCTGTTTCATGTTGTGCATTGACCTCGCATGTCTATCAAGAGGAGTGACCGGGAAAACTGTGCTCGCCGCTGGTGATGCTGACGTCTCTTTAGCGGAACCTCTATTCATAGCCGACTGGTGGTTATTTGACGCCATAGAAGAAACAAGAGGAGAATGACTCCGGATATTAGGTCGTGACTGTGCTCTTCTATGAAGACTACTTCGAGGGGAAGAATCCTTCAAGGCAATTTTGGTGGTGGTTGTCGACTCTGTGAACATTTGATGACGATCAAAGGTAGGAGTTGTCGATCGGGCATATTCATCGCAAGTTGTTTTGTAGGATCGCGGAGAATCTGGAATTAATCGGATCGGTGAATCGACGGTCAGGATCCCCATTGCTGTGGAAGGTCGACGAGGCTGAGCTTGTTTTGGTGGAGAGAGGTCAAACAGATCCTGCTCAAGGCATGCGGATGCACTTTCCGTATGACGAAGAGGTGGTGCTGCCGACCTTGTAGCAGCATGACTTGTTGTTGAGGTCGAAAAGGAGAAGGGCTTACTGGCTGTACCAGGTTCAACGAGCACCTGAGTGATTTCCTCGAGCTGAGCTGTAGCTTCTGGGGTGGTGCTGACCGAGTCCAATTCCATTGGTTGTGGCTCTGGCAACGGCAACTCCAGAGCTTGTTGGACATATGCTGGCTCCTCCAGGGCTCCAGATAACTCTTCCGGTGTAGGATCGGGAGGCAAGGCAATGATGTCTCCAGCAGAAGTTGCCTTCTTCATGGGCCTCGGTGTCTCTTCACGTAGCAATTCATCTGGTGGAGCACGTTGTGCAGGCTCCCGTTGAGCTTGTTGTAAATTAAATCCTTCAGCCGAGATCTTTCGTTTCTTCGAAATCCGTTGCTGCCGCAGCTCGGCATCGTAAACGTGATCATGGACGAATCTTTCACTATCAGACTCGGCAATCCGGCAAGGACAAGCCTTGAACTGACACTGCATGTGCATGAAATGGATCAAATCTTCTGCCTCTTTGTGTTGCCTCTTTGCACATTTCAGTTCTTGTTTGAGAAACAGAATTTCTTCCTCCGGCGTGATCTCTTCCTCTTCCATTTGCTTCTCGTAGATATCAAGACGGAACTTGATCGAATCGAAACTTGGATAAAGGGGGTAAAACGATGGCAAAGGATAGTGAGCAGTGGAACTCTCGGAGACGGCACTCAGGTTGGTGGTACATCGGCCCTCATAGTCACCAAGCCACTTTGATGAACGAGCTTCCTGCTGCTGATTTGCTGCTGTGTTCAACTCATGAGATTGGGCGCTTTCTAACGCGGCCTTCTCTGCCAAGGTAGAACGAGCCTCCTCAATAGCTGTATCTCTTTCCTTTTCCGTTGCTTTCAGGCGATCTTTCACCTGTTCCATCTCCTCCAGGACGCCGGCCAAGGCATAAGCCCTCTCAAAGGCCTCCTGTCGACTCTTCTCCTTTTCGATCTTTTCATGTTGAGTCTCTGCATGCGACTTTTTCAGCTCACTTCGGAGCTCCTTCAACTCCTCTCTGGATTCAACGAGAGCCAACTCGGCACGGTATGTCTCCTTTCGACAGCGTTTGACCTCCTTGGCATACGACTCCTGGTCTCGCGCTCGCTTGTCCTTGTCGGCTTGAAGTTCTTCTAAGAGCGTCTCCACCCGCTGGGCAATCATCCGCTCGCGTTTCTTTCTCGCACCAAGCTCTTCCTTACAGCGCTCTAGCTCAGCACTAAGTGTTGCCAAACTGGCTTGTGCTTCCTCATAGCCCATAACGGCCCGTTGGAAGGCGCTATTGGTATTACCATTAATATTATTATTATTGCCGTTGTTCTGCCATGTGTTCCCATGAGAGCCGGCGAGGCTGGCTGCCGGGATCAGTGCTGGTATTTTCTCTGCACGGGGAGCTCGTGTTGGGGAAGACTGCGTGCTCAGACTGTTCAAGAAGGCGACTTTACACTGCACTTCCGAGGTCATCGACTCACGACTTCGTGGTCGATCATTTTCGATGAGGTAGCTGTGCAGGGAGGGCGATTGTGGGATACGCTGTTGGTTCATGCGCTCCGGTGAGAGTTGATTCAGAGCTCCTGGCGGGCATTTCAGAGGATTTCTGTTTGGGCTGCTGAGTGGATTGTCACTCTCCATAATGGGGGCTGTATTTATTTCCATAAGGATTCAAGATAGTTGTTATTGTGGTGTGATTCTCATATTCAAGAAGCGTACAAGTGTATGGTACAACAGAATGTGTATGGGCACTGGGATGTAGAGTCGAGGTGAATGTATTGACCAGTTGGAGTGGGAGCTTTTGTTTACATCCCGATTTGGACATTTTGCGGGCTTCTCGGCCTTGGCAAGCTATTTTCCACGTGACCGCTGCCGAGATCTTGAGTCACGTGACATCCCACAATGAAACTGAGGTTGCCCAACATGGATCACCTGAACAAGGCGGTGAAATTGAGCTTGGTGGATTTCTCCCTAGTTCTTTTTCAGTAAATACTTGCTTTTCATGTTGATTATCTATCTAGGCTGATTCTCTGATCAGAATACAAACGTGCAATGCCCATATCACTTGCATAATCCCATGATCTGATGGGAGTAACTCGACTCCTGCGATCCTGTTCATCCCGTTGATCAGTCAAAATGGCATCTTCTGTGGACCAATGCATGCAACCCCATAAAATCCTTATATACAAATGCTTTCGATAGCCAAAGCGGTCGAAAATCACAATATCTTACAAAAACACGTTCCACAAGCCGAAATGGCGGAGAATTTCTCACCCAGCCATGTTCCATGCTGGAACTCTCTCATCCTTTCCATGATCGATCTGAGCGTCGTTTCCTTTTCAGGCCGTCCCGGGTTCGATCGAATGACCGAGGTATTCATTCATCTGTTCTTGGACAGATTCAAAGAGTAATCATAAATCAATGCATATAAATAAGACAAATCCGGAAAAATGGTGAGTGGACTGTATTCAAGAGCAGTCCATTTCGACATCTTCACGTCGTGACAAAAATGGGGCCTCTCCAAAGTCCATGGCTTCCATTCCACAGCTAGCCATCCTCTTATGGCCGAAGTGTTGTCCAAATTGAGGCTCTGCTTGTTGAACAGCGAAATTAGAAAACGGATTAAAAGCGGGTGTTGGGTGTTCAATCGATTGAACTGGTCGATTTCGGCTTTTCGGCATCATAATACGACGACCATGGAAGCCCGATCGAGCACGATCGCCAAGTTGAGTCATAGAGCTGGCATCACTCATAGTGTCAGTTCCAATGTTGAAATAGTCCACAGGCATCTCCACGGCGGCATCACCAACCAAGGTGGGTGTTTGAGGCTGCCAGTCCTGACTTTCATCACTGTCTGAGTCGACTTCATATCCTCGCTTATGGCTGGTAGAGTATGACCACAGGCTCTGTGCAGAAATATCGGAGCTAGACATGTCCTCGCTATAGTGAGACATGAATGCTAAACTCACACCACAATAGGTTGCAGTGCTCAAGGGCTGAGTTTGGCTGGCAGAGTAAGGAAGAAGCTCATTCGCGGTCTCGGCATTGCTGTTGACGAGTGCAGCTTGAGTCTCAGGAGACAGCCTGTTGACATTGAAAAAGGGCCGAGGGGTGAATTTCTTCTGTGTCTTGTACCCTTCAGCAACAGACTTCCGGATCCGCATACCAACTTGGAGGAGGCCAGCTTCGATCTCAGCTTGATCTGGAGCTTGCTCACAGAGCTGAAGCAATAATGGTGAGTCGAATGTATGACGTTCGATGTCCGTATTGTCCGTGATGGGAATGATAGGAGGAAGAGTCATGGGAGTAAAGCGACGACGCTTAGAAAGAGGTGAGGTGGAATCGGTGGAAGGACCCGCAGCCAGAAAATCGGTGGGAAGACCCATGGTGGATGATTAGGATGGTTGCTGGAGAGCTTTGAGAGGTCGGTGACAATATCGTTGATGTGAAGGATACTGAAAAGGTTGCTGAAGAAGGACTGAAGGCTGAGGTTCTGAGGCTCAGGGGTTGGTGGGAGCAATGTTTGAGCTGAGGAGTGGAGGGACAAAGCTTTGCGCGGGAAGGGGAAAATATAAGGTATGAGATGGACGGTCGGAAGGCTGAGAATCCTACTAAGCTAATAGTAAGAGGCAAAAGCCTTGATGGAACAGTATAGGAAATAGACGTGCTGTGTGGGCAAAGATGATCAAGAGTGAGAGATGGGAAGGAAGAAAGGATCAAGTGAGACACAAGGAAAGGCGCGGATTTTGAAAAGGGTAAATGCCAGGAGCACCAAGGTGGGCAGGAACGTTGAGTGAGAGGACGAGGTGTGTAAGGCAAGCGCGAGTATGAGTGCGAGTCCGGCAACCAAAGGAATGAGTCGTGGTACAAAGCGAAACGTGTGGACGGGAGTTAAGTCAGCGGGCAACCACAAGAGTAAGCGCATGGATTCCTTTTCAGAGGGTCCTCCTCCACCCACATTCCCGCATTATTGCAATCTTTTATCTTATCCATGCGATGCCTGGGATCTCTAGAGCAACGGGCCATGAAGCGAGGAGATGGCCTGTGGCCCTGTGGGAATGGCGTGAGAACAAGTGGTTGGACGAGCCCCTAGAAGCCGTGCAGCCACAGCCTCACCTGAAGGCGCAAAAAGGATGAGCCCCAGGGGTCATCGAGCACCAGCCATCGCCTAACCCAGGGGACCCTTAGCCTGGGCCCGCCTAAGCCCAACTGAGTCTACCAGGATTCCGCCCTAAACTCAGACCTGCAGCTTGGATATTAATAGTGGCTCGCTCCCGCCGCTAATGCTGTCTTCTTTCGGCTTTGGGCTTCGGACTTCTCCAAGCTGGCACGCACTTACGAGGTACGCCTCCACGAGAGGATCCTCCCCAAAACTCCGGGGGCTGGGAGATTCCCATTGCGACAGCTGCAAATTGTCCCATTGGTCTGAACCGTGTTTCATCCCTGGGGGGGCCTGGGCTGCTTGGTTGTGATTCGTTGGCTGGGCGCAGAGCACCAAATGTTCAGGAACCACGAGCTGACACGGGTAACACGAACCTGACACGGACCATTTGAAGCGCGTTAATGAGTAAATTGACTGGGGCCCACCCACTCGCCCATCAGCAAGTTGAGCAAACCCTCTGAGGCGCCTCTCTCTGGCCCAGAAGACGCCACCCTTTGGGCCCTGAAATTGCTCAACACCCACCAGCAACAACACTGTGACGCCGAGTAGGTTTTTACATGTACGTGTCATTTGTCTCTTCGCAGATTAATCTGTCTTGACACTCAAAACAAGTCCATCCAGGTATCAATCACGAATAGGTCAGTAGTTGCCTCTCTTCCCTCCCTTCTTCCCCCTCTCTGCATGAGCACGCAATATCTTCTTGTGTTCAACCAGACTCCTCTTGCCCTTCGATTTGGCTTTGCCCAATGTCATCAGGAAGTTCTTCTTACGTGCCTTCTCCTTGTTCGTCGTGCTCTTGCCTTCCGTCTCTTTGCGCTCCTTCTTCCTTGCCGCCTTGGATTTGTGCTCCTCCCGGTCTGCTCGGTGGTCTGCAAGGAGTTCTAGCTTTTGCGCACGGGTAGCCTTCCCCTTTGACAGAGAGGCCAGACCCTCAATCTCCGCAGCTGTCAGCGGATCATCCATGTGGCGTTGCGAATTCGTTTGTTGTGTTTGAGACGCATGGTGCGATTTATGATTCTTCATCAGTGAAGATACCGAGGCCGCAGTGCGTAGTTCGTGCAGCTTCGCGAGATCGGCCGGCGTCAATATGCGAGTCGACGCGAGGCTCGGTTTCGCGTCCTTTGCTTCTTCTCCAGCATCATTCTCTTTATCATCACTCGCAGAAATTGGACCTTCAATTCGAACCTTTTTCGCTGATGGTTTCTCATCTTCACTGTCACTGATGTTGATATCCTCATCACTTTCAACATTAATCCAGCCTCCAGAATCGTCGCTATCTTCTTCCTGAACATCCCATGCATTCCAGTCTTCTTCGTCGTCATCGTCATCGTCCTCAGATGCATCAGCGGGAAAACCCTTTTCGAGCCGTTTTCGTTGCTTCTCCTCGTTTTTCCACTTCTCTAGAAGATCGAGACCCTCGATCTCACCGACTGCTTCTTCTCCAAATCTTGCTTGCTGTTGCTCACCAGACCGTAGACCAAGAGTGGCATCTCTACCACGATCGCGTTTCTTGAGCATTTCAGCTCCGACCTGCCGATAAAGACCCAGCAGACCTTTCGCAGCCATCATGACACCTTTGTCCTTGCTTTTCCTATACATAACCAAATCTTGAAGCAGTGTGTCATTCATTGCGAGTGGCTGCCGGACACAGATTTCTCGAATGGCGTTGAGGCCCGCCGCGGCCACTTCCCCAGCTGCCGCTTCCGAGACAAATTCATTCGCAATTTTCTGCACCAAAGGCTCCAGAATATCCGGCGGGACCAAATTATGTGTGGACTGTGCCAGTGATGCAAGAAACGAGGTCACCGAGGGTTGTCGTGGAGTGAGATATTTCAGGAAGTAGGAGTAGAAGCTGATGACCGTCAGCTTATGGAGACCAATCAACCTCGACACAAGCTGTAGTACGAGCAACTTCTGTTCCAGGTTCAATTTGGACTTGGTGTTCTGTAGATGTTTCGAGAATAGGTTTTCTGCAAAGCCTTGAGGGTCGTGTAACAAATGTAGGGCGGAAAAGTTCAATGGATGTGGCTGACTCTTTTTCTTCTCCTTTCGGCGAACACTGGCTGCAGCTTTTTCAAGTTTCTGTTCCGACTTTCTGCTCTTCTTGTTGATTCCGACCGTGTGCTTCAACTTCCCCATGTCGATTGTCTCTTCGTCTGAACTTTCATCCTCCAGTTCTTCTCGTTCTTTGTCACCACCCAGGAAGAATCTCACCCCGCCAGCAACACACTTCTCGTTATCGGCAAGGGCCGCTTCCTTCATTATTTCCACCGCTTTGGAATCGGTCCAGATCTGTCGCTTCCACATTTCTCTCGTAATCTTCACTGCCCATAATGCCTTGGGCGAGGTGCGATCTTCAGTGACCAGGTTATGTAGCGTAGTCTGGACACTGCGATTGAGTTTATGGTTTATTGTCTTGGAATTGGAAGACCGCAGGTCGCTGAGGATTTTCTGGAAAAGCAACGCACGGAGTGACTTGCTAGGTGTGCGGGTCAGGATTGGGAAGAAGCATTCCAGCAGCCTAGAGGAGTCTATGATCTCCTTTTTCCTCAACAGAACCAGGCTGCCGACAATCTTCTCCCGCAATTCCGGCTCCAGTGTCGCATGGTGCGCTGACAGGATCTCGATCAATTCCCGTGGGAAATCTTTTGTTTCCTCTTTATAGCAGTCTGACACATGCGCAATGAACTCGATCAGATCTCGAAACGATAGCACTCCATTATCAGAAGTAGAGGTCGGGGCCTGCATGAAAATCTGCCGTTGATTGTCATATTGGATGTACTGATAGAGAAAATCGGTGTGGTAGGATTTCGGATCCCGTTTGATTTTGTTCTGTAGGTTGGGTAGATCCGCGTCGACCTTCTCAAGGGCACCGACTTTGCGTTTGACCATCTCGCTCTTCGATTATGGGCTACTGGACAGCGTTTCAGGTGACGCTGAGGCTCATGGTAGGACCTTGGGCAGACATGTACAACTTATTTTTATTTTTTCTCCCCATGCGGGCAAGAATTGATTTGGGGCAGATCTAATCAAATCTCAAGCCTTTCGTCGCTCTCCACGTGATCATCAGACGCCGGGCTTGCCAAGCTCTATGCCAAGCCTTGCCAATTTCAAGTCGCCCCAGGTCCAACTTGCAGCCGCATGCGGACCTTGGCTGTATGCATGCGGGCATCAACGTACCCAACTTACAGATAATGTTAACATGGACGGAAGGAAATAGCAACCGGGAATATCAACTGCCGTCGTTCTCGTTAGTCCGGCTTCGGGTACATCTTGATGGCAAGGGGAATTACAGACGGTTATTGGTGGTCCCAAGCCGTAAGGTAAAATGCATTGGATGGATGCCTTCTCAGCCTCGTGTCTGCTCCAGACCAATCCTTGCTCCCAAAGTCAAATACCAACCGCGGCTTGAGGTTTGCTTTCGATTTCCCATGGCATGTCGCGAATCCATCCATTTCCGACATGACTGAGGATGATGATCTTTCTGGCAGGCCATTCATAGCTACTTCGGTCAGCCACCTCCCTCCTTCGAAATAGCTTCGCCCATTCGAAATTCAGCTACAAAGGATAGTATGCTGTGGGTGGAGAATTGAGGAAAAGAATGCGAGAAGTAACAATGACCAGGGCTCCAGATGAGACTCATCAATTTACTGTGCCGGTCGTTCCACATAATTCGTCCACGGCATACTACGTTCTTCGCCCTTGAGTGCCCGGCACCTCCCAACGAGATTGACACTGGCACTGGAGGGTCCTTCATTTCAAATGTATGAATTCGCGTAGCACCACTGGAGTTTTCAGATTGCGTTACTCATTACATCGATGTTGGTCGAAGTAGGACTTATCCGTCCCAATTTTGAGCCGAAGTCACCACCCAGTTTCGTACAACTGGGGAGGGGAACCCATTTTTCACATTCAAATGCCATCCTCAAGACTAAAGTTCCGAAATATATTCAAAAGGAAATTGCATTCAGTCTGGACTGAATGCTCCTTCCTGAGATCTGCTGCCCCCCTAATCCCCTTGCTTTTCTCCCTTTGCATTCCGTACACTCACAATCCAGGTCCTGCTCGATTGACTCCGCAGACTCTGTCCTGATGAATTGATATTGCACCTCCCTCTGCTTTTTCCGTTGCAGATTCGCACTAATATCAACCACGTCATTCTGGCGCAAAGACCGCTGGGTCCTCGCCCGCGGTCTGTCTACCAGTTGCGTGCTTGTGGGCTTTGGGGCATCATCTCGGCTGGGGACAGTGCTCAGGGATTCGGTCGAATGGTTCGAGCTGCTTCTTCCTTTATCGATCGTTGTTGATCCTGCCGGTGCCGCTACATCTATTCCTTCTGTTGAGCTTCTCGTGTCATCCGATCTTGCCAGATTGCTTGTTGCCTGCTTCGGCGAGTCGAAGAGATAGTTGTCGTCAAGAAGCTCGGCCCAGACAGAGCTGTCATTTGAATAGAACGAGGGGTCGGACATGGACCATGTCCAGTGAGACTCGGTAGCATAACCACTGGGGAGTTTCATTGTTGTATAATAAGTCGGTGGATTGAGGGATGTATTGGGTTTGAAAATCAAATCGTTTGCCGGACAGTGTTGAACGTTTCTTTTGAAGTCCCTTGGGCACGTTTTCTTTTGGCTCTAATACCGTCAAGTTTGAACTCGGGTCGAGTGGTGGTAGGTAGTTGCACTGTCCCAGGACTCTGCGCTGCAATGCCAGAGAGTATATTAAATCCGTCGATCTGTACTGCGCGTCAACACCAAGTGGCCGTTCCCGTGAAGATATTGGTCAATGGCCCCAGTAACAACTGCGACGCCAGAGAGGTCAGTCCAAGAAAATACGACTTGGCGAGCAATCATATGCTTCAATTCGGTGCAAGGTCACAGAGTCGTGCTTAGGCTATCTGAAAATCATGTCAACAAAGCAAGTGGCTACGAAAATCGGAAGTATACAGTAGGAGTGATATGTACCACGTCCTCCAGATGGTCCAACGGGACCGCCAAAAGCACTGAGAAGATTCAACAAAGCTCGTCCCGGGGACAAGCCGATCTAGTCCAGTATTTTCCACGTTCGAGAAAGTCGAGCAAGTCAAGTCAACACCCTTGCCAACTCATTCGTTGGTCAAGCGAGATGGAAATGCTTACTCACGATCCCATCAGTCCGTCGACGAACATTTCATCGCCGCTGCAGGGCTTGCCCGAAGTGGTTGGCACTGAGCCCAACCAGCCTGCTACAGCCAGTACGGCTGAGAAATATCCTGGAACTAACATCTGAATAATGAACAGGCTCGATTTCCTGAACAGGTCACAAGATTCGAGGGGGAACACAGTCGTTCCTTTCAAAAGGCGTCGAAATCGACGGTGGGGCTCTGTACAGTCAGCCTTGAATGGGACGGAGGGGACCAGCACCTTAAAATTTTTAGCAAGTGCGTCAAAACCATGGGAGACATGGGTGCCTCGTGAGCAATCTCGCATCTGTGTCCATGCGATCGAGTCAGCTACACCCAGCACATATTTGAGATCTGCAAGCAGGACATAGCTCCGCGAGAACGCGGTGCTCAAATGTTTGACTTCATCCATGGACTGATGGTGTGTCTGCCGTATAATCCCTGGGCTGGCCAATGGCCACAAGAATATGCCATACTCTGAGGCTCATCTATCTTCGTATAAAACGTGGGCTTCTATTTGATCATTTCCAACTCCAGGGGGTATACATGTCAAGAGTTATTAGACACTTACTAACAGAAACGCATTCATGAATGACGTCTAAAGTATTTTACTGTCCTGTCCGACAACTCTCCTTACGTCTTACAGGATGCTCTCTAGCCATTTCGAACCACGAACCAACTTCCTCTCGATTCTTATACAATCTACAAACGATGGTTGCTCTGACATCTCATAATCATCATCACTATAGCCACCCAGGGGTATCGTGGCAGCAGACTCCCCAGATCAGACCAGACCCTCGAAACGCCTCGCTTCATAAATATATACAAGTACAATGCATTGATAGTCTGAGGACCAATCGTGTCATCAGGGGCAAAACTCCCAAATCCGATCCCAATTCATGATCCATGGTCCACGCCGTCCTTTCTCCCTTGCCAATGCATACATAAGAAACAGTGACACGATCCTCCATCACTGACCCTGCATCTTGTCCGCATACCCCTTACACAGCGCACAAAGTACTGGCCTCCCGATTCCGCCGTCTCCGCCAGCTCCACATGCACTCCCACCGACACTACCACAGGCCTTCGCACCACTAGCAGCCGCTGCTGCCACAGAATCAGCACTAGCGTGGACGGCCGCCAAACGCTGCTTCAGCTGCAAGACCTCGCGCTGCAGGCGATGGACCTCGTCCTTGCGTTTCTGGCGGAAGATGAACTGGGCCTTGCGGTTCTGCTCACGGCGGCGGCCGCGGCGCCGCGATTCCTCGCTGCCGCCCATTGTTGCTTCGATGAATGGGATAGATAGTGTTGCTTGAGAGAGCGGGTCTTGCCGGTACGCTGTCGATGATGCTGACGGGCTTGAGATGTGGAGTTGTGGCGGTTGTGGTGAAGGGGAAGGCGATAGCGACGGAGAGGAGTTGAGTGAGAGGGATGTTGCTGTTGAGTTTGCGTTTGGTCTAGTTAGGCTTGATGGAGAGTGGTGATGGTAGGAGGGTGATGGTGTAGATGACGGATGTGTGTGATATTGTTGCGGGACTTGCAGCTGATCGTAGTCCTCCGCAGCGTTGGATGGTGTCGAGAGCAGGAATTCGTTTGGATACAGGTCTTGATTTATATTGCCCCGGTATGGACCGGATGAGACGCTGTTCCCATTCACTGCGGCGTCTTCGAGTGAAGCCAAGTATGCATCTTCGGTGGGGTGTGCTGGGATATCATTCAGGGGCATGTTGTAGTGGGCCCAGTTTTGGTATAAGTCCATTGGTGGCTGAGATGGCTCCCATGAGTAGTATGATGCAAGATAGAGTTGATCCAGTTGGTCGAATAGTTCTGGGTTGCCGTTGTCACTGTATGACATGTGGATGAAGCCGACTGTGAGGGTTCGTCGTGTGAATATGCTTATGTTGCCAGCCGAAGAGAAACGTCAAAGGAAAAGATTTCGAGATGCAGGAGGGAAATAGAGTTACGTGTGGGATGGTCTTTAAGTAAGAAGACACAACAGCTTTGTTCACAGGGGCATTTGTCGTCTGCAGAATCATACGATGTTGAGGCTTTTACAGCCTTGTCATTCTCCTTAGTACACAGGACTCGATACTGGGTACATATATTTGCCCTGCGGGGTTGCCGTTTTCCAAAGTCTCAAGGGGTGGTTGACGCTTGCAGCCTTGCCTTGAACTGCAGGTGCACCAGAGAAAATGACGTATTAGTAATCTGCGCAACGAATGAGATATGAGGAAGAACAGACGCTTTCCCCCTTTGAGAAGCTGCAGCGGAAAGACCCGCATTCGTAAGTCATCGTGATTTTCCGAATTGATGAGGGAGATGAAGGCTGGGGGTATTCCCGATGGACACCCAGGGACCGGATTTGAACAGATACGATAGAACAAAGCCTCAGTGCGTGCTAGAGGATTACTCATGATCCAGTACTCATGTCTGAGAGATACTACTAATATCTTCTCTCCCACTTACCACTAGGTGAATTCAAAATCCGTAGAGCCAACTGGCTGACGATTAGCTCTCCCGGGTTAATGGATCTTAATTTGCGCTCTCGCTTCCATCAATCTCAAATTCATGAATACCCTGCCAGGACCTAGCCGTGCTGATGAAATAGAAAGTGGGAACATCGCAATGACTCCTTGCAAATTCTCGGGTGGGGATCAGCAAACTCGGTCTAGCACAACGGCATGCAATGTCGCTGACTCAAGGGGGAAGCACGCTGACCAGGGTAGTGAATGGGCGGGACAGCATGAAACCTTTCATCTTCATCATGGTGCGAGTTTGTGAGTATAGGAATACATGAGGTATGAGCGGTGCGGTGCAAGCCAGGTTGAGCGAGGAAGGATATCCCTTTCATAGCACAGTAATAATTAGACACAAGAGGGAGCCCTCCCAAGGAAAGCCAGCGTCGATTGCAAAGTCGCTCTCTGACACGTCAGACAACAACTTGCCTAACCTGCACATCTCTCTCGCACGTAGCAAAAGACGAGTCATTCTATCCCAGTGACTGTCTGACAAAATCTCGCAAGTGCAGAATAGGGGGAAGCGGAAAAGTGGTCTGACGGGGCTGCACGAGTGGTCTCTCTGCTCCGCCTCTGTCACTCTCTTCTGCGGAAAGAAATCATGATTGCATCGACCAAAGCTTCGAAGGAAATTCTTTACGACCTTGACTGAATCCTCCATCAATGATCCCGTCACCTCCACATCCCTCCCATTCACGCCGGTGTGCAGTTTCTCATGTCGTCGGTGCTTCTTGTTCAAACCACGGTTCTTGTACAATAAATTTTACCCAGTGAGGAAGGTTTCAAAGGTGTCCGCAAACACAGCAGACATCCGGACGATCCACCGGGTTACCCTCTACTTAGACTCGAACACCATACCGTTCATACCAGGTCTTTTGCCCTGCAGTCCACACACACACACATCAAACCACACACAATGGCATCCCGGCGCGCCCCATCCGACACGTTCACGCGGTTTACCTCGACACAACCACACGCCATGTCTCGCCCTACAGCATTCAACTCATCAACCCTGACCACCGACCCGAAACCACTGCCCCAGCCCCAACAACCCGACCCGGCAGGCGAGACACCCCAAGAAAAAGTCGCACGGCTACGAGCTGCGGCCCGCCAGGCCAAAGAGCGCGGAACCGCGTCCGGGGTAGACCGATTCCTGATCCACGGGCGGCGGTGGGCGGACAATATGCACCGGATCACGACGTACGCGCTGATTGCGTTCACGGGGGTCTCGACGGTAGTGGCGGTATACGGCATCACAAGCCTGGTGGCGCACAACCGACGGCAGAAGCGGGCGTGGATCGAGCGCGAGATGGGGCGGCTGAGCGACGCACAGCAGGCGTTTCTGCGTGGCGAGGCCACTGCGGAGCAGCTGCATCTGCTGGAGCAGGAGCGGGCGGGCGAGGAGATGGCGCTAAAGCATAAGCGTGCGGTCGAGCAGAAGAAGAGCGAAAGCTATTGGAGTCGGTTGAAGGGGATGGTGGGTGCGACGGCCGCGAAGGGTGAGATGGGCCAGGAGACGGAGCAGGAACGAGCGACTAGGGAGGCTCGTCGCGCGAGAGGCCGGCAGAACATCCACGACGCCAGCTATGTGGAGGGAGAGGTGCAGCCTGTGGCTGTGGCTGTTGCGCCGAGTGGGATCAAAGGTGTCGGTGTTGATTCTAAGGGGCGCCCGGTGCCTCAAGATCGAGTGGAGTATGTGTCGAGCAAGATCGAGGATCGGAGAAGGGCTGGAGAAAAAGAGGTCATTGCACGGACCGGCATCACTGGTGGCGAGCTGGATGTTCTGGCAGGAAACGTCGCCGAGGCTGCTGCTGGAGGAGAGAAAGGTTGGTGGAATTGGATAAGGGGGCGATAGTACAAAGTCATCAACCTAATCATTTAACACGACTGCATTGTTTGGGAATGGGAATGTACACTGCTCATCCGAACCAAGGGCCAGGCGCACATAGAAAGAGAAATATGTATCAATTGAGCAGTGATGGTGTGTCTGGGTTGCAGAACAGCTGTATAGTGGCTCCTGAAGCCGAAATCTACTCTTGTATAATGAAACCTAGCCATTGATCCGGACGACGTCTATGAGTCCCGACTCCACCAATCATGTAATCCGTAGTCTCATAATGCTTCGTTTCTCATCAAAAGTGATGGGCACACGCTCCTGGAGCGCTCGTGTCATGAGCGTAGAATGTGGCTGTAGTGTCCAGGAACCTTCTGGATGCACTTCTCACAGCCATTTAAAAACCCCATATGAAGTCTGGCGTTCCTACCCCGACCCGGACTTGAATTCCCGTCAGTTGGAGTCCAGTAGACAGGCGAAGAAAGAGTAGCGTCGATGGAGTCATTGCCTCCACTCACGCGAAGGCCACTCATGGTATCATTAGTTTCGTCGATCATCATTACGCTGTCCATGTCTTGGTCTTCGACTGGGCTAGGCAGGCCATCTCGAGTGATCCAGGATTCCTGCTCCAACATCGGACTGAGATTTGTACGCAAAGGAGGAAATTGATGGCGAGGGACTTTGGGCAAGTCGGAAACACGACTATCGAAATGGCTACTGATGGGAGTCGGAACTCTATCCCGTAGCAACTGGTCCATGACACCGAGGAAGTTGGGATCGCGATGAGGAGGAACGATATCGTTCGAACGGGCGCGTCTTATCCTCGGCTCAGTGGGCGGTGGTGCAGATAGCTCCATATCGACATCGCCAACATCTCTAAGTTGGGCCATCGTCGAGGAAGCGTCGCTGTTCTGACTGGAGAGAGAGGCGTTGGAGTTGCTCTGCTTCATGGGCCAGTGACTCTCATCACGGGGAGAAGTAGGGCTCTCATCTTCAGAGGTGTCCACCGGCGTCGGAGGTTGCTGATAGACCGAGCTAAAGAGTGAATAGATGGGGGGGGTGGCAATTTGAGGTCTTGACGGAGAAGTTCGGATTGGTAGAGAATGAATTGATCGTCTTTTGATATCGCGGTCAGAGAATAGATCATCGCAGTCGTCGAGGAACCTCTTTCGCTTGTGAGTGGCAGCGGCGTGATGATCAAAGGCAGTATAAACATCGGCCATGTCTGAATTGGGGTGGGATTTTGTCGATGGACTTGGAGGGGACATGAGACCAAACGAGTAGTGGAATGGTGGTGTGATTAAAGGGAGATTTATCAGTTGCAGCAGGGTATTTGCATGGCTTTGTTCGGATGGTAAGGGGATCTGATCAAACGTGGCAGTGTCGCGGGTTGACCAGAAAGGCTGATGAAACACGATCCAATCTTTTGTAGGACCAACCAGACGGCGCGTACTCAACAAGCGAATCGGATGTGGATGACGCGATGCTCGGATGGTCAGCGAGCCGTATCGATTTGAGTAGACGAGCAGAGGCTGAGTAGGTGATCAAACAGTGAATTCCAGATAACTCACAGAGGACGGAGTCCAGAGTTTTGATGGAAGAAGAATGGAATTCGTTGATAAAGTAGGCGGTGACCGATGATGGAAGTGGTAGGGCCGGCCAGGATAGAGTACAAGTAGCGCACCGAGTACCCTGGAGGCGGTGCCTCAGGTAGGGTTTCTTCCCCAGGACGTGAAATGAAGGATGAGAAGGCTACATCATCTTGCATATCCTCGCAGTCGTTGGTAATTCGGAGATTCAAGCGAAAAAGGAACCATTTACGAGTTGAGGAAAGGTGGAGAGGGGGAAGTGGGAGGGGAGGGAGGGAGTCGGGAGGAGAAAGTGAGGCTCACAGGCACCCAACAGGCACCGGCTTCCCAAATGGCAGGGACAGAGGCGGGCCGACGAAGGAGGGGCCAGGAGCAGGAGCAGGGAGAAGGAGAAGGGGCGTTGCCTGAAGAAGGAAGGAGGGGGGCAAAGGAGGAAGGAGACAAGCCACCCTCCTTGCTGACTTGGTTGTGTCCGTGCTGTGGCTCCTGCCTGGAGCCTCCCCTGTCCAGGCTGGCGATGTCCAGCTGAACAATGACCTCACCGAGAGCGAAAAACAATAGGTCCCGTGACTTTGCCGGAACAAAGATTCCCCTCTTCCGCCCGCCCCTCGCTCACCGCCTTTCTCGTTCCTGCGCCCGCCTTGGACCTTTGCACCGATTGATTTTCTGCCTCTCCACCATCCACCATCCAACCATCCACCACACGGGCACATCCTTTTTTTTTGGCTATTATGAGTATGACTGTCCCTGTAGACTGTCCAAACGACCGTCCGCCCGTTTGACTCTGGATTTCTTCCTCACACCACTTTTATTTTGCTCTCATTGTGATCCATTTCTCTCCCACCTCTCTTTTCTCTCACATTAATCATCCCTCCTTCTCTCGTCTACTTTCTTCCGTCTCTCCATCCACACACCTGCTGCCCAAAATGCCCGCTGTTGACTCACAGACCCCGACCGAGCTGTCTGAAGACGTTCGAGTTCTGGGCTACGACCCGTTGATCCCTCCAGCGCTTCTCCAAACCGAAATCCCCCAATCCCAAGCCTCCATTCACACCGTTGCCCGAGGTCGCCGAGAATGCAAAGAAATCATCCATCAACGGGATGACCGCCTGCTTGTCATGGTCGGACCCTGCTCCATCCATGACCCGGCTACCGCCCTAGAATATGCTACTCGGCTGAAAGAGCTGTCTGAGAAGCTTTCCAAAGACCTCTGCATTATAATGCGTGCCTACCTCGAGAAACCTAGAACTACTGTTGGTTGGAAAGGTCTCATCAATGACCCTGATATCGACGAATCCTACAAGATCAACAAAGGTCTCCGAGTCTCAAGACAACTCTATGCCGATCTGACTGGTATGGGCATGCCCATTGCGAGCGAAATGCTCGATACCATCTCTCCACAATTTCTCGCCGACCTCATCTCATTGGGTGCCATTGGTGCACGAACCACCGAGTCCCAGCTACATCGTGAGCTGGCCTCCGGTCTATCTTTCCCCATGGGTTTCAAAAATGGTACAGATGGCTCCCTGAGCGTGGCAATTGATGCTGTGGGTGCAGCCGCTGCCAAACACTACTTTATGGGTGTGACCAAGAATGGCCTCGCTGCCATCACAAGGACTAGCGGTAATGAAGACGGCTTCGTCATCCTGCGAGGCGGGTCGAAGGGGACCAACTTTGATGCTGAGAGCGTCAAGGCTGCTCGTGAAGCTCTGAGGAAGAAGGGCCATAAGGAAGTCATGATGATTGACTGCTCACATGGGAATTCCAAAAAGAACCACAAGAACCAGCCGTCTGTGGCACAGGCTATTGGAGACCAGCTGAGACAGGGTGAAGACGCCATTGTAGCCGTCATGATCGAGTCAAATATCAATGAAGGCAATCAGAAGGTCCCTGCTGAAGGCGGTCTTGCAAGCTTACAGAAGGGAGTCAGTATTACAGATGCTTGCATCAATTGGGAGTCCACCATTGAAGTATTAGAGCAGCTCGCCGAAGCTGTCAGAGTGAGGAGAGAAGTCAAAAGCAAAGCACAAAATGGAACCAGCAATGGCGTTCATTGAACAACATTGACATGCGGCTCCAGCAAATAGAAATAGAGAAGAGAAGCTGTGCATCCAAAGAAACACTGGACTGTATATTGCCCATTGACCTGGCCCCATTACGCTACGGTTACAAAAAAGGACCAGGACACATCGACCCTCTACATTCTCACCTACTACTCAGCGCGGCGTAAAACTGGAGGAGTATCAATCAGAGCATCAGATTTCAGTCGAATCAAAAGGAAAGGAAAGGGGTGTCAGGAAAAGGGTGTCAGGAAAAGGGTGTCAGGAAAAGGGATGTGCAAGGAGCTCTTACATAACGACGATTCCCCCACCCATGTTATTTCTCCCGATAGCTAATAGGCAGTCCAGGGCTGGCCAGAGCCGTTGGAGCTTAAGAGGACGAATACAAGTTTTCTAATACTTGGTTGTTGCAGGTGTCATTGAGGCGAACAAGCTCCAGGAGTGGGCCCGGCAACGGTGAATACAAGCTTACATACACGAGGGAGAATCCAACATCAAGCTGTACAGCCGATTCAGAACGTGACTCAATGCTGTGAATTGAGTAAGTAGTACCTTGTGCTCCGTGCTAAGCTACTGTTATGCAACGCCATGCTTCGCTCGCCGTGAGACGGTTGCAACTCTCTCTCGCTCTGTGTCCGTCTCACGCACCATTGTGGAGCTCCGTCCCGTGATCCCTTTTTCTGATCCCTTCCCCCTGATCGCATTTCCTAGCTAATGTATAATTCCAATCCATGCCCATTCCATTCCATTCCCTCCATGGCGAACCCATAGACATCTTACAACTAGTCATCAAAGGGCTCTCCAGGCTTCGTGCCGCCCACCACGACACATTACCAGAACGAGCACCACCCGATATAATGCTGGCAAAGGTTCTCGACGTTGATAGCTTCGAGAATCAATCGATCGACCTGCTCGGCGACACCGAGGCCACCGACTCCAGCCATGGTCGTCTCCGGCACGGAGCCTGCGATCGCGATCGACTTTGCCGGTCCTCCATCCATCATTGCGGCGCTGGTCCTGCCGTTCTGCCCGTAACCGTTTAATTTACCATCCATGTGTCCCAGATTGAGACCAAGACCCAGTCCGTTGAGATCGGCGCGTAGATTGGCGTGGACCGCTGCGCTGGCTGACCCAGGGCTCGAGGGCTTGAAGTCTCGTCCCGTCAATTTCTCCTTGATTCGTGCAAGAACCTGCAGGGCACGTGCGTTTTGGACTTCCTTTGCTTCCTGCGCCGCCGCGTTCTGGTCTCCGCCTTTGGCTGCGTCGAGAATGGTGCCTCCTCCCATGGCCGGGTCGAGAATACTGCTTCGGCGATGCCGGCGACCCGGAGGTGCTCCAACGTGGCTTTGGGCAGCACCGCCAGTTATGAGCGCGGACGGGTTGTTAACTTCCATGGGGCTGCGATCATAGGCATCCGCATTTGTGCCTGGGGCATCGATAATGCTTTGTCTGCGCTCGGAGCGGAAATGTGGTCTCGGTGGTGATTCGCGGGTGTTGAGACGCCAGTTAAGGAGAGGATCATGGATGAATGCCTCCAAGACTGCAAGAAGAGACTCTTTGTTCTCACGGATCACACGCATGACGTTCTCGCATGTGATTCTGAAGGAACCTTCGATGTTGCTAACTTCCATTGCGAAGGTGAGCATTCTGGTCAATCTGAAAGGAACCCTCTCTGGATACTTCTCACGGTGCATTGCCACCTCAAAACAGTCGCCGAAATCAATGTGGATGATTTTGCCAGTAATTCGATCAAGCATAAGATTAGATGGATGGCGATCACCCAGGCCAAGAATATACCCTACCATGCTCATGACAGCAAGCGATCTGGTATAATTGGTGCGTCGATCGAGCCACGCTTCAGAGCTCTTGGATTTGAGCCAGAGTACACGGTATAGATCTTTTCCTGTCGTATTATCCATGGCGTAGCCAAATACTTCGACCTTTTGCATTAAAGTCAAGTTATCGTAATCCGGTGCCATTTGAAGCATGATCCTGTGCTCAATGTTGAGCAGGATGCGGCGTGATTCCCGATACTCTTTGACCAAATTGTGTAGAGTGTCGGAATTCGGAACCCACCCCAGGAGACCACTGTTCTGAGAAAGTGGAATGGCAGGAAACCGCTGAATGTTTAGATGACGTTTGAATGATTCGGTATCGTTTGTCAATAGAGTGTTGACCAGACCAAAGAGTTGCATGACTCGTTCATCTTGACGAATATCTTCGTGTCCTTTCAGGACGAAGTCGTAAGGTATACCGTCGGAACCTTTTAAGGTCATTTTCCGTGGCCGTTGCTTCGATGGAATGACAGTCAGGACATGATTGAAGCTAATGATTTTGATGATAGGCTTGCCAGACACGTACGTGCCAGGAACTGCGAGGTCTAGATCGTGAGCGTCCTTCAATCTTGGTGATACATATTTCAAGTCGAGACTCATCAATTGTGGAAGTTGACGGGCGATCTTGCGGAAGACGGCGTAGTACAGATCCCAAGCTTGATTCAGGTCCCCAATCTCCTTCGATCGACGGAAAGTATTGCAAAAGGCTCTAGCTTCTGCAAGGTCGTGACCAAAGGCTTGGGCGAATGATACTTCTCTCAACGTTTCCGCACCTCGATCAAGAAGCTCATGTAGAGGTGCAAGAGTGGCAAGCATACCCTCTACATCTTGATCTCCGAAATACAGACGTGATGCCTCTTCGAGGCCTTCGTGCCAAAGTTCATGCCAAAGCACAGCCACCCTAATGAGCTCATGACTGACAAGATCTGCTTGCTCAACCAGTATTGGGCTGTGAATTCTCATACTGTCCATGATTTGGGTGGCAGAATTTGCACGTCGTGCTACTGCCGACTTCATGGCCACAGTTAAAGGATAGACCAGTGCTTGAGGATGTGCCTTGCCAACCTCGGCGAGTAATCGATGCACTGCAGCCCTCACTCTTGGATTAGGTTGGTTGATGCGGGCGATCAATTGAGGAATGACTTCTAGCCATGTGTCAATGCTTACGGAAGCAAAGCCTTCAATCACGGCTTGATTGACCTCACTATGACCACCGTGAGCGAACCAAAGCGTCAATAACCGTAAAGTATCTTGCAAAGAGCTGGTTTTTGACAACGCGATAGATTTGAAGAAGCCACCAATAGCAGGCACAACATGGGCTTGAATGGCATGCTCCGGAAGAGTTCTGACTTTGTCCTGGTCTGTATGAGAGACCATTGATGTAACGACTTCGAAATTAGCCAAAGCGTAAGCATGCCACGCCTTGTACCAAGATTCGTTGTACTGTGTAGCTGCTTGGTATGAATTCAGAATGTCGCGGACAGCTTCTTGCGCTCGAGGGCTAGTCCAATCCCCCCGAAGAAGGTATGATTGCCACTCTCCTTGTCTCAAATAGCATTTTGCAAGGAGTTTAGCGCATTTGTCTAATTCCTCGTGTTTGCGTCGTTGGGCCAATGCATCATGTCCGTTCATATCGAGACCGTTCATTGAATTCATTCTTTCGTTATGTACACCAGATGCCAAGCTAGTATTGACCTGGAAATCATCGGCAAGCCGCATGGTGAAATCTCGAAGGAATGCCAGGGCCGATTGTTGGCTCCCAGTTGCCCAATTGAATTTGAGCCTGGCATAAGCCACTGGCGGGGGTGCACCACCTGGTCCGCCCGGTGGATCGCCTGCTCCTCCAAGAGATGCCAACGATCTTTCAGCGAGCCCTATTCGATCTGATTTCCGGCATAGATTTGCGAACTTGATCCAAATGTCTGGATTATCGGTGGGGGTCAATACAAGGGCCCTAACCTTGAGCATACGTTGCCAGACTTCGACATTTGATTGACAGCCCAATAGTCTCTTGTTCCACAGCAACTTCAATGAATTCTGTCTTGCGGTCATACCGTCGCTCTGTTTGTAAGAGATGATTTCCTCGAGCTCTGCAAGCATTTGTGTCCGGACCACCACACCGTAGGCACGGTTGTAAGATTCTCCGATCGTAGTTGTTATCTCAGAATTGACACCCTCGCGCGCCCGAAGAATGAAGTTGTGAGCTTCATGAAAGTTGTTGCGTTGAATTGCGAGAATAGCGCCGAAGAATGCTCGGTCCGGCGAACTCTCTTTCATAACACTGATGTAGTTGTCCATGAGGTCCCATTCGCCTCTGCCCCAAGCTGCCGCTGCTGCAAGGGCAGACATGTTCTTTCGATTCTCCGTGCTGGCGCTATTCCAGTGTTCTTGTGCGATTTCAGAGAGCATTTTCCATTCACCGAGGGCATGCAAGCAACGCATCTTGCCCATAACAATGTCGAAGTTTTCCGGCTCAATTTTTTCTCGTTTTTGATATGCTGCCAACGCTTCTTCCCATCGCTGAAGCTTTTCGAACCATGCCTCCTTCAGTTCAACCTCGCCAAAGAGTTGTGCTCTGCGTAGGATACCAATGGCGGCATCAGACTGCTGGAGCTGGTTGTTGATACTTATCAACGCTTCTACACTGTGGCTGTTCTGATCCTGCTCAAATTCGAGCTCTTTGTAATGAAGTGCCTTTGCAAAAGCATGGCATTTGGCGGCATATTTTCCCAGAGTTCTGATATCGATAGGTAGAGACTTGTCGTCATGCTCCATGAACTCGGCAAGATTCAACAGTGTTTGGAGAATATCCGGCGGGATAGCCGTTGAAGTTAGTGCCTTCTCTATGGAGCGAATTAGCTCTTCCTGATACTGGTCGTAGAGCTCTGTCCAACATGAAACAAATGCTGAGTTGAAAAGGTCTTTGGCTAGCGGCTGATAGACGCCAGCGAGGCTTGCGCATGCTCGCAGTGCGTGTGATGGGGACTCTTTCAATAATTCAACGCTGAATCTGCGCATCCATTCTTGCCAGTCCTCTTTTGTGGATTTCTGAGAAGTATCCCAAGCATTTTTCAGATGCTGCTGATTGACGGGAAGTCTTTGTGATGTGATATTGGCGTACGTCGTATCCTCAGCTGCTAACCCATACTGTTCCTCTGGATAGAAGTCTACGGGCAGTGTCTTGCCAGTCTTGAAGTTTTCAACGAGCTTTTGAAATCGCTCCGAGTTAATTTGTCCGGCCTTTGTTGCTCGCTCAACTAGCGGCAAGTAGTGAATAAAGTCTTGACCAAGGTGGTAAATTAATGCACAGATGCAGTCTAGAGCAGCAGTCTTCAATGACCGTTCCGAGGAGTTCGTGGATACTTTTTCGGGACTAGCTAGTAGCTTTGCAAGCGGGTGGACCATAAGCGATGCAAAATCCGTGACGTTGACAGTCCTTGAAAGTTTCCCTAAAGTATCGATGGCTGCTCTCCTCGCATTCGTGGGTGCAGCCGGATTCTCCAAGATACCAACAATTGCTGGAACGATCATGTGCATATATTCTTCTCCGCTGGCACCAAAGACAAGGAAAGTGTGCAAGATGCGAATCGATGATTCGCGTCTCAGATCTGAATCATTTTCGATCACTGCGAGCATCAGGGGCAAGAGTCCCGCAAGATATCTTCTGAACTCCCCCTCTAGTGATTTCGAGATTGCTTCGACTAGAGAAAGAATTGTCGATTGAACCTGCCTCGAAACGTTCCAGAACTCACGTATGACAGCAATGACTTCTGGAAGGAACGCTCTGATATGCTGACGAACAATATTCACTAGAACAGAGAGCTGGTTGAAGTATGACTCGAGTCGACTGGGATGTGAGCTGCGGATCACGCCCAAAAATCCAGGGATGATTTGTCCCAAGAAAGGGACACATTTCATGCCGATAGTCTTGAATATTGTCACGACCGCATCTATTACGGCGCTATGATACTGTACCAAGGTGTGATCTGCTAATATGGTTTGCATGAGCGTGTTGATAACGACCGTTGGATAGTACTCCTCGTTGGATGGTGTCAAGCCTTGCATTATCAAGGCGACATCGGACACAGGTTGTACCTCTGCCTTGCTCTGCTTTTCAGCCACTGATTCGCTCAATTGTTGGTATTTGTAAGGATCAAGGGCTCCGAGAACACCGACTAATTTGATAGCGTCAGTTCTGAGCTCCTCATGAGCTTCTGTCTTGATCAAGTTGATCAATATCCCTAGAAGTTCGGGATAGTCGATGTAGGGGTCAATTACGTATTGAGAATTGACTGCTAGTGAGCTCAGCGTCCTCATAGCCGCTTCACGTTTATCATGCGATGCAAGATCTTGCAGGGCGTCGATCATTATGGGCATCAATTGAGGAAGATGGTGCACCATTTCTTCGCCTCCAACAGAAGTGAGATCTCCGAGAGCCGTGATTGTTGTGGAGGCTACCCCTGGATTTGGGTCAGTAGCTTTTGGTAAGAGAGCGGAAACCATTGCCTCCACGTAAGTCTTAACTAGAGAAGTTGCGTTTGCAACGAACAGGCTGATTAGGCGGGCGCTCTCTTCCTTTTGCTTGGCTGTGTTTGAGTAGCCGAGTCCCGTCAATAGATTCACCAACAGCTTTCGCAATGGTGGAAAGACGTACGCAGGGTTGACTGTTGTTAACCTTCCTATGATCTCGATAGCAGCTTCACGAACGGCAAATACTTCATCGTTGACAGCCAGGAAGAGGCAACGGATATTTTCTGGTCTTGCCAAATGCTTGTCAAACTTCTTGTCCAAAGCCCGTAACACGGTCATTCGGATGTCGGCGTCAGGATCACCAACAGCCACAGTCAGAAGCTTGTCTACCACCTCACCAACGACTTGGATCGCGTTGTTGCTAGTCTGATGCAATATCGGATCTTGCATGAACAGTTGGCAAGATGTAAGCGCAGCAGCTCGACGAATATCTGGGTTTTCGTTTGTGGCATAGCGGAGGGTCACATCGCGCACGAATTCGTTGAGGATATGACCTGAGAAGTCGAATTTGCCCAGTGTCATGAGAGCAAGTGTGATCTCCGAATCTTTGTACTCTGCTGGAAGGCCTCCATAGTCTTTGGCGAATGAAGGTAAAGGAGGGGTTCTGTTCGGTGGGCATCCTAGGGGTCGGTATGGAGAACGGACCAGGATCAAACTCAGGAGATCTAACAACTTGTCCTGGATCGTTGATCTGATAGGGGGGATGTTGTGTGCCATGTCTTCGAGAGCATTCTCCAACGGTTCTGTCAGCCCGCAGGCGAAGATGGGATCGAGAAGAGCCTCCATGTATTTGCTGAGAGTCTGTCCAACCGCACCCGCAAGCATGCTAATGCATCTAAACATCGGACCCTCGTCCACAGCTGCCCTGTTCTTGGTTTTGGCACTGAGAGATTCGCGGATATAAAGAACAATTCCGTCGAGATACTGAGCGATAGAACTGCCAACAGCCTTTGCAATCTGCCCTATAGCAATGAAAGCCTGATTGCGCTCCTTCTCACGTTTCAGCTGGGCCTGTAGATAAATCATAAATTTGTGAAGGTAGTTGTTGATGAAGTCGAGAGGTGCATATTCCGCGAGCACAGGGATGATTTGTACGACCTGCGTTCTGATCCTAGCATCTCGATGGTCTTTCAGACGGAGCACGATTTCGCAGGCATTGCGATAAAAGTCATGCATAAACATGTTTCCTTGCTGAAGTAATTCCATGAGAATCAAAAGAGAACCCAGGATCTCGTCAACGGTAGTGTTGGGCCGAAAGCCTTCCAGAGCCTTTGAATATATTTTGGCAAACCAGTGAGCCTGAAATTGAGCGTCTCTTGCTACCATTACCCCGAAACAAGCGCTGACAGACTGGGCTGCTATTCTCCGGATGAGGTCCTTGGGATCTCGCAGGGCGTTCCAGATCAACTCGAAGATCTGAGGGATGAAGCCGTAAACGAGGGTAGGAGAGTTCTTGGCCATTTCGCGGATCAGGAGTACTGCGGCCAGTTTCCGACTTTCCTGCTTGTTCTCCGGCTGCAGCCATTCGAAAGCAGATGTCATCTCGGCTTCAACCAGCTCCGCCGTGTAGGCACCACCAGGTCGAGCCAGATGCCCCAGCGCACGGCTGGCCGCATCGAGAACGAGGAAGTCATTACTTTTCAACGCGGCTCGAAGGTAGTTGGAGTATTTAGAGGCTTTTTGAGCGGCATCAACAGCTTCACAGTCGATCAGGCGGTCTAGGGCCAGGATACCACCAACTTTGTCACTGGAGTCCGGTGCTTGAACTATGAGGTTACTGATTCGATTGGTGACTCTATCGTAGAAGGCACTGAAGCGTTCCGGGGGCCATTCTGGGCAATGTCAGTCTGGGTGCAGTATAGCCAGCGCAGAAGTTACCTCTTGAGAGTAAGGTGATGAGTTCCTTCAGCTCAGTGGCAGCCTTGTTCTTGATCTCGTCGTTCTTGCTGCGTAACTCGACGAAGATGCGCTCGCTCGGGTCTGGAGCCTGAGCTTGCAACGCCATGGTGAACTACCATGGTCCTCAAGGTCAAGCGTCACGACCGGATAACAGACACGCGAGGGAAGGAGATGCTTCTTGAAGAGATGTTGCTGTACGACTTTTGGTTGTTGGATTTCCTGATGGGGGAGAAAGAGGATGCGACCGCATGTTTCCCCGTGACGCATGCTTGGCGGCTCATGCATCCCACGTGATTGCTTACGTAAAGTTCCATACTGCTTTTCTCGTTTCCGGAATTTCAATGATATCTACTTATTCATCTCGCCACTTTGTCTACGGCGAAGCACTATCTTTCTGGTAGTTGGGAATACTTTCTCCCCATCCAATTCACTCGAAGCTAAAGCTTTTGGTGTTGACTTCAGTGGTTGCAAATTGCTCAATGTCATTGTTTTCCATTTGAAGAGAGCACGCGATGTCAGATCCGTACTGGGTAAGGATCTGGCATGCAGACGCGACTTGTGCGGGCTGGACCCCACAGGATTTCAAGGACAGTCGTGCTTCGATACAGGTATGCAATCTCAACCACTGAGAGGCTGTTGTGATTGTAAACCCTATCCCAAAGGAGTGGCGACTATTCCTTGAGTCTTTTGCCGCCTCCATTCCCAGCCCCAGTGATGAAGAACCCATAGCATCGGGATAGTTGAATAGCACATGATGCCGATCATTGTGAATGTCCATCCCACGCCGATAGACTTGAAAAGTGGCTGGAGAACAGAGACTCCACCAGCGGCTACAAGGCATCTCGTAATGCTCACTGCCGCGCTCGCAGTCATTGCTTCATTGGCATAGAGATCGACTATTAGTGTATTTGTGGCGTTGAAGATTCCTGTGACTGTCACACCAGTTATTACTTGAGTTATGAGTGGCACAGCAAGGTGTGTGGTCGTGTCTAACGCCCATCCATATCCGATTGTGGCCCCAGATGCAAGGATGATGTAGACCCAAATCGTTCGGAGTCTTGCTTTCTCGATTGGAAATTCTAGGATATCATCCCCCCTCTTGGTGTCGATGAAAATCTTGTGGGCCTTGGCTGTTACCCTATAATCGTAGTTTGCAATCCGTCCAACAATGTAGGACGCAACGCTTCCAGGCACTCCGTATGTCAAGTAGCACAAGCCTGACTGCAGAGTTGACAGTCCATATAAGTCCTGCAGCAAGGGTGCGAGAGATGCCTGCACACAAGAGTATTGAAGATAAAAGATGGCATTGGCAAGAAGTAGCAGCGAGGTGTTCTTGTGCAGTATCATTTTTAAGCAGCGAAGAGGGTTTGGGACTGCTAATCTGCCCTTATTCGCTGGTTCTTGGAACAGATTTGATGTCTTTCGTCGTTTGCGAAGTGTGAGAAGCGACTGACCAATTCCCAAGGGACGGAGACTTCCATTACCAACAACCTTCCGACTGGTTTCTGGCAGAAGGAAGGTAACTAGTCCCAGAACCAGACCTGACAGTATTGCAAGAAATCGAAATATCCACCTCCATCCAGCATATTCTGCCAGGATGCCTCCGATAACAGGACCAAGACTAGGAGCCGCATACCAACCCACATGTGCGGTCCCAACATAGCCTCCACGCTCGTGGGGTGGAGCAATATCTGCAATGACTCCGTATGCCAATGCAACAGTCCCCGAGGCGCCTGCGCTTTGAATCATTCGAAGCACCAGAAGGGCGCCATATGAGTTCTGGTAAGCAAGACCAATGCTGGCGACGCAGTATATTGTAAAGACCGCAAGATACACAATTCGTCGACCCTGTGTGTCCGATATCTCGTCAAGGATCGCAGGTATGACACCTTGTACGACGAGATACGCAGTAACGGTAATATTCATAAGCTCCATTGAAACGGAGATTGTATCGGCAATTGAAGGAAGAGCCGGGAAATAGACAAACGCCGTGAATGCTGAGAAAACCCCGCCCAAAGACACCAGGAAAACGATCAGTCGCTTTTCTCCTGTGGAAAAGACGGTATACTGGGAATCAGAAGTCTGGGCATGTTGATTTCTGACCCTCAATGATTCATGCTCGATATCAGTTTCTCTTTCCCCCAGTTGTGATACTTTCTCCTCCGTCTGAGCCAGGGGGTCCTCCGAGCTCTTTGGATGGTCACTTCCTAGTGGCATTGCTGAGAGAACCCGAATTGGATTTGAGTTATGCATGTCTTCTGCTTGACCCTTCGCCTGAAGCGCGGCCATTTGATCAAGTAGTCGAATCAGCAGTGCTTATGAGGCCTTAGATAATTTTCAAGCGCTAATACAAGAAACATCAAGCATAAGGATCTCAGTAGTACTATCGTGCATTTCTGAGGAGGATATCGAGAGCGTCACTGCAAGAAGGGCTGTTTGGCTCGACGCCAATTCTAAATGTTTCGCTGTGCTTAACATGACTGCATGAGGTGGACAAGAAGTCAGTGACTTTCATTGCCCAGTGAACAACGAAGAGGTGAATGAGACAAGTGTGGGCAAATGTGATGCCCATGCAGGTCTCAATACAAGCGGAGACAGCTCCGTAAGCTCCTCAGTTAATAGCGGCCCTACTTTTAGCGACGGAAGGGCCGAGGCGGCTTAACGGCTCAAGAGCTCCACTGGCTACTTTGTATTTCACTACGCCTACAAACTAGCTAGTGATAGGTGAACTATTCGACTCATCGCTTACTTGACAGTTTAATTAACGGAGCATCGCTTTCAACGAAGAACAACGGCAGCGCTGGCAAAAGAGTTATTTCGACGTGGGCGCTCAGTGCTCATAGCTTGCCGATCACCTGCATTCATATGCTGCTATTGTCCCTCAATTTGTTATAGATACCCCTCGTTTAAACCGTCCAAGATTAATCCGCAACATAATATTTGTCGATCAGAACTTGCATTGAGTTCAAGATTCTCCTGCTGGTCAGCACGGTAAGGAGACCCCGAGTTCGAACTGCGACTTACATCTCTCTTTGGTCTAGAAAAGAGGCCGGCCATGCGTTTGAATGTGCAATCTCATATGTTATTGCATAGAGACGATTTCGGTCGTCCCATTGTTCTTTCGGCTCACTTGGAGGCATGCATCGTAAGTACTGTCGGAAGTATGACTTGCTAAATCGACTGATGTCACGCCGCCACATGGCAAGGTCTAGTTCGTTGTGGCCATAAAATGATGCAGCATCGAAGGTGACCGGTTCACCAGTTGTGAGATTCGTGGAACAGTTACCTTCCCAAAGATCTCCGTGCAGTAAGCAAGGTTTCAGCTCACGGCCTCCCGCCTGTAAGGGTTCCAAGATCTTAGGGATTACATGCTTCTTCAAAGTCGCAAAAGTCTCCTCATATTCCTCGGAGGGCCCATTGTTCCCTATTTCTGTTTCGAAATACTGCGTTAACAAGCGGGTATAGAAGAGACACCAATTATCGGTCCATTCAGTATTCTGTTCGTGTGGGCCTTGGTAAGTTATCACATCAAACCCAAACTTTCCAGTCGGAGAAACGGAATTTCGATGAAGGTCTGCAAGTCGCT
Organism: Exophiala aquamarina CBS 119918; assembly: GCF_000709125.1. Classification (NCBI taxonomy): domain Eukaryota; kingdom Fungi; phylum Ascomycota; class Eurotiomycetes; order Chaetothyriales; family Herpotrichiellaceae; genus Exophiala; species Exophiala aquamarina. Next base: position 322,465 of record NW_013550585.1, read on the forward strand.
CGCAGAATGTCGCTGGCTCTGGCAAGTCTGTACTCAACTCAAGAAACTCCATCAGCAGAAAATATGTTTCTGGCGCAGTACCGGTTGACTGGCCCACCACGTAAGGCTCGGGCACAAAGGAGGGAACCACTCCGCTCATTGCTCTCAAGGATTTCTCTTCGCCCTCCAGCATCAACTTGCCGTGTTCACCTGTGGCGCGCTGATATAGACTTTAATTGGTGTGTCGTGCAACTCATGGGAGGATTCAAGCACCTTCAAGAAATATGACTTGGGCGAGCCATCTGCTAGAATAACGGACACTCGGGCCGCCTTGGTCCAAGCCGCTGTGCTGTAACTTGTTGCTTCCAATACTGTACAGCCACTGGGAAGCGCTTTGGATTGGCAATATCAGTGACTGTTGCCAACTTTCACTGGACTGAACGGAAAGACGCACCCAGGAGAATAGCCTCATCAAGCTGAAAGTCTCCAGCAATTCCCAGCTCTTTAATCTCAATCCCCATTTTCGTTCTCCAAGGTAAACCCAAAGGTCAAGAACCAGGCTGAAGCTTTTGTAATTGCAAAAGGAGAGTATCACAAATATCAAGATACCAACAGGGCAATAAATCTTTCTCACCTCTTAAGAGTCCAAGTCCACCAGGGGCATATGGATACTAGCTAACTTCCCACAAGTCGCATCCCCTGCGGTACATATTCTGCTGATTGTCTAACCATACCGGACCCTTGCTCCTTGATATGAGAAAACCCGCGTCCCCAATGGCGTAAGCGCTCTCGGCTCGCTAATGCAAAAAGCAAGTTTGGGTCACCATTTCCAGGCTGTGCGGGCGAAGCCGCAAAATTACTACTTGCTTAAATAGGAGGCTAAGGACGGCCGAGGTGACGGACCAGGCGCCAACAAGGGGCCGATGGAGCGTCGCCCTCCAACCAAACCTATTCTTCACCTGGCCCCTTGGTATGTACACCACAAAGTCTTTGCGACATCACGGATCAGGCAAGACTAAGGACCTCGTTCTCCAGTTAGGAGAAGTTCATGGGCAATGGGAGGGTCGCATGCCTTACCAAAGTGCATGAATAGGAGGTGCAACAGATATCCACAGCTACTGCTGATAGTGGTGTTACCACGCACGAAACCAGCGCCCAATGGGATCCTGACATAGGCGAAGATCCTTGAGGGAAGACGCTCGCTACCGCGATGGAGTACCTCGTACGAGGCACGGAGGAAGCTCCTACAGAATATCTTCATGCTTGGATTGTCGCAGAATACCCGGACCACCCGCCTTAGCACGAGAGCTACTTATGCAGATTTAAGGCTGGGTTGGAACGCGGATGCCTCTGCTAATGCACTCGGCCTGGCTAAAGAGCCGGATATAAGTCAAACTGGCATCTGCGCCACGTCATATTGTCGCTTCCCCGGTCCATCCTAGCTGATAACTTTCGGGGAACAATACAAACCAGGACTGAGAGGAGCCAGCTTGCTACCTCGATCTAGCAGTTGGCACCGGAACCTCCAGCACTCTCTTGTGTCTTCGACTGGGAGATGATCACTCGTTTACATTGTCTCAGGCTCTCTCTTACAGCCTCAAGATCTGCACATGAGGAACTACATTGTGGTCATGGGGATCTGATGGTGTTCTTACGCCACACGATGCTCAGATCCTGAGTTTTTTCAAAGGACTTAAGAACTTGTTTGAGCCACACTCGATTCGTTATGTTTCGCCGAGATAGGAACAACGCTGGTCGGATTCAGAGAGAGTTTGAGAATAGTATGGAGCAAGGTGCTGAGACCAGGTCAAGCACAAAGCATGGATCATTCGATGAATCGAACAAAACCGATTGTGAGCCTCACGAAGCTAATAACTTACTACGACTGGTTCTACGGAAAGGCCCAACTAGTGGGAAGAGAGAAGAAAATACCGAACACTCTAGGAATCGTCGACTTGACCCTCTAGGACTTAAGGTACTTCACGAGCCGAGTGTACTACCAACTGCGGATATTGTTTTTGTGCATGGACTGGGAGGCAGCAGCCAACAGACATGGTCAAAAGACCACGACCCAAGATTATTCTGGCCTTTGGAATGGCTACCTTATGAAAAGGCGATCGCATCGGCAAGGATATCTTCGTTCGGCTACAACGCACATTTCCTCTCCTCGTCATCAGGAAGAAAAACAATTCTGAATATCTCTGATTTTGCAAAAGACCTGCTGTTTCAACTTCGATTTGCCACAGGGACGGGTGAATCACCCCTTAATTTTGGGAGCGTGCCTGTCATATTCGTCGCACATTCGATGGGCGGCCTGATCGTCAAGAAGGCATTGATCCTCGGGCGCAATGACTCCAACTATACTGATATCGTTGAGTCCGTCTCAGCCGTACTCTTCTTATCCACTCCGCACAGAGGGTCAGACCTTGCAAAGACGTTGAACAACCTGTTGTCAGCATGTATCCTGACTTTCTCATCCCAGGAATACATTGCAGAGCTCCGGGCTAATTCGCAGACCTTGCTGGAGATCAATGACCAGTTCCGCAACCTAGTCTCCAACATCGAGCTTTTTTCTTTATATGAAACACGACCAACAAGGATCGGTGGTATAGATGTACAAATTCTGGAGAAGGATTCATCAAGTCTAGGGTACCCTGGAGAAGTATGCAAACCTCTCGATGCAGATCATCATGATGTGTGCAAGTACGCAAGCCAACAAGATCCAAACTATGTGGTGGTCAGCGACATACTTAGATACCTCGTTACTAAAGTCAACCCACAAAAACTTATGAAAGAGGAGCCAGACCTAGCTGCTGAAATGGATGTACTCAGCGAAGCATTGAACAATCCAGATATTCCTCTTGATGATCTGGAATATTTTGCTGATAAGCGACTATCTGGATCGTGTAAATGGATATTAGATTCGCCAACATTCGCCTCATTCTTAGATTATCAGCTTTCAGTGCCACAAATCCTTTGGGTGTCAGGCCGGCCAGGTTCAGGAAAGTCCGTCATCTCGTCATTTTTGATATACACCCTTCAAGAGCAGGAAATGAAGAATGCATTTTACTTTTTCCGATTCGGAAACCAAGTCAAGAACAACCTAACTTCATTTCTCCTCTCCGTAGCATGGCAACTTGCATCGGAGATCCCTGAGTACAGAAGACGCTTGGTACGTCTTTTCGACGATGGACTGAATGTACGAAAGATCGCTCCACGTCTGATTTGGCGGAAGCTTTTCGCCGACACTCTGTTGAAGACCAACATTAGACATCCTTTATTCATCATTGTCGACGGGCTGGATGAGACAGAATCGGCCTTACTTCTGCTCAAATTACTGGGCGAACTACCAAAGGCCCGTCTGCCACTACGGTTTATTCTTGTCAGCAGGAGAACACAGAATATAGCCGTTGCTTTCGACAAGCTCAGCAAGGGACTCAGTGTACAATCGATGTTAGTGGACAATGCGGATGATGACCTCCGCATGTATGTCGAGGACGAGATGGAAGCAATGCACGGTGACGCGGCTTTCAAACAGGATATCAGTGAACGCATCCTTACCAAAGCTGACGGCAACTTTTTATGGGCTCATCTCGTCGTGAATGAGATTCTGCAATGTCACACAAAAGACGATGTGGAGGATGCGATGAATCACGTCCCGGAGGATCTTGAACCACTCTATGAACGCATGGATGAAGCTCTTGCCAAATCAATGAAGCCCTCCGATCGAGCTCTTAGTCAAGCAATTCTTCGTTGGGCAACATGCTCTCGTTATCCTTTGACTTTGGACGAGCTGGAGGATGCATTGCGAACAGACCATCCGGGGGTCTTAAACCTGGAGCATACAATACGCACAGTTTGTGGCGAATTTGTCGTGGTTGATAAACGGTCACACGTTTCAATGATTCATTCATCTGCCCGAGATTTCCTTATGACCAAGCCTGATCTACATTTCCATGTCAGCCCGCCAGAGACACACCACGCACTCTTCGCAAAGTGTATCAGTGCTTTGTCTGCTGTCAGCACTCGTAATCGAACAGACTCTTCAAGACTCACCCACGACTTCCACAGTTTAGACCATTCCGAATTTCAAGCTATTGGGGCTGCAAAAGTGAGCTCGGAGACAAGGAGTTTCTGGCTGTACGCAGCAACTTCCTGGCCGTATCACCTCATGGCTAGCGATGCATGGGCTGATCAGGAGTCGGTCCTTCTGCTTTCGAGGTTTTTTCAAAGTCGGTGTGTGCTGCAATGGATATACTTGCTATCCCAAGCAAGCCTGTTGCGAGTACTAATCCAGGCGTCTAAGATTATGATGGACTTCCTAAAAGATTCAGAGAAATTGGATGCTGCTAGAAGTCCTCTAACCCATCGCTTGAAAGAGAAAAGTATCCTTGCAGACTGGGCAAACGACCTAGTCCGCATCGTGGGAAAGTTCGGAAGTCAGCTAATACACCACCCCAGAACCATTTTCAGTCTCATTCCCGCCTTCTGCCCTGTACAGTCTATCATGTACAGGCAATTCTCACAAAGGAAGCTCTCCAAGGCGCCGCAAATCGCAGGACTTACGAATTCGGAATGGGATGATTGTCTTGCGAAATTTACAGTTCCAGGAACCAGCATGCCGCTGAAAATCTACACCCTAGATCGATATTTTTCGATCTTGACCAGTGATGGAATTGTCAAACTTTACCATACATCGACCTCGGAAGAAGCAAGAGTGTTCAGCCACGGCGAAAGAGTACTTACAATGTCCTTCAGCACTTCAGGCGACAGACTCGCAACTTACGGAATGCTGAGGACTAAAGTGTGGGACACTCGGACAGCCCGACACTTGTTCTCAATCACCAACCCTCCAAGGGCCAAAGCGCTCACTATCGCCTTTACTCAAAACGGTGAGACCATTCTGACGTGCTCGGACGACCGGGTGGTGAGATTTTGCGACGTATCGGAATGGCAATACGGCTGGGAGATCGTGCAGGATGTCTTCGGCGGCGAACTAACCGAAAAATCACAGTACACATCTCCGCAGAAAGTCTCGTTCAATGCGGATTGTACAGTGGTCGCAATCGCATTCCGTGGCCATGCTCTCATGGCTTGGTCCCTCGATGAACCTCGTCCCTGGCTTATCGGACGTTGCGAAGGACAGCGTGAGCAGCTTAGTGCAAAACACGTGACCCGTAGCAAAGTCCTTGGTGCGCATGCGCTTTGCTGGAATCCCATGACGGGTCATGTGCTGGGTATCTCAAATGAGGGATATATTTTCAAATGGCATCCCTTCGATCAAGACTATGCAAGCTCCATTACTCGAGCCACGAACATTGAATGCAGTGCCGATGGGAGGTACTTTGTCACCAGTAGCAGGAATGGAGTGCTTCGTGTTTGGGATTTCGAACATTTCACTCCAATCTACAAATTGTCATATGCCGCCTCTATACAAGACTTTGCGATTGATCGCAACGACATACGAATATACGACATCCGAGACAGATTCTGCAATGTTTGGGAGCCTAGCGCCATTATGCGCTTACTAAATTCCGACGACAAGGCCAGCGAGACCACGAGCACGTATGAATCCTCCTTACAGACGAACGTACCGTCTGAGGCCCTGGTTGATGCCCTGGAGCCTGTGACCGCCCTCGCAATGTGCCCCAATAATGACCTGTACGCAGTGGGTACCGACGAAGGCCGTATTTCCGTCTTCACCTCCGAAGGAAACCATCTTGCAGACCTCTCTGAGAGATTCATGACCATTGAGCAAATCTGCTGGAGCCCTGACGGATCCATGGTGGCTTCCGTAGATCTCAGCCGCAGTGTGCTGGTAGAACAACTTGTCCCTCAACCTGATGGTTTCACAACAGCCACTCTGCTTGTGGCCGCCCAGCCCAACATCGTTCGACAAGTTCTCTTCAACGCTGCCAGCAACAAACTTCTTGTCTCCACAAATCCAACGCATGCCATCTACCAACCAGAGGGCGGCGAAGGGACTACACAGACATTTTCCGACTCCGAATCTCGCAAGTGGATCAATCATCCGCTCAACAATAACTTCCTGCTTGGATTTTCTTGCGATAATGTCAAGGTGTGCCGCTGGGACGATTGCGAGCAGGTTGTGTTGAGAAATCTGGCCACAAACAGTGAGACGGAAGAATCATTCTTCGAACTACGCCCAGAGATGGCTAAAAGAAGGCCATCTGAGTCCTACCCAATGAGCCCCGCGGAGATCACGAAGCTCGTGACGAAAGTACTATTGTCCCTGGACGGACGCATGGCTTTGATCGAAATCTCCGAGTCCACCACGCAGGGAAAACGCCGCAAGAAGCACATGATGATTGACATGAGTTCAGTCCTGGACCTCGAGACCGATAGAATTGCCACATTCGCGATCCCGGCAGAAGTGCAGCCCCTGCTAGAAGTCTCGCTTGGCTTCCTCCCCGTTGACGTTGGGCAGCGAAGGCTATCGGCCCCATCTCACCATCATCACCGCCGACTATCAGACCAATCGAGCCTGCGACTACCCACGTCGCCACGATCGACGTCGCCATCACCGTTACGGCGGCCAACGCCGCTATCATCATCACATTCGTCATCGACCCTACTGCTCGGAGAAGAACACATTCTGGCGTTCATCAACCGCGACTTTTGGGTTTGCACAGCTGCGTTCACAGGCAACCAGGCGGGCCGGATTGACAAGCACTTTTTCCTGCCGCGCGACTGGGTCAATTTGGACTGGTTGGAACTCGCTGCCTTGACCAACGACGGAAAAATCCTCTGCCCACGCAACGGCGAAGTCGCTGTCATCTCGAACGGCTTCGAGGAGGTGTGGCGTGATTGATATAAATCCTGAGGAACTGTATGTCTACATCTGCGCGAATACTATATGTAAAAACCAAGAGGCAAGAATTAAAGCGGGACGACGCTAGGACAGCTGCGGCTTTATTGTCCCTTAAAATACTTCCCTGAGTCGTACGAATGTTTTGCTGTATTCGTTGCGGCCGTGGATTAAGACCTAAACTCAGCAAGGCGGGTGAATCATGATACCTCGCTCGGCCAATTGAGCCCACTGAGCAGGTCCCCCGGTAAATAGTATGTAGTTTCTTGCCTCTCCACCACCATGCGTAAAGCATGATAGTGATGAGAAAAATGGTGCGAGTCAAAGACCAGCAGGCAGGCCAGCAGTCAGGTACGTACGGTGATTTGTCTTCGACTTGTCTTTCGTGTGGTGATTGTTCCTTTTATTCCCAGCCCATGATAGACAGGTAGAGCAGGAATGGAACTAACCATCAAGTGAGAAGTGACAGGTTCAATCGCCCATGGCGAAAGTATTGCATGTTACCATCCAAGACAGGTACATGCACGAATAAGACCAAGATAGAGTGGAGCCATCACGAGAAATTAATACTCACCTATGTAGAACGCATCAATACATGGTGAAGGGCAGATGTCGATGAGGAGGAGTGTGACGGGGGGCATACAAGTATTAGAGGGTTGATAGAAGAATCGCGTCTCTCTCGACATCAAGTACGATGCATTAGCGTTTGGATATCTGTGAATCTGTCAGCAACTCGAGCTGTATAGACAGCTTGACCAAGTAGGCTCGGCTTCACAAGGTTCCAAATATGGATTGATCGTCGAATGAATAATTTGAATTGTTAATCAGGTTGAGCCATGTGCACGCTGAACACTCAGATAGTTAACATGCACATAACACCTGTCATGTTCTGTTCGGTATGCTCCAAGCGAGGGGTCTGATAAAGATATTAGCTCGAGTGCAAGATCGCGCTACGAACATGTAACTGTCGAAACAGTCGTACGAAAACATCTGCTGCATTTCCCAGCTGTTACCATTGATCACTTATTCTTTTTTGCTTTGAGCTTTTCGGCGGTAGCAGCTTCCCTAGCAGCGAGGTCATTAGTCATGCTCTCCACAGTCCGATAGCCACCCAGTTTCATAGCTTCCAGTTGGGAAATCGCGTCACCAATTGATGGTTCGAGATCAGGACGTAGTGTTTTCAGACGTTCGGCTCTTCGTCGAGCTTTGTGGTTTTTTGGTTTTGGTTTTGGTCCGTTTCCCGCGTCTTTTGTAGGCTGAGCATTGTTACCACGTGAATTGAAAAAGTAGGACATGACGGGCGCTTCTTCGTTAAAAGCTTACCTTTCCATTGGACGCGTTCCCATTGACGCCAGTGACGGACTGCGGAGCAGCAGTAGCTTCTGAAGTTGGGGGTGGTGGCGGGGGCGGTGGTGGTTGAGGAGGCGGCGGTTTGGATGGTAGCCCGGCGGAAGGGGGTGGAGGGGGGATTTGAGAAATGGCTTGCTGGACGTACAGATTGGCGTCATACAAATCATATAGCGTTTGTCTCTGCGTATCATAAGATCTGAAATCTCCACCGACAATGTATTCCAAGAAACTCTTAGGCCCATCGTCCGGGTCAGCATTTTGGACATCGTCAAGGCGCTCAAGGAGACCTTGGTGAGCTAAAGAGAAGGCATGGAAAATTTTCTGTATCTGGGAGGTACCGCCAGAAATATTATTCTCTGGTCGATTGGGATCAATTATTGTCAAGCGGCCTCTTTTGTCACCAAAGGTATGACGCACTGCGGCCTATTTAGATGGTGAGTGTGGTTCGAAGGTATGTATAAGGAATGGGAGGCTAACCTTGTCAACATATCCAGGTGGGTCCAATCGAATTGCGACTGCATCTCTATCGAAAACATTTCCGTAGAAATTGAAGAACTCGAGAAGCAATTCTCCCAAGTTCGGAGCTTGGCCGCTCATTGCATTAAGACGGGGATATAGCTGCATGAAACTCGTGACCAAGCATATCGTAGAGAAACCACCCAAACCACCGGTGGCCACATCGTTCAGACCTCGTATCATTAAGAATTGTTTGACAATTGAAACAAGTTGCGGCAAGAGAGGGTATTCCGATTTCCACCTTTTGAATGTGTCAATAGCCATGAATCCAGAGTCATTATCGAAACAAAGGTCGACTTTGAGACCACTGACACGATCAACAAACTTGATGATAGGCACCTTTGCATGTCTTATGACAACAATGGACTCTCCGATCCTTCGGTTTCTCAGAAATCGTTCGAACATATTAAGTGGGGACTTGACTTCTGATTTGTCTGGGATTGTGCCTGGTCGGTACCTCTTGGTGAGGAAAACCAGATCCATGTCGCCAGTTGGCAAGTACAGCCGAGAGGCATAGGACCCAAAAGCCCTCAATTCTCCCGCCATACAATTTTGGAAGTCGTACGAAAGGCGTTGGAAAACCCCAGAGCGCACTCTTTCCTCGAAGTCACGAGGTCGGATCCATTCATAGAACTTGACGATCTCATTGTGTAGCCTATAAAGAGCATTAGTAAAAGCGACTGCTTCGAGAAGGTGAATGCTTACATCACGCCAGGGAAGACTGATGGAGTATGCATGGTGAACCAAGGGGCGGCATCCCTATCATCCGCCGCAAACCATTTTGAGAGCACCCATCTGTCTGAATAGCGGGAAGGTTGCATAGGCTTCTGGTGAGCTATGTCTCCTGTTGCATCGCTTCTCTTTCTCTTTCCTAACGCATTGCTGTTTCCATTGGGCGCGCGGCGGATTGGAGTGTCGGGGTCGGAATGCGGAAGAGATTGAATGATTCCCAGGTCGAGTGATGCCTCGGATTTGTCGTCGTTGACGTCGAACGAGATGTAGTCGTCTTGTTGTGCAGTCAGTTTCGTAGTCCTATCGGCATCGAGCCGGGCTTTTCGGATCATTCGCAGAACATCTTTGCGCTTAGCAACTTCGCCGGATTGCACGGGAGGAAGCGACGTATAAGGGTCAGGGTTGGACCATTTCGGAGCAGGAGCATCTTGATCATCTTCATGCTCAGTCCGAATGCGCTTGGCACGACCTTGGTCTTCATCTTCAGATTGTGCCATCTCTTCCTCATCACTATCGGTGAGTTCATCGATTGCTCGGAACTTAACGCCGGCAGAGTTTTGAAGGAGCGACGGGTCTTCCACAGCGTCATGTTGCAGACGCAAGAGAGGTCGCTCAGAGACTTTGAAGGAAAAGTGAGGGCGATGTCTGGGAGGGCGTTCCTGTGTCTGGTCACGCCGTGGGTGGTAGCTTCGTTGAATTCGGTTAGCAAGTTCATTGCGAGGGCTGCGGCTGCGGTCACGATTGCGATTGAGATTGCGGTCTCGATCTCGATCCCGATCTCGACCAGCTGTAAAGTAGAACACGGCATCATTGGTATTGCGCGGTGGCCAGGCATCATCGCCGTCATGGTCATCATAACGGCGAGGTCGGTAAGTGTCACCATTTGGGGCTGCGCGCCGCCTGAGGGAGTTCTCAGGACGGTACGAGTCCATCGCATTGAGGACGGGTAGATAAAGAGTGCGACCACAAAATACAGGACCACTGGATGAGATAGTTGTACATGAAGAAGGAATTCAGTCAGTGTGGACTATGGATGGCGATGACTGCGATACACTTTGACTGCACTGGTAGAAAAAAAAAAGAGTGTGTAATTAATTACATATCAATCACGGCTAACCTCATTTGGACATACCGCGAAATTGAATTTTGAGGACATGGACCATTCAGCTTTACAACCATCACTTCACTTCACCTCCTCGTCACCATCGTTTCTTCACTCCTAGTCTACCTGAGGATTGCGACCTCAACGGGAATATACAGTTCGCTGTGTCTATACAAGACTCAGATAGCATTGCCACCCAGTGATCTCCGTGGTCTAGGTTGGGCTCTTCATGGCGATCATCGCAGGTAGGTGCTTCGTTCATATGGGCTGATATCAACCTCATACCTTGTCAAAGCCTGTGTTGGCGCTATCATATTCAAAACTGTAACATCAGAGATCGTCTCAGTCCCTCGGCTGTGTCTGCTCGTTTTCACCATGGACGCAGATCAGGCTGGTTTCACTCCCTCAAGCGTCGTTCTCATCTAGCTTGCCTGAGCCGCTTCAAACCCAACTCAAGGCGTTCAATGAGTTTCTTGTCAAATGCTTCTTCACTAAAACTCACTCTTTCAGTCCACCAGTCTAGCCAGCTCTCCGCCCTCGAGCCTTCTATCGCCCTCAGCAACCCAACGCTCACATCGATCAACTCGGGTCTTTCACGGCAATGCCAAAAGACCGTGGCCCCACAAGTATCACAAAACTCGCGGAAACAACCAGCAGAACTTTCCACTTGCTTCAGAGTCCCGGTCTCAAAATTTAAGGGTTGACCGTTGGACTGGAGAATGTTGGCTTTTGGCACAAAACCCCACGCCTGAATAGGAGACCCTGAACCAAGTCTGCAAGATCTGCATGCGCAAGTCCCAGCCAGATATTTAGTATCATTCCCGCAAAGCCACCACTTGATATCTTCGGGGTTTGCCGAACTAGCTGAATGGTACGGGACGAGAAGATCGGGCCAAGGCGAGGAACACAACCTCGAGGTAGGGTTTGGACGAGTTAACCGGAAAGAAACGCCTCCACAGTGACATTTCCCTTCAAGTTCCGCCACCTGGTTCGCTGCTTCAGGAGCTTGCAACAGTACCATCTCGGCAGGCTCGCCCCACTGGGTCGGTGTGACAGGGTCGCCTAGCACTTCTTCGAACCTAGGTCCGTCTGGTCCCTGTAAGAAGAACGGGACTGGGCGGTCGTCGGCATCAGCTAGGCAGATAGCAAGTCCTCCGTCTTTGGTATCGCCCACAAATTCATGGGCAGTCACATTTTCCAGGCTAAGGTAGGAAACTTGCTCAAGACCCACTACCCGGTCGACCACTCCAGAACAGACATCCCAGGCGTCATGTGCCTTCACGTGGACGAACATCTGCGATCCGCATGAAGAGCAGAAATATCTGCTCAATCTTTCGGAGGATCTGTACTCCTTGAGGTCTTGAGTGAGTTTTGGCGGACCATGAAGTGGTAAACTTGAAAAGTACAACACACCGGTGGAGTATCGACATGCATTGCAAGAACAGACTGACTTATCGACGGGTAGGCTGCATTCTAGTTCCAAGACTTGGACATTCTTGCCACAGAGACAGGTGACATGAACGATAGTGGTCATTGTGAACCGACCTTACTGCTGAGTCAAATTAGCCGTTGTTCCATGGCATGAGAAGCAAACACCGCGTTTCGAAACGAGTCTATTGGGCACCGAGAAGACCCGCACATCTGGTCTCAATAGGTAAGGGTTCGGAGACAGTCTAGCCCAGTGGCCCCAAAATGTGTCCGAATGGCTCGAACAAACAGAACAACGTGCTCAAGAGTGACGGGCGGATGAGGTGCAGTATTACAGCCGCCGTACTCCGGGCCTGGGAAGTAATGCAAAGCCGTAACGGATGAAGCAGAGGCGGGCCATGCCACGCAGGATCCGTGATAGCTGCCAAAAGCAAGCGCAAACACCTCGAACATTACCAAACGGAAATCAGGCGCGAGATGCTAGCAGGCGATGGAGCGTGTTTCGGTGAAATGTGAATGGCGAGAGCCGTGCAGGGCGAGGTTGAAGGGCGAGTGAAGGGATGGACGCGGACGTGGATAGGTGGGTGAGATGGAGGATGGGCCGATGGGCAGGAGCAAACACAGTTTAGTGCGACTTTGGCGTCGGTCGCGTTGGTCGGGTTGCTCCTGCCAGTTGGTCGTCCGTCAAGATTAAAACGGGAAAACCTGCTCACCTTTTCAATCCACTTTCTTCTCTTTTCCTTTCTTCCTTTCCTCAATCCAGCAACAAGCAATCTCTTCTTCCACTTCGAAACCAGCCACTTCAGCTACAAGCATATACACACTTTCCCTCCTCAACCAGCCACACGCAACTCGCTTAGCCCTACCGCTATACACAATGGGTAAGTCGCTATGCCCCTTTGGCGAAGCCCGGCCAGGTGCTTGGAACGAGACTGGAATGGACCGACCGACTGACTCTTGAGCCTTCAGGTCCCTGCTCCTGCAGCTGTGGCAGCTCTTGTAAGCACTTTCTATCTCTGTCGATGCCCTCTCAGCGTTGCTAACCAGATTTCCAGGCTCATGCCCCTCGGGACAATGCAACTGCGTATGAGCGCGTCGTTGAGCCTTGCTCGAATCCCTCGCTGACGCTGACAATAGAAATAAACGCACCTTGACTGCCTTTTGAAAGTTCCCTGTACCTTACTCTACTTGCAACGAAGCAACCTGTCTTAACAGCAAACAAGATTGGCATGAAATACACACAGACACGAAGCGGGGTCTTTTGCTGAGTCCACCAACACACTCCTTGAGCATTCAATTCCTGGTGGTGATCAATTGCTGGTAGAGCAGTCAAGCACACACGTACTAGTAACTTTCAAATGAGAAAACACCGTTGAGAAGAGGCAATCATTAATAAAGGCTCTTTTCCGTGTAACACAATCTGTACGACTGCGGGTGATCCCCCCCTCTTCCATCTCCCCTGCCTTTCATCTTCAGGTCAGGCGGGGTCCAGAGTTTGTGTGGCTGCCGAAGTGCATCTGACGAGCGGGGCAATCTTATCGGCGACTTATCGGCTTATCGATAGAGCATGTGATTCCTTGGCGTCCTGCCAAGCGTCCAATGAAAGCAGGGAGATCAAACAATATGCTGGTCCGAGACTCCGCGTGAAACAGGACAGCGCGTTCATACATTCTCAGGTTCGGGGGATTATTGTAAAAGATTGGAAGTTGTAAATAATGCTTCGGTGGTGCCTGGCTCATCTTCACCTCCAGGCAATCAAATCCTGGTGGTTAGGCAGACCGCGTACCGTATGAGTCACGCCAATGGAAGGGCCTTGGCCCCCCATGTGGCTGTAAGCCGTGTCAAATACGTTCTATCGTCGAGATAGGGCTTGGAAGGAAAAGGCGAGGAGTGATATTTCCTCGCAGCTTGATCGACAGCCTTGCAGATTCCATCCTCAATTATCACCCTTCACCGAAAGATGTCCGACACTGTATCACTACCGTCACGCATCAAAGGCGCAATCTACGGCCTTGCAACATGTGATGCACTCGGCGGGCCAGTGGAATTCAAAGCTCGTGGCTCATTCGACAAAGTCACCACTATGCAGCCGAACGACAACTTCAAAATTCCAGCAGGATGTTTCACCGATGACACTTCCATGGCGCTGTGCCTCGCACACGCCCTGCTCGATAACGACGGCCGGTCCAACGTCATTGATCAAGTGGAAAACTACATTTCATGGTGGCAGCGAGGCTATCAGTCATCCACAGGCACCTGCTTTGACATGGGAATTCTCACACAGAGCGCCCTCGAACTCTGGGTCAGCCAGCTCCGCCGAACAGGGCCAGGTTCGCGGGCACCCAAGGATGCTCTAGCATCCATACAGCAACGAATCACGGAATCCTTCTCCGACGACAGCTTCTGTGGCAACGGCAGCCTGATGCGCGTTCTGCCTGTCGCGCTCGTTGCCCGGAGTGAGGCCGAGGCCGTGGATCTGGCTGCAACTAGTTCTCTTCCAACGCACCCTCATTTACGTTGCGTGCATGCCTGCAGCCTCTACACCGGCCTGGCCTACCAGACGTTGAATGGTATATGCAAGGACGAGCTTGCCACAAGTCTAGCCAAGTCTGTCTCCGACACTCCGCTGGACTCTGCTCTGAAGGAGCGACTGCAGGACTATCGCGTACGAGGGGATTGGCAGGCCAGACCTTCTGACGAGATTAGTAGCTCAGGGTATGTGGTGGATAGCATAGAAGCGGCTCTGTGGTCGTTCTTCAGCACCGATACGTTTGAGGAGGGAGCCGTCCTCGCCGTGAATTTGGGCGACGATGCAGATACGGTGGGCGCCATATACGGCGGCATAGCAGGTGCATACTACGGCTTTGACGCCATCCCGGAGCAGTGGCGCCGAGATCTGAGGAGGAAAGATCTCCTGGATGAAGTTGTGCGTAAGCTCTTCCTCCACCGTGAGAAGGGTACGTGATACTGTGCTCGTGCATCAACCCCGGGGCATCCGAGGGAGATGAATGTCTGTCACTGGGCAACGAGTTGAAACCGGATATACCTCGATACTCCCCGGTTTCCCCTCGACTTCTCCTTTGTCCAAGAATACTGGGAGGAAGTCCTCACCTCACACCCCCGGCCTGCGCCCATGTAAAAATAACCACATACCCACATACCTACCTATGTTAGTATGTTTCCAGGGACGATGGGCCATCCCGTACTTGTGAGGCAAGCGAAATGACATCATCTAGGAATACATATCCGCATTGCCTTTCCCCCCTCCCCCGCATTTTCCACCCAACAAACCAAATGAATGTCGACTGATCTCCTTCCATGCCTTTCTAATGGCCATGGACCCGTGACATGGTGTGTTAAAATGGTGGTACCTCCTAGACCAGGCAGGACGCCACTCATGTGATGTGACGTGAAGAGCGATTGGGGGCACAGTGAACTAAATAAATATCTCCTGCAAGACTTCCATCCGATTTAGACTTGTTATTTCACTTTACTCTTGAGGCTGTTCATCTTGGACACTGACCAAACTACCCGATCCTCTCTGCTACTACTCCAACGCTTCTCACCGACCAGATATTGCCATCTCGAAACGTACATATCCATCCAACGACTCCAGGCATAAGACGAAACTTGCAAGTCTCAATCCCGCCACATCATCAACACCAACCCTACACTTCCACGCCCAACATGTCCGCCAACAACTCATACAGCTACATGTCGTCCTCTTCCTTCACCTCGTCATCATATAGCAGCTCCTCGCCCACGAATCCACAGGGCAGCACGACGCGGTACACGGAACAGGCACACTCGAACTCGCGCGATGGCACGACGGTGCGGCGCACGCATGAGGAGACAGGCAGGCCAACCCTCGACGAGACGCGGCACTATCCGCATTCCTCTTCGGGGCGGGTTGAGGGCGAGAATGTGAGAAGAATCGAGGATGTCACGGGTACCGAGGAGGATGACGGCCGCGACGATCGAGACCAGGCCACGGAGCAGGCGAAGAGGGACCACGAATATGAAGAGCGCATGGAGGATGAGTATGCCAAGCGTGAGGGTGGTGCGTGAGAAGCCTGGACCCCCTCAGCTCTGAGGGCTTTGGAAAACAAAGACCTTTTGAGGTGACAGTGACAGTAAATGGGTCAGGCCAACACCAAACAGATTTCGATACTTCGTCCCTGCATCGTGGGCGAGGCAAGGCAAGGCAAGGCAAGGCAGACTGAGTGAACTGGCATCTGACTATTTTGTTTTGACAAGGGAAGGCATGCAGGCTTCCAATCTTCTGTTGTACTACTCATTACTGTAATACGATTACTCCTATAGCTCGATCTATCTCTTATTGCTATCCACTCCACTCTGCTTAGAGATGCAAATGCCCATGTGCTTGTCAACTAGAATGGCGTGGCTTTCGAAAGATTATTTGTCTCGTGTCGCTTCCGGTCTGTACCTACTACATTTACAAGACTGTATGTAGTCAGGTAACTCGGTAAGGACTGAGGGTAGGGGTAGCTATAGCGGGTCTTTGCTCCATGAGACAGGACGCCGCCATGCAAGCGTTGATCTATATTAGCTGACGTCCATCCCACCCCCACTGGACTGGCCTGCTGCTTCTCGGCCGTGATGCTTGATCATCTTCACCATCTAAATCCATGTATGCTCTTAAACGTAGTTTGGGGAAATACTCATGGGAATCATGCAACATGCGTAACCAAGGGAGATAGAAAATACCGATCCACCGCCACCCATCAGGCACGAGGCCGAGGTATCACGCTTTCCAGCAGAATCACCCACATCGTCTTTCCCCGCAGTGGTCAGCCCTGCTGTCCAGATTCTCCGTCTATGCCTTGTAGTATCGCAAATCACTCTATATGCATTCATCACTGTCAGACCGTGTCTCGCGTGTCGCGAGTGTTCGGGTTCGAAGTGGCAGTGCCAAACTCGATAAGATCGGGGGGGAAGGCTTCCTCGGGAGGTGTGCTCAATAAGACATGGCAGCTGGCGTGAGTGTCAAGTCGTCGAGCGAGGCGGTGGTGTTCTTCCTAGAAGAGGACGACGATGACGGCACAACGGGACTACCAGCACCGCTGGCGGAGACGGCGGCGCGTTTTGTGCAGATCCACGTTGAAGCGTACATATTGACACTGTTGATGCACGTGCATCCGGAGAAATCAGTCAAATCCAAATTAAACGGCCTCAGGTATTTCAACGTAGCGAGCCTGGCCTAATCTTCAAGAAGACGAACAGAGAACTTACCGATCAATACATTTCCCTGGATCTCTACGACCAACACATTTGGCCTCGAAACCGTTGCGCTCGAAGATATCCGTGTACCAGGGTCTGAGGGCAGCAGAGCGGAAGAAGACTCGCCCACCGATTTTGAGGACCTTGTTCAGTGCGAGGATTTGTTTCTGTGCCGCTGTTTCCGAAGGGTTGAACCAGTCCATGGAGTCCATGAGCTAAATTGAGAGGAGAAGGGATGGTCAGTGATGGACGATGAAAGAATTATGGTAGAGACAAAGGGATTATGAAGGGGCTTGCATATGGAGGTTCGAGACGCCTTACAATTGCGATTGTTAATGTAGAAGGGCTGATTCGAGAAATGACTTCCATGAGCTCATCGGTATGAATGCGGAGGCCATCAAATGTGCCTGGTTTAGATAGCTTTGCGTGTGCTTTGGCTCCGAGATATCGAGGGTGGCATCTGGTTATTTCGACCGGTCAGTCAAGTGCGAAATCACCTTGGCCAGCAGAAAGGGTGATAAAGACTGGGCGGGCAGGAGTAGGTTGGAAGGGGTTGGCTCGACTTACTTTCTCGAGTACTTCCCCTGTAAGCAGACGTAGTAGAAGTAGTTGTCTCTGCTGATTTGCGTTGTCTCAACCACAGGATCGAGAGTGTCGACGACATACTGCCAGATAGCCTCACTAGAAGGTATTTTACCGTTCGATGACTTTGACCTCTCGGCAAAGTCATTCACGATCAAAGCATGCTGGGCTGGAGGGACACCAGCAGCCTTCCAGGCCCACCATTCAGTGGACACCACGGCACGATGAAGAGGCCTGCTCAACAATAGGTTTCGAATCGTCGGCCAGATCTCACGTTGTTCGTTCAGCGTCTCCACCTTGCACAGCGTTTGCACTTTAGCGGTCATGCCGAACAGCTTGACAAGCCAGCGTACAAGCTTGATCGCATGCCTGGAGCCGCCACTCTCGTACAACCCGCCCGTCGAAGTGAAAACGTTCGTTTTGTTTAACCAGTATTGGAAGGCTTGGCTAGACATGTGAGGACTAAGCTTTTGAAGAAGTAGGTTGCGGAAATCCGGATGTCTGCCTTCGCCAAAGAGCTGCCAAGTATCCGAGTGAGAGAGGGCTGTGAAAGCAGCGACTTTGAGCTCAAGAAGATGATTTTGGTTCGGGTTGAGGTCAACGGCATGTATTCGTCTTGGTTGCTCGAGCAGGTAATCAAGGATATTGTCACCGGCACTGGTAATCGTGAGGATGACATCGTCCTTTGTGATCTTCAGCAGCTGTCGATCCACTGCCGGATCCTCCCAGTTGAAGGCATAGATGTATTCACTGCCAAATTGTTGATGCTTCTGAAGTAGATCATTGTAGTGGATCCTCCAGTTGTGTTGTTGGTAAAATGCTGCCGGCAGTGGAAGATTGGAACTTAGGTTGATGATCGCGGATTCGTACAATTTCGATCGGGGAATGTCTTGCTGTACATCCAATGTCTGCTGTTCTCGATATTTCATGGGCGACAGGTAAGGTGATTCCGTCAGTGCCGCGTCGATCTTCTCTATCGCATTTTGACCCTCCCCGGTAATGGTGTCGGCATCTCGCCTGCATCCGATGAAGATATAGTACGGAATACTGGTACTCGGACAAGGAATGTCAGGAATGAATGCCACAAAGAAAATAATGCAATATTCCTTCAAAAGGCATGAAGATATTTGACACGGAAAAAAACAGTGCAAAAAAAGACTTACCCTCCTAGAAGATAATTCCGCTCACTTATCGACAAGACCGTACCGAAGCGATATTCAAGATAGTCTCGTCTCCCGCCATCGAGATTGACTCGATCTGCATCAAACCAGGTGCGCCAAAACATGCGGCCAACCCAGTTGACATGACGATTGAAAGTTCCTCCGATGTAATTCCTGGAAGATACATCCACAATGCTTTGAACGTAAAAGTCGCAGATACCAATCAGGCCGCCATGAGCCAGAAATCCAGTCAGCATATCAACCACACTATAAAAGTCTGGGATCATAGATAGGCTGTAGCTCATTGTGATGAGATCTGCCGATGCCGCGTTACAAGCGATGGAGCGAGCATCCTGGCAGAGCACTGTGACATTCTTCCAACCATGTTGACGGATCCGCTCATTGGCAACTTCACAGAGAGAAGGGGACAAATCAATGAGGAAGACATGTTCGAAGAAGCTCTCAATGCCCACGATTTTATCCATGATTTCAATGTTATAGCCAGTCCCACCTCCAACATCGTACCAGACAGGCTTGTGGTTCTCCCCAGATGGAGCTTTGCTTTGCAACTTGGCGACCAGAATGGCTAGCATATCCTCTCTTCCTTGAAGAAGACGTTTTCTGGTTGCATCATAAACACCAGCCTAAAGAAAAATAAGTTGGAGAAATAGTGAAATCTGCCGACCTACTTGTGCGGAATAGAAGCTTTCCAGGGCTGATTGTTGTCCAGCATCCTTCTTTGCATCATGTGGTTTAAAGAAACTGACATAGGCAAATCGAAGGTAGGGGTGTAGGCTGAGCTTCCCGAGGCTGAGCCGTTTCCCAAGACTGTAGAGAAAACAGGATAGGACAGTCACGAGGACAAAAGCACCCATGCCTATCAAGGCAATGTCAAGCTGAAAATCGCGGAAGCGCCGCCATTCAACAAGCCTGAGTGAATCCATAATGCTCTGCCTTTCGTGTACGAGCAACGAGCACAAGAAGCAAAGACAGAAGAGAGAGAAAGGCGAAGAAATTGCTTTGGACGAGCAGCGACCACAAGACCTGTTGTTTATGAATCGCAAATACGATTATCAGACTCTGTTAACTTTGACAGCCCCTGGGAACGGTAGGGCTGTAGTAGGAAGCATTCTCGACGAATCATTGGCAATGCTTCAGCCATATGATGAATTGAGTGGCAATGAGTGTTCTAAAGAGGCGGCTATTCGTTGAAACAGTAATTATCGCATGTGCGGCTTCTAAAGTCGGCGGGATCATTTCGTGAAGTCGAGATCATGGGAGAAGCCATGAAGTCGAAGGATAGTCAAACGACGAATCAGAGCAGCGAATTGGGAGCGTGCGCCATAAGGCTTGGCCAGCGATTGTCGCCAACGGAGCTCCAATTCGAGGCTAAGTTAGACAGCTCGAACAATGCGAGGGTCCTGACACACGTGCCCACAAACCAAGCATGCGAAGTGTCCCACCAGAAACACTAAGCAGTTGATCATCTGCAACCAGCAAATCTTGAAGAGAATGAATTGTTGTAAGCAAAATCCCGAACCCGTGGGGGGGGACCGCCACCAGTGGAGGCCTGTGGACCATCACGTGACTAGGAGCTGGTCGGCCGACCAGCTAATTTTGAGAGGAGCACCTGAGCGCGGGCACGTGATTCTTGTGCCAGGCGGATGTAATCTGGACCTGTATCCTGTTGTTGTTCGGGGCGGTCTTGACTATAGTCATCCGAATCGCTCACCTGTTCTAGGGGCACAGCAAAGGCATGGCATGTTTCATAGAGGTCTGCAAGCCATAGACCCACCATGGCTCTCAGCCTAATCAACTCTGGTTCATCCATGTAAGGAATACTTGCCATGCACTCATCCATTCTATTTACAATCTGATTAGCTTGATCAAGCTCCCTCAGCTTTGCAATGGATTGGGGATCTAGCTGATCAGGGCAAGGTGAGGCTAGGGCCGAGTCGGAGTTTTCATCAGAGATGGCCATAGCATAGATCCAGATGTTGAACAGGGCGAGATAGAAATCGATGGCATTGACAGATTCGGGCCAAGATTTATGATAAGGATGTCGAATAATCAGGGTTTCGTACAGACGTTTCGTATTTTCTAACCCCACAGTCGAGATGTGGATTGCTGAAGAATGTCTCTGGGCCTCTTTCCCCTGGTCTTGCCTCAGCAGTATCTCGGCAGCAATGCCCATGAAGCCTTTGTTCCTTATGGAAGCGAGTCCCGCTACCTTATCATCGTGTAGCATTAAGCCCATGGCTCTTGCAGCCCTGCGATAATCTTGTGAGAGCATACTTCGGTGGATGATGGCACTCAAAGCAGCCAGATGTTGGAGATGTAGAGATCTGGGAGTATGGGCAGGCTTCACGGTTAGAACAGCACGGTCCGGCTTGGTTTGTTTGGGAGCAGCATGTGGAAATGGGAGGGGTGGAAGGGGTTGAACCAAAGGGTGGCCAGCCACTCGGCGTTGGATGTTCTCAAGAGGAGAAAGCACAGAAGTGTATTCGAGGCTATGGATATGTTTTGGCGGATCTGCCAGCTGATGGGTTGGAGTGTCTTCTTCTCTCTCCTCGTCTTCAGGAAGCTGGTTGGATCGCTTGCGTTTATTACTTCTTGATCTCGAGGTCGAAACCTGGGGGAAACCTGGAGGCTGTGAGGATTTGAGGGGGACTGCGAAGATGGCCATGGCAGGGCATGCTTGAAAGTGTGCTTGAATAACTATGACATTAGTATCAATACGACCGTCTAATGCTTCAACTGCTAATGATACGGGAGATCGTGTTGATGGTGAGTGGTGACAAGCGATGGAGGACGAAGTGGTGAGTGAATGAAAACGTGCATTAATATGAGATGGACGTGACTTGACAAAACACGTGACCGATGCCTTGACCTCAGCCTCGAACGCTCCTTCCGTCTGGTGCTCACTTGTGCAGGTGGCTCTCCTTCCCCCCAACAACCAGTTCCACTACCACCATCACGACTTGAACATCACCATCACCAATCCAACACCTTCAACTTCAACTTCTTCCAACGTACCACCCTTCACCACCCAACGGCCGTCTCTCCTCCTTCTATCCATCTGATTCTGTATACCTTCTTCCATCTTATTTGCCTCTTTGGAAATCCCGTTTGTTTGATCTTCTACCGCTACGAACGCCAACGCCAACGCCAACTACTTAATCGGCCACCGACGTCTTGACTTTCCGCCTTGATGAATTCAATCATCATCGCCAGAAGCATCACCAGCCCTCCCTCCACTTGCTGACAACCCACTGCAATCTATCCTCGCATGCCCTCCACAAACCAACCTCCAGTTGTGCGTCCTTCTCGTCGCAGCTAGTCCCTTTTACCCGGACATGCCACCCTAAGATCCTCCCGCTGCAGTTGCGACTAGCAATTTCCCATTCCTGACTATGGGCAACAGCTCTTCAGTTCCTCGTACGCAGGTCGACGACGAACATCTACAAGAGTTCACACATACCAATAATGACACGAGACCCACTGGGAGAAGTTCCCGTCTCGCCCGAAGAAATGTCCACTCCATACGCGCCGCAGGACAACGAGCCAGTACTTTTTATGATTCCTTCCGCCGCCATCGTTCCTTCGAGTCTATGCCGAACCCTAATACTTCAGCATCTCCCGCCCCTCCCGAGAGCGAGGCCGAGTATGAGCAGGAACACAGACCTCTAGTTGGTGTTCAGGATGTCGATATGCTGGACATGTCTCCTTCTCACCACGGTGCCCGACGCCGTTCCACGATGTCCAGACTAGGTTCAAGAGTGTTGCCCGACTCAGTTGTGCGTGGCTTGCTCAGTAGCGGCGAGGAAACCGCTGCTGAAGGACGGGCCTTACGTTTGGGTAGCACACCTCCATCGATGATACATGACCGCCCGGGAAGAGACCGTCCAAGTTATGATAGCAACAACCGGTTATCCTTGACTGATTCTATATCCAGGCTGGCTGACTCTCATCCGTATGCCATTTCTCATCCACTCCCACCTGCTTTCCCTGTCATATCAGATTCCAGTTCACCATCCCAATCTGGGTCTGTCACTCCACGCATTGATACACCAACACGACTTTCTTCTCCCACCATATCCTCCCTCCGATTTCGAAACCGCTTCGGTAGAGTTAGAGACTCTATCTCACTTCCCTCCCGCATCTCCAGCCTGTTTGGCCGGTCTTCCGAACAGCTACAGTCAACCCAAGGCTCTCGAGAATCTGTCGCCAGGCCTCGTGTCACATTTGCTGACGAATCCGATCATCTTCTTCACTCATCACATCCACCCGATCATCGGCATGACACCGACGATGCTCCACACGAACTTGATGCCGTCGAACCTGAAGCGAGGACATTGCTCTCAGGCCCAAGAGTCACCTCAGGCATGAGTACTATTCGCCGGTTTCAGCCAGGATTGCGTTCTCGCTCCACCCGCCTAATTCGTCGTGGTGAACATCCACCGTTGTCGCAGGTCCTCCAGCTTGCTGCAGCGGCAATAGCCGCCCAGTTATCGGGGCACGCAAATGGTGGTCACTCCGGAGGTCGTCATTTGGGCGAGACTTTCGACGGCAGCATTCAAAATTTCGTCCAGACGCTCCAAGATGCAGCCACTGCCCAGGCTGGTGAAGCTATCGACCTGAATTCGAATGACGGCGATCTTCCTCCCGTCAACTTTATGAGAGTTTTCCAATTTCCAAATGATGAAAATGGTTCTCCCATCGCAGCCCAAGCCCAGTCAAGGGATGCCAATCAGATGGATTTGGACTCGATTACTGGGCCCGGAGAGAACGATCGTTCTGTCACCCTGGTGTTAGTGGGAGTCCGATCACTTCCGCATGGCCAGGACAGTAACAATGGTGAGAACGGACCTCTGGGTCCAAGTCTCGACACTCTGTTGAGTCTGCCTTTCCTCCCTCCCGCGAATGTCATGCGCAATGGAAGCTCTGGGGCTTTGTTCCGTCGTTCTGACGCCAGTGCTCGAGTGCGACCTAGCCATCGACGTCACTCCATGACTAACTTCAGCTTCCCTGCTCAATATGAAACACAAAGGCACCAACGTACTCGAGCGAGTGGCTCCCGAGCCTCAAACACGACTGATCAAATCTACCCCACAACTCCCGATGCGAATAGTGTGCCCAATCTCATCTCAGAAAGCCCACCAGGCCCAAATCCTCCACCATCCACTCCAGCAGACATGAGAAGTGGACAAGCTTCACCCATAAGACGACCCTCATCTGCTTCAGCTGTGCAGCCACCAAATCTTCCCGACCTGGAAGAAGACCGCACTCAAGTACCACCTGAGAATCCATCTTCACCTTCCGAGTCGTCGTTCAATATCGCTCGTCAGCGAAGACGCAGTGACTCGGAGTTCGCCCGTCGTCCAGAGCTGGGATCAGGGGCTGCAAGAAGAAATGGGATGGTAGAGCCCGACCCCCCTCCAGCTGGAGTCGGGAGGAGCTGGTTGATATACGTGGTTGGCACAAATGTATCACCTGATCATCCGGCATTCACTATGCCCAGTCTTTTCACGGATCATCCCTCCTACGAAGACATGCAGATGTTGTCAGCTCTTCTCGGACCAGTCAAGCCTCCTGTCGCCACGCAGGACGATGTAGGGGCTTCTGGTGGTCTCTTCCGTCTAATGGTTCAAGATGGTACGCTAGTTGGCTCCCTGGTTGGAGATGCGGTCGATTCAGAGGATGGCCAATCCTTGATTATCAACCTTGGTGAGCGGTGCTTGATATGTCTGTCTGATTATGTTGCTTCAGAGGAAGTGCGTCGTCTTTCAAAATGCCAGCATCGCTATCACCGTGAGTGTATTGATGAGGTAAGTTTCGAACGACTAGAATCAAGATAATGCAAAGCTAACGATTTATGCGCAGTGGCTCACTACTGGCCGAAACAGTTGTCCAATGTGCCGAGGGCAGGGTGTCCGCGAGAACGGGACCACTTCAGGCACCAGCTCAGGGACGCAGCCATCAACAACGATTTGAAATGTATTTTGAAAGGGGAACAGTCAGAGACATGGTGATAGGTTCTTGAGTCTCTTTAACGGTTGTGATCAAGAGATTTTGACTAGTCTACGACACATTAACGAATTCTCTTGTTATCGGCATCGCTTTTTGGGAATGGAACAACGGATAGTACGGTATGGCACGGAAGGCATGAATGAACGGGACAGACAGTTTTTGGCTGGGTGGGTGAATGAGTGTAGGGCTGCCTACAGGCTCCGGCGCATCTTTGGCTACCTCGATACCTGCCTACATACCCACTAAGTTAGGTCATACGCGAAAGTCTGAGCGCGAGATCATATTGCGGCGGACATGAGACACGGGAGAACTCAATGGTGGTTTTCCTTGCCTTGATTCGCTCTTCTCTTTACTCGTAAAACTCCCCCTAGGTTTGCTTCCCGGCTGTGTCCTCGAATTTTAGTGTGGGCATGGCCACTGGCATGGGTGAAATGAGCGTCTTATATACACGGTGAACGCAGGGTGAGGGGCGAGGGACAGAGAAGGCAGCCAACCAGATCACAGACGAGAACTAGTGGCCACCCGAGGCATGGATGTAGAGCTACATGTGTTTGGCAAAGGAATGTCATCGAATTTGTGGTGTTGCTCTCGCTGTCCCGAACTTCTGCATATGTAGGGTTGCGTGGTCGAGCCAGGGGTGGAAAGGGGGAAGGGGAACGGGGAAAGGGAGGGATAGGGAGAGGAATAGGAATAGGGGATGGAAAGAGACCAATATTTCGCGTGTCTTCGTTTCGCCAGCATTTTGAGGGATAGTAGCTGCATCAACTAACTGCCTGAGCTATGTGTGTGTACCTCGTAGCTCATCCGCGTGTCGCCCAGCTTCGGCAATCCCATCTCAGAGCTCAAAAACAGAGGCTGGGTCCCATGTTTTCTTCAAGACATGGAAAGGTGTTGGATTTCCGATTTCGTCAGCTATCGTCGTTTCTACCTCACTGTCTCTCGCATTGTGTGTGGACTGGCATGTTGATGTGCCCGGTTTGCTGCTTCGGATGAAGGATGCAAATCGCATGTTTTGAACGTTGTTTGTAGAAGCGAGCCCAACGTCTCTGGAATCTGGACATGTATCCCAAGCGATCCTACGATTTCATTCGGGAGCCGAGCCTCTCGAGACCGCTTTTTCTGTCGTGGCCACGCCTTTCAGGTTTGATCATGCAGGCTGGAATCCTCGCCCGGGGTCGTAGTGGTTTTGTTCTTTGTCTTGGGGGTTTGAGCGACAGCACCGTTCTTTTGATTTGTCTTCTTGGTGGCACTCTTGGTGACCTTGGCAGCTTCGACTTTGAATGGTGGGCTACCGCCATCAGCGAACAGCTTCTTCCGCAAGGCACACCATACGGCGGCGGCGACCTTGTCGTTCTTGAGCCCTAGTGTTGCGGCCATGGCGACGTAATCGATCTGGGTTGACAGTGTATCAGATCGGGCTGCTGGTCATGCGACGGCATCAAAACAGGAGAGCTGCTGGGGGGATTGGACTGACCTTGATCTCACCGCTGCGTAGGTTTTGAAGGACTGCCACCGCTGTCTCTGTTTCACGGGGTGTTAGCCTAACAGCTGAAGGCTTTGGCGCAGACATTCTTGTGTCTGTCGTGGGTTGCTAGTTAGTTGTTTGGCTTTCGTGGGAAGGTTTGGCTAGGTTTTCTAATTCTGTAGAGGGACAATGCCCGGGTTGAAATATCGCGAAGGACTTCACCTCCATAAGTGAGGTTCATGTGAAAGGGAAGTCGGGGTGAGTGGGAAGTCAGGTGGCATTGAGTGAAGAGAGAACTTGAAAGAGCGACTTCTATGATCTGGAACCCACCTGCTGTGTTGTATCTGATCTGTATATACGACTCACCTGAACGCTCGAGGACATGGATTGGAGCAAGTGTTAGCACAGAAGTTGAGCAAGATCGGATAATCTCTATCTTGCTTTCAGGTTTGTCCCATGGTCACCAGGTGGGAGGGCATGCAATGTACTTGGTGGGGAAGCCAGCCGTTTGGTAAGGGCCGAAGCAGCACCGCGTCAAAGGCAGATGTACGGAGTATCCGTACAGGTCTTGAGGTAGACGTTCCAGGTCACCAGCACATCCACATAATCAAGGGCTGGATACGGAGCACCCGGACCGCTCTCATTCATGCAGTCCTCCATCGCCCGGGATCTAAGGCAGCTTTGATCAAAGTCAAGTCACAGGCATTCCGTATGGAGCAGCTGGCATCCCCCGAAGGCGAGCTAAGGATGGTCCCTCAGGCCGAGGACCGGGATTTTCTTGCCAATCATTCAGCAGTCTTACATAGAACGTGTTGTTCTTCTGTGCTACAAACAAGGGTAAATCGCGGCACATGGACGGCATGCCTTGGAAGCTGGGGGCTTTATTGTGTCCAGTGGCCAAAGTCAGCGGTTGGCTTCTGTCCCTGTTTCCAGAGGACGGCCGGGGTATGATAATCCATGAATCTGGAGCTCTGCTTTAAGTCTGGTATACGGATACCTGGTCCATATAGGGGACATATGGGGACATATGGGGACATATACGGATACTTACTCGTAGGCTCTACTCATAGCGTTCTCACAGTCTCCATGCAATCAAAGATGATGCGAGCGACGTTGACCAACCCACATTCAATGACATGGAATGCCGTCCATGTTGCTAATGTCCGGCGGCATGCGAAATCTTGGGTGCAGACCAGGGTAGGGTGTCCCTAATCGAGAAAGCGAGTAATGTGTAGCTCTGATCATTTGACACAAGATTCCAACGCAGATGAACTCAGATCTGCCCTGGTCCCAAATGAGTTAGTATTCGTACGCCTGTAGGACTTCCTCAGTAGTATTAGTTACCTAGTAGTACGAATGTCACACTCGTATCTCAAGCAAATAGCCAGTCCGTTGGTGGAAGTTTCCACCATCCATTACAACTTCTGGGTATGGTTCACGAGTACGAGCCTGGACCGCACCAGT
Source organism: Exophiala aquamarina CBS 119918 (assembly GCF_000709125.1). Classification (NCBI taxonomy): domain Eukaryota; kingdom Fungi; phylum Ascomycota; class Eurotiomycetes; order Chaetothyriales; family Herpotrichiellaceae; genus Exophiala; species Exophiala aquamarina. The sequence goes on from NW_013550585.1 coordinate 350,343, forward strand.
CCATGAACATGGTCATTGCTTCTTCCAACCATCTGATATGTCACCTATGCAGCCCCAGAGAGAGCTTTATCACGTCATGCAGAGCGTGTGTCCTTGCCATTTATAGGCAGTGCTCACTTATCCAGGGCAGCGAGGACCGAGTAGACACAGCACATACGAATAATGGCGTCCACTTCCAGATTTCCGGGGGGGGGGAGGGGCGGGCCCTTCTTGAGAATCCCCCAGCTTGATGCCTGGGCCGTGGCTGCTTATTCGTTACCTATCTCTTGTCTTCCCGCCACCATGTTCACAGGGTCCTCTCTCTCTTCCGAAATTCCCTATCAGGGTTGATTACGGGGTACGGAGTAAACTCAGCGACGCTACCATTCTCTTGGTCCCTGTGAAAGACTAACTACTCGAGGGATGTATATCGTACCTACAGTAATGTTTCATCGACACGACCCAGTTTTTCGTCCTGCGTCTCTAGGGCATCCTGCGTGGTCCGGTACGAAATCTCGGGATCGCCGACTGAGGTGTCGAGAAAACTTGAGCCAGTCCTATTCCACCTTCAGGGCTCTGGAGCTCAAACTGAGTTTGCATGAGAGCCTCTGGTTAGACAGCCCTGAGTCCACTCGAGTCCCCACCACTAGGGAAAGCTCCAAAGCTCGAGCGTGGAGAGCAGGATCTGCGGCAAGGGTAGAGCCCAACAACACAACGAGCTAAAGGTGCTTCTTAAGGTTGCGAGGCCCGTTGGCGCCCCGGGGATGATGTCCATTGGGCGCAAACTGCATCATCACCGATCAATTATCGGCGCCCTGGCGCACTAAGCACCGTTCTATTTGATAGTTCGACTATGGTTGAATGCCTGGGCTTGCGCATCTCTCCAGCTACAATAGGGACGAATCAGTCAACAAGGACTTACGGAACAGAACCCTAATCTGGACGCCCTGAAAGCCTGTGTCGCCCGTTCCCCGCCGCTCCGAACGGCCGTGCGGGTCGTTGTCAATATCACCACACACCCACAATGCAAGGCAACAGTCTTTGGGAGGATCCTGTCAAGCCTGTCAGAGTTCATCTAACTTGTGCTATGGAGGAGTTGAAGCTGTGTTGGATGATAGTGCAATTTGCCCAATGATTGATGGGTACCTTGTTCATCTCGAAACCCACATGGCTCCATGGAGACGTCGAAACTACGAGTAACCAAGAACATTCTGCTGCAACGGCGGGAATGGTGTTCTTGGAGAACTTGCGAAGTAATACACCACCTTGGTTTGGAATTGGCATTGACATGCTAGCTAGCATGGGCTGGTGCATAGGTTCGCCGTTGGCTGGATTACCACTGCCGGATGCCTCGCAACCTAATAAGGGCCCTGGATTAACTGGACGAACGTTATAGGTATTGACTTCACATCATCTGCGATGATCACGACCACATGGCGTGGATTGCCGCACTACCTCGAGCTTTAACCGGCGCCAGTACTACGCCACCGATGCAACCTGGAACGTGGGTTGCGAACCTCAGTAACTTGGTGGACCAGTTTTGCGGACCGAGCAACGTGGCTTTAGCTTTGGCTGCTGGGGCTCGAAGCAACCCCCAAATTGGCCCCCCGAGGCTCGCAGTTTAAAGTCCGGAGAAACTCCCTGGCCTGGTACGAGGTGGGCAGGAGGCCAGGCTAAAGCCATGCGGTGTCTGATTGTATCTACATACTCTGCGCGAGAAAGGGGTCGAATAAGCCCCGACTGATTTTTAGAGGCAAAAGACTAGAAAGAGCCCGAGTACCTGGTCTAGCGCCCTTCTAGTAGAACCCAAACCATCTACTTGCGAGCAGGTGCACGGAGTACTCGGAATCATGAGAACTGATCGAGAAAAAATAATGCTGGAGGAGGACATGAGTGGGCGTTGTTTGAGCCCTAGCCCTGATCTAACTGCTGCAACATAGCGCATGAAGGATCATGTGTAAACAAAGTGATGACATCTTCGTAACCCGCATGGCTCATGTGGTGGGAAGCTGGGGAAGCAATCCTCTGCTGAATCCAGCTTTTGACAGCAGATATAGAGCTACTCGTAATTTCCTGCGTCCCGTAATTCGAGCCCAGCCTAGCACAGTCATTATTACATGCACTCCCTGGGAACAAACTATCCACCGCCGGGTTTCCATGGAGCACCATGTCTTGGTTCTTGCAAGATAGACAACTTTGTGCTCCGTGTCTGACTGATCCTAAGCCCGTTAAACACTGCCCATAGTGGACTGGTGCCGGATTTGATGATCCTGGCTATCCGTGCCGCAAAATGTCCCTTGGGTGTTGCAAACATCCAAGACGTTTGGATTCGAAAAACTCAAAAAATTCTTCCAAAGGCTTAGCCATTTTCATCATCGCCTCAAATGAGATTGTTCGGAAACAAGAAAATAAATTGACCGGCTACGGAGTACAAGGGAAAAAAACACCTTGCGACAAGGCTCTGTCTAATGGCCGTATTTCAACGAGAAATTGGAGTCCATCCATTTCAGATCAGACCAGATCATGATAACAACTCTCTACAAGGGTCTGATCCAAGAGGGAGCCTCCCGAAGACGTCGCGGGCGCCAACAGTGGCAATACTTTCAGAGTGGAGTTTCAAGGTGGGCATACGAGGAATATCCCGTAAATCTGGCTCGAGTTTCGAGTCTCAAGCAGTCTTCCGGTGGCTCTTTAGATCTCTATTAGCCCTCTTAACTACGAGGTCGGCCGGCCTCTGGTGTGTCGATCGACACTGGGGATCGACTTATTGACTCCGACCCACCCCTGGCCAACAGCGCCTAGGTCTGACGACACTATTATGGGAGTAGCTGCTCGGACCCTAGTCGTGCCCAAGGATCACTCATCTGGTATAGCGTTTTGGCCAAATCCACTCGTTTTTTTCGGCATCGGCCCCCAGGAAACCCAAACCAAGCCGGACCAACGAGTCTCCCTTCGCCTTTGGCCTCTTTACCTTTTTCATATTTGTCCCAGAACCACAATCATTTGTGATACAATCGCAATCTGTGTCTCTGTTTTGGGAGCGTGGGAACGTGTGCACCTTCACGCTGTACCGCATGCGTTCCTCTAATTTCAACAGAACCCACGCGCACGGTCGATAGCGCCTCTTCTCTCGGGCTAAGAGTTAGTTTTGAGGGAAATCTCGGCATCCTCGCGATTAATACTGACGGCTGTACCCCATTGCAAGGGCCATTAATCTGTATCTGGGATTCACAGATTAAGATATTTCCCCCTGGTCGTCGCATCAATATTGATTGAGTCAATTCGTACCTCTCACTCATCTTACAAGAAGCACTAGACCTTGTGTCGCCATTGGGACTTAATTCAGCCTCGTTCGAATTATAATTCTCCCTTGACACTCAGCAGTCTCAGACTTGACGACGCCCTACATTCGTCGGAATACGCCACATAGGGACAGGCCATCGGGATTATTGTTAACGTAGGTCGCTGTGGATTGACAACATCACAATTTCGCTTCTGAAGCAGGCAAGCAGATCTGAATCTCGCCGAGGAACAGGGCGTTCCCTCATCCATATCGTCACCCCATCGTCACTCCTTTGTTCCTTTGTCATCAGGTACATTGCTTAGCTCAGGGTATCGTTGGTTACACCGGTCTGGTTAAAGATAGTCGTGCAGACCATAGCAGCCCGCCCAACCAGTTGCGTGAACCACCTTCCTATTGGGAAGTCTCACGAACCGTTCGACCAGTCCTATCACGCCGTACGAGTACAAGGAGCTACTCAGTTGAATAGTTCCTGGAACTTGACAACGGCGGTAGTTCCGATACCGACCTCACGGCCTGATCTAACTCCAAGCCAACTCGTGCGACGAAAACCTAGTTGGGGCTGCGGTGGCAGTGGCTCGTGGCGGAATGAGTGGATTGTACAGTCATGGCATGAATGCGCCGGAAGTGCCAGGTTCCAATATGATGGATCCTGGTTATCCTGTCTATGATGCAGGCTTCGCAGCGCCGTATCCCAGACTCTCTGGTCCGCCAACCCACTTCGATGGAGTCGCGTTCTGGTACAACCCAAGCAACAACAACCAACTGTATGACCGAGATCCCACCCATTTCAACAGCCGTGGTGTCGCTCTTCCAGCCACCGCTATGGAGGCAGCTGCGATCAAGCACCGGCGAACAAGGAGTGGTTGCTTCACATGCCGAAGTAGGAGAGTCAAGGTGGATATTCTTGTCTGCAATTTGATGGCTATTTCACTAACAACAGCGACAGTGTGATGAAACCAGGCCTATATGTGACAGTACGTTTGTTGATGTCCCTCCAAGCTAAACTTGACTAACATACCCATTAGGATGCAAAAAGGGCAATCGCGAGTGCGAATTTCCTCAAGCTTCGACTTCTTCCAAACGATCTAAAAACTCGGACAGTCGGAGTCCTAAAGATCAGACGACAAGGAATGAAAACAAAAATGAAACTGGCTCATCCCTACCCACGATCAAGGATGAAAGCGAAGAAGATGAGGACATGGAATCTTCAGATACCGCAGGTCGGCCACCACTAGGGCCATTGCGAGCCGACAGCACACAGTCTACCGAATCGACAATAGACACCAAACCACACATAGGCATGTCTCCTACAGGTAGGGAGCAAGCCAGCCCCCAATCGACAGACATGTCAGATAATCGTTCCCGAGACGAGACCCCGGCTTCATCGTTACGGACGGTGACAAATTCAGCCGAGATGCAGGCCATTCATGCGAAAATAAAGACCCTGAAGCCCGATCTTCAGAAATACCTACAATTTCAGCAAGACTACATGACTTTCTACCATTACTTCTATAAGCTCGACCCGACAGACTTTGTTCACTGTGAGTTCATCGACCTTGCCCTCAATTACGAGCCGTTGCTCTACGCCGTGGTTGGGTTTGCTGCTTATCACTACGAATTGCGACGACCAAATCCCAAGCTATCACATTTCTTAGGATACCATTCTCGCTCGCTTTCTATGCTCAGGAAATCACTAGAGAAAAGCTCAAAAGTTACCGAGGCGACGATTTTGACGGTTTTACAACTTGCCACGTTCGAGGAATATATTGGTGACTGGGTCAATCTTGTGGGCCATCATCGTGCTGCTCATACAATGCTTAAGGACCTTTTCACTCCCGAAACTATCAACGAGACTGATCTTGGGAGGCGTATTTTCAGCTGGTATGCACGTTTAGATGTCGTCGTTGGACTGATGGCAGGCAACAAGACGAAATTAGAAAGACCGTGGTTCGAAGCGAACGAAAAGTGGTACTTCGAGCAGATGAATACGGCCGCAGAGAGTGAAACAGACATCCAGGACACATTTGCATACCTTGTCGCAACAAACCGTCTGATCGGCATGGATATGGCAGCATTGTACGCCAAGCTACCCAATCGCGAAATCGGGGTCGAAGACTTTCATGCTGAAAACGCCAAAATTGCTTCTAGAGTCAACGACATGAAGCTTTTGGTGGAGTCGAAAAATAACGCACTCTACCGGGTGCAAGAATTCCCACAGGAGAAAGTCCATCCTCTGAACGAGACCGACATTGTCAACCCCTACATTCCCGGCGGATTATTCACAGGTCCACTGTGGCCGCTGAATCATATGTGGCTCGACTGGTACGGGATCGAGCAGATGCGGACGTACCAAGTTGCGGCCCTGTTTCAGAACCCGATGCCGCCTGAACTTGAACAAATGAGTCTTGAAGAATGTCGAATCTATGAAGCGATTGACCGGTGGCCAGAATCGCCGAATGGTGCCATCCTAGGCGCACACGCGACACTGGGCCTGGCTCTAGTTTTCCTGCGTAAAGACGAAAAGCACACCATGTGGGCGAGAAGGAAAGTCGCGGAGGTAGAAAGACAAGGCTACATATTTCCAGCCACCTTCCGACGCAAAATGGCGGAAATGTGGGGGCTGACCACTGAACAAGTCGGCGAGGAAGAGTCAGTGGAGAACTGGTGGTTACCCAATGACGAAGGCAACAGTGCGATGCTCAAAGAACTGCGCCGAGTGGTTGTTGAGAGGCATGAAAACGACCCGTTGAGCATGGAGTCGCTTGCCAGCGTTCGCGATCTCAAGGCTATATTCGCCAAGTTGGACATCCGAACAAAGGGGACGACGAAACCAGGCTCGACCACCACTGACAGCCTCAGCCCACGCAGCGACGCAAGCGCTCCTAATAGCGATCGAGGAAGCAACGCCAGTTTCAGCCCGACGAACGCCAGCTTCTCTGACGCACGCAGTAGCAGCACCACAGGATTTGGGCCCGAACCCAGCACCCAAAGGAGACAGCCAAAACGAGCCAATTCACGACCTTGACCGGTCGGATCAAAGTGGCACGAAAACAACACTTACGAGTCAAACCAACAAATTTATGTAATTGATATTGGCTCCATTGCAACTAAGCAAAGCTTGAAGAACGTAACGAACATGCCATGAACGGTACGAACGAAGACTAGCGATGAAACGCTTGAACGAGCTCCACTGGCACGCAAGTGCTGGCTCATGAAACACATTACTCCAAAGCCATCCGATCCTCGATGGCCTCGGGCACAAGAGGACATTGTGTGTCCCCTCATTCCCATTCTCCCTTAGCGACCCATTTCATGTGAGAAATATGTCTCCTGGAATCTAATTCGACCCAAATTGCGCCAGACATACTCTGTACTGGCGAAAGTCAAACGACCCAAAATTCCGGATACAATACCAATCTTCACACATGGATCAAGTACTTCTGGAAGTACCCCTCGCGCTTTATCCCTAACTTCTACTATACTATTCTGTGTAAATACATTCCATTCAATTGACAAATTGACATGTTGTTGCGCCACCGCGAGCCACTGGAATTTATCTTTTCGCTCATCTTTCGCCAGAATTCGCTCGCCGCTTGACCATTATTGTTACTACATAGTACCTGATGATTATTTCAGCGCAGATTTCCTGTGCAACAGAATCGCCAGCTGGTCGCAGGCTCACTGGTCAATTCTTTCCTTTCTCCCTTCGTCTTCCTCCTGCTATATAGCCAGAGACCACAGAATAAAAGCCCTCCCCTCGCTTGTGGGGGCGTACTGTATTGTGTTATTTATTCTAGAGAACTCTCTATAGCCATCCTTACTAATGACACTTTGATCGTCTGCGGTTCGGGTTTTCGTTCTGTGTCCTGCTTCAAAGCAAATTTCTGAAGCCTGAGGACTCAACGTGGACGAAAAGACTGGGTATAGTAATAGACACGTGAAGTTTCCACTTTGCCTCTAAAAACAAACCTCTCAGTGCTCAGTCAGGTGCCTCCTTGTCCTTGCTTGCTTCGACAGCGACGTGCTTAGCAGCTGGACAGTCCACGTGGCTTAGTCGAACGGGGTTCCAGTGCTACGCTCCTTAGACCTCAACAATGTCATGCCCTCCCTAGTGCTAGATACTCATACTGCGCTACCCCTGGTCTGGTCTACGCTTAATCTACCGTAAATTTCGACGCCAGGTAAGAACAAGGAGGTGGATAGCTAGGCAAGGCAGTCGCGCAGGGAGGCACGCAGGCACTATCGGTACGTAGGAAGCTCGGAGGGTGGCAATCTGACTGAGATACTCCCGTACTCGGTAGGTACCTAGATATGGAGGACTTACTCGTACAGTAGTGAAGTACCAAGCAGGCAGGCGTCCTACTCAAAACTTGGGCAGTAGTGCATGCCACCAGTCTGTTATGCATCCCCCTGTTGTTGCTGTTGGTCTACGTAGTGTATGCGTATGTCTCTTGTAATATACGAAGAACAAACGGATGAATGAGCCAATCTATCCACTCCCCTCCCGTCGGCGATTGCACTTGTATAGACAGTACGTTATCCTCTGGGGGAGCCGCAAAAGGAGGAAATTTGTGTTTCACCATAGAAGAGTCAGTCAACCGCTAGTGTGAGGCCTCAGTAAGTTGTTGGGTTTTTCACGCCCCCACCGTTCGTCATGGTCCAAGGGGAGGGGGCTGCCTGTTTGGACCTGTCTCTACCACGGAGTGCTGATAACACAGCTCACGAGTCAGTGAACTGGGGTACTCTGTATGTACTCCTTACGAGTACGGGTAACTACACTTGCACCTCCATGGATGGACCCATACCGCGGGATACCATGGAGCTGGCTGGCATAGGCTGGACAGCACCCCCTGCAACCAGGCTAAGCACGGCCTGTCGTTGGGTATGGAGCAGGGGAGGTTTCGATAGAGACATCTCGCCTGAATCATGTGTGATTGACAATTGTGTCTCCCATTCGCCAGTCAGGCCGACGGATCATTTCTCCATCTTTTCAAGGGGGATGCCGCACAAGCAAAAGACGGTTTGATCTACCTAATTTTAGAATAGTGCCCGCTTGATTTTGCGTGTGCGTTGGCGTTGTTACCCAGTTCGTTCCAACCTTCAAGCACGGGTTTGAGCCGGTTTGTATGTAGTTGTGTTACGAGTATTGGATGCAGTACCGGTGATTGGGGGATGAGAGTTTCCAGTCCCGCAAAAGCGGCACCGCTATGGATACTCTGTTGCTAGACTTGCTCCATATAATCCGTAAAGGGCGAGTTGATGGAGAAACGATAGTGATTTACGTACTGTACGAGTAGGGCAATGAGGATATCTAGAGAGACCCGATGTCACAAGTAAGGGTTTGGGAAAACCTCTGGCTATCAAGTCATTCATCGAGAGGCAGGTTGAATGCTCGAGATGTGTCTCGCAGATATGCTAGGAGTATCCGCGGTGTACTCGTGGGCTTCCTCCCTCCCGAAATAGTCCTTAGCACCAAGCCAGCCACCTTTGGTAGGTAGTGTCTTGCTAGATCCTACAGCAAGTCACCTATATCAAACTGTGAGAGGCATTTGCCACTATCCGTATCTAGCTCGGGGGGAGGGAGAAAAGCATTTCCATCACGGTGATCAACCAGTCATTGGGATTGTGAATTTGTGACAGCCTGTTGCCGGGAATCATGTCCTCCGACCGGAGGGACGAACCCTCCCCTGGAATTCAATGCCAAAGATAGGTTGTTGGTGCATTTTCCCATCAGGTGCTAGCAGACGCGCAGGCCAAGATGCTTGTCCCCTTGACTACCGCCGCTATTGATGTCAGGCCTGTGCAGATGGGGAACTATGAGGAGCTAGCCCTGGAAGGAGTATTAGGGTGAAATCAGCGTATCAAGGCATACTCGTAGAAGTTGGCACACCAAGACGTAAACGGCTCCAGATCCGAAACTTGTTTCGAAGCAGTCTGGGACGCCTGTTCCACGTGGCCAAAAAAGAAGAGCTCTTGTTGGACTCCCGTATTAGTAGAAACAAGTCAAGTTCTGTTGCTGATATCCTTTTGCTTCAGGGGTACTCCTTGTTCCGGTTCTGCATGTTCGTTGAGCCGCATCTAGTTTTTCAATAATTGATTTATCGAATCCCCAACCGTGCAGCCAATGATGCCCAGTTGCGCGCTGCTGGTCTTTCTTCCTCAACGGCTCCATATCAGAATTATGCATTATACTTAATCCAGACTGTGAACGCGTATCCGTACTCCGTACTCGTTCCTGGACAGGATACCTGGAGAGCCCTGAGCAGAGAACCCCACATCGTGGCCCGCTGAATTCTTAGCTGCAGATCAGGGAGCCGGATAATGTACGATCGTAGCCTAGACTCAAAGCCTACGATACCGTACCTCTCCGTGATCAGCCGTGCCTTGGAGAGGAAAGTCACTAGTCACATTCTTCTGTCAGAAGTCTCCAGTGTACAAGCACATGCTCCGACACTGGAACTAGATGGAACAACGCCTGGGCGCATTATGGAACTTCCCGGTCGATGAACTCGGCGATACGGACCAATGCTCATTGCGCTGCAGTGCGGCATTTGGATCTGCATGTAGTTGAATTGGTCTGCGGGGTTTGAGCCTCGCGCCCAGATAAGGCCATCCCTTGGAAGATTTAATAACTCTCGCCATCATCAGCGGATCCTGTCTTTGGCAGAAAAATAGTTTTTAGCCAGAACGAGGCAGACAGAGGTGCTGTATGGAGTACACAAATGACCATAATGATAGGTGCATCGTCCACAGGTTGACTCCTAGTCTCACATTGTACTCCGTACTCCGTACCAACACTGGCACTGGGGTGAACGTCCTTTATCCTTAGCTTTGTCATGGCCGTTAACGTGGTGCACCAATTTAGAACCCTAGTCACTCGAGAGGCAGGGGTTCGCTAGTTATCGGCAATAAGACCACTAGCCGCAGAATTATGCAGCGTTGCCCTCCCTGTCAAAGGCTGTCGAGTCAAATGGCATTGTGCTATTGGCCTGAACCTCAAGGTCTCAGCGTGAACACCGCAAGCTTTGCAGTTACTAGTGCCTTTCGGAGAACGAAAGGGTTCTGCTAATGCTGACGGTGACTGAATGCGCATGGTCAGGCCGGTTGACTATCCCCAAGATAGCCACAATCAAGACGCCCTTTCGAATGCCTCTGCTGCATTGATTCTGCCGTGCGATTGCTATGGTTGGACTACTAGCCCAGCAACCACTCTTTGTGATTGAGATAGAATTGCGAATTGGAACTCGATTTTCCTGTTTTGGCGCGGAGGCTCGTTCTCCATGAGTCCAAGCCACACGATGTGTTCCATCAAAAATCCCACATGGTCGGCTGATCCCTCATGCATGGACTTCTAAACTGGCGAAAATTGGACAACATTGTGGAGTAGCTTGAAGAAGCGCAAGTGGACTCTGGAGAGCGCTCGAGGCTGTAAAACCCACCTTTCTGGCCCTATCACATTCGACAAAGCTCTATCCTTGTGGGAATAGCATCCTAGAATGTTCAATAACTATCACGCAGGGAAAAGCCTAAGATAGTCCTTGTGAAACTGTCAAAATTGTGCAAGTCACATGCCATAGGCCCGTCCGTTTGGTGTAAGGTGATCGAATGCCAATGGGCATCAACCCCGTACATTATCCCTAAATCATGTGGCTTGCTGAAAGTATTAGTCGTCTTTCTCAATTGGTCCGGGTCTGTTGCGTCACGTAACGGCTGCACCAGGACAGCTAGTGCCGGAGACATTGTTCTGTAGGCAGTGTCATCCGAGGACCGCAGCCATTGCTGAGAACTGTTGCTGGCCGTGTCGATCTCGCAAATGGCAGCCCGTTCGCAATGGCTCGATGTGGGAGGCTCGAGTAATGCATGGTTTTACAGAGTCTAGCAAAATCAGTCTGAACTGCTAAGCCATTGAGCGATGTTGCAAATGGCATGCTGAATCTGCTTCGGCACGTAGAGGCTCGTAGTTGTTTACATCACGAACTTGATCGCTCTTGAGGCAAGCCGGCATATGCAGCAGATGGCCTCGTCGATCCCTCACGAATTTGGCGTATAATGCTGCTGAACAGGACACAGCCAGTAGAGAGACTAATGCTGGATAACAGAATTGCTGTGGCCTCGGGAATACGATTGTCATCGCAAAAGCGCATAGCTCGAAGAAATTCTGGAGCGCTGCTTCAACTGAGGAAAATGAGCCTCGCTGCGACGGTAAGGTAGACTCTTGAATGATTAATTGAGCACAAAGATCGAATGACCAAAGGCCCAGGCGTGAAAGAATGACGGTAATGATGAAAAGGGGCAGTGATGCCTGACCGAGACCGACAAGCCCAGTCCAAAGGAGAAAGACAGCAGGGCTGAGTGTAATTGCTTGCCACGACAAAAACCATATGCCAGCTCGTACAGGACCGATTCTGGACATGATAATCGGTGCTATCCAGGTAGCGGAGAGTTCTGATATGGTCGAAGCAGTCCGCATCAGTCCAATCGCGCCGGGTGTGATTTCCGGAGCCGGTAATGCCAGTAAGAAAGTGACCATCTGACCTGAGAACGATAATACCGTCAAGTACAGTATTGAGAGAGCGAGAGAAGGCAGGAAGCCAGCTTGGGCTGTGTAACTAATTAGAGGCGTCCCTAAGGAGTTCAAGAACCTTCGAGGTGGAATCCAACGTAGCTGTGCCGATTCATCACAATTATCAGAGACAGGTCCCTCTTGCACAACATCATTGATGGCTGCATGAGCCGAAGACTCTTTGCGGAGGGATGGTACCGTGCGAAAGACCTTCTCGATGAACCAGTACTCGACAAAGACAGATACAGCATTAACAGCCAAGGTCGCCCACACCGCATTCATAGCTGACCAAGAGTGCAGAAGCGCAATGCCAAGAGGGGACAATAGCTTGCAGAAGAGATCAATCCTTCGCATTTGAGCATTGAGCTTTTGAAGCATACCGTCATCCTCGGCTGCGATGACAACGACCCAATCCCGCTCAATGGCAACGGTGTTCATAACAGCAAAGACTTTCTCGAAACAAGCGAGGATGACCAGGAGAGCGAAGATGAGCAGCGCAAAATAGTCTGCCAGCCTCACATTGTTTGATTGAAGCGAAATTGAAAATAAACCACAAGAGAGCATGACTGCAATCCTCTGGCCGACTATGGAGATTCGAACAACATCAAGTCGGTTAGCAGTATCGATGAACGCACCGATTTTCGACGAGAAGACAATAGCGGCCAAAGCGCGAACCAAGGCATAAACAGACATGGGGAGCAGTGTCCCGGGATAGATGCTCGATAGGAATAGGATAGCGCCGAATTCGAAGCCTCTAGAGTTCCACATTGATAGGAAATGTGAAATGTAGAGAGAAGAGGCCATTATGCCGGTTGTACTGACGACAGGTGAAAGGTCCATGGCTTTTGCCCACAGCTTGAAAGCGACCTGTACTTGAGAATGCTTAAGCGGGGCAGCACGACTTTTATACTGATATATGAATATGTGTGATGACGCCAATCAGATGAGGGCCAGTCCGAGACGTTAATCTGTTCTCAGTGCATCAGGCCTACGCATAGGACAGCAATTACCGAAAGCAGATGCCCATGCCCACCGCGTATGATTTCAAATGCATTCAGGAGTAATGCTGAAGGAGGCTGCAATGCAAGATACGCAGAATAGACGGGTGATGTTGATTGTGGCACGTGACAGGACTGACCCGCGGAAAAACGATAGACCGGACACCGAAAGAATGATGCAACCTGGAACATGAAAAGAGGACAGACGCAGCCGCAGCCGCAGACGCAGACGCGTTCCTGGATGGATCAGCCCTACCAACAGTTGACCACAGGAGAACATTGACAGCTGCCTCCCATTCTGCTGCGTCCAAGAATCAATTCATTCTAATTGTTGTACCGTGTCCTTCTCATTCACCCTGCTTCGAGGGAAATCCTACCACTCCAACCAGCACAACAGAGATTCAAGTGGCCAACAACCTGCACATGAGACTACCGCAATAATGGCTAGCGGCTCGTCTGATAATCCCTACGATGATGACCACGCTGTCCTTGATGATGATTTTCTTGATGCCGGTAGGTGGTACATGGGATATTGTCCTGAGAGTCATCGCTGACCGGGACTTAGAAGTTGAGCCGGATGAGCCCTCTTACGGCACATCCGACCGGACACCCTTGACCGGCAACATCCAATCTTCTTCGCAGACGCCGATCAACCAAGGCTATTTGACTTCTCGGATCCCAGGCGAAGACAGAAGAGCTCCACAGAACACGATCGACGAGAGCGTATGGGAGACGGTGTCGCGAGATCTGCTCGCAGTGTGGGAAAAGATGAAGCAAGTGCTCTGGCCCAAATACCTTCTTGGTGGTATCCTACAAAGGCAGGGAGCAGGTATAGGCGATGCAGAAAGCCAAGGGTTCGGACGTGACCTGCGCGGATTGGTAGGAAGATGGCCAGATGCAGATGGCATTCTTCAAGGGGGCATGAGCGATGGTCTACGAGATTGGGACCTATGGTAAGTGGGACACTGACACTGGGTCGAGGATGAGCCTCAGACTAGTATCTAACGTGCGGACAGGGGCCCTCTCATTTTCTGCCTACTTCTCAGTATGTTCCTGTCGCTGGGGGCTCCGGCCAGCCAGAGTGATCTGGTATTCTCAGGGGTATTCTCGCTGGTATGGATCGGTGAGGCTGTGGTCACCCTTCAGATCAAGTTGCTAGGAGGCAACATGTATGTACCCCTCCAGGATACGTTGACATGGCGCTGACCTGTGCTAGATCCTTCATGCAATCTGTCTCGATTATCGGCTACACATTGTTTCCGTTGACGATAGCAGCACTCCTCAGCGCTGTTGGCCTGCCGACTATTGCGCGAATACCGGTGTATGTCGTCCTAGTTGCCTGGTCTCTGGCGGCCGGAGTGAGTATTCTGGGAGGATCGGGCGTGGTCAAAAACCGGGTGGCACTGAGTGTATATCCTCTCTTCGTCTTCTATGTTGGGCTAGGGTGCCTGTGTTTTATCAGCTAAGGCCAGAATTGAAGACGAAGACGAAGAAGATGCAACGATGAAATTGGAGTCGTAATGACTGTCACTATTTCTGATCCTGTAATTTAGACAAGCAACCAGTGTTGATATCACATCGGGATATGAGTGGTCTTTTTTTTCTCATGATTCACTGCCTTTTCATTCTTAGAGACTGCTGTACGGCTACCCGTGATATTCCACGAGTATTAAGTTACTACTCCGTCCGCCGTACCAAGGAACGACATCAGGTGGGGCAGAGTTGGGTATTGGGTATTGGATATTGGGCATTGGGTGATGATCAGACTCGATTCATTAATATTGTGCGGAGGGCAGAACCGAACCGCCTCTCCTCCATCGTGCGTCCTCCGTACCTCAGGCCTCAGGCTCAGGCTCGTAACCCACCCACCACCCACTCACAACCACTCGGTGCACCCAATCAACCCACAAACGCCTCGTATCGCTCTTCGCTCTATTGACATCTACTTCGTACTGATACATTCCACGCCACACTGGCATCCGACAAGGCCAAGTATTATCCGGATTCATCACCACAAAGTCAACTCGCGATTGACTGCACTGTGTGCTGTAATCCATTGTTATCTCCACCCTCCGACTGCGTCCATCTCTGCAATCTCTGTCTCTCTATCTTTGCCCTCTCCCCGCTCCCCTCTTGCCAGACCAGCGACTTCTACCTCAGATCCCGTCAAGACTATCACCTCCCTGCATCTATCCTATTCATCGAAGTGGGCACGGGAGAAGAGAAGGCGCAACAATAACGACAGGGCGCACGGTGAGCTAGAAGCCTTTTGGCTAGATTCGACAGAGACAGAGACAGACAACTGACCAGTCCCCAAGTCGAAATCATCCCCCTACACCTGTGCGCAGGCGCAATCAACCTTGCCAGAGCAACGCCCCTGGTGGCAGCAATCTACGCTGATTTCGATCTATCGAGCCAGCCAACAATTTGTGACTCGGGGTGTCAGGGTCCCTGGCTGAGCACCTGTCGAGATGTCAGACCAGACCGGGCATGGAAAGCCTCTTGATACTTCAGCTTCCTCAAACGATACCCTAGTGCGCGATCAATCGCCCCAGGCAGGAAGTTCTGATGGCGAAGGTGGGGAAAGAAGTGCACGCGAGAAACTCAAGAAAACCTCGATCGCTGGCCTTGTTCAAAAGGTGAAGGAAACCCAAGGCGAAGGCAAAGACGCCGGCTTTGTTGTCCAGATCGAATCGAGCGATCCACCTACAGAGAATGGAAGTAGAGGCCGGCCGTCCAAGAAACGGTCGTTTGAAGATCTACAGCATGATGACTCTGGGCTCGGCGTCGAAAATGGTGGTCCTCCCCTTCCCAAGAAAGGTCTACATAAGAGAATGAGGTCAAGGGAGATTACTGGTGATGATGCTATTCAAACCTTTGACAAAGACGACGTTACAAGTCCCGTGCAGGAGGAGAACGATATTGAGGCAGAAAAATCCCCTGGTGGTCCTGGAGTTCTCGTTGAAGCCCCTTCGCAGCAGGATTTGGACGAGGCGGCCGGTGCAGTAGCATCGTCCACATCCATCATTGAGAAGCCGAGTGCTCCACCACCCAACAAGGCACCCGAGATCGCATCGTCCTCCGGGTTTGCGAATGCCTCTGCCACTTCGCCATTCGGCAGCCTCGTGTCTCCCAAATCTCCTCCGCAACCTGCACAGTCGATCTCTTCTCCAGATAACTCAACCTCCAACTCAGCATTTGCATCCTCCGGGTTGTCTGCATTTGCGTCGTCGGAAAAGTCTCCTTTTGGAATGGCAGGGTCCACCGCGAAGGCTGCATCTGGAGGTTTCGGCTCGGCTGCCAGTGGTTTCGGCGGCACGTCCCCCTTCGCGACTAAACCCCTGTCAGGCTTTGGCTCAGGTGGCGGTTTTGGAAGTGGCGGCGGTTTTGGGAGCGGATTCAGCAGCACTCCAAAGCCTTTCGGGAGCGGCACTGGCTCTTTCGCTGGACCAGGTGGAATAACTGGTACATTTGGAAAGCCAAAGCCTTTTGGAGCATCCAAGGAGGATGAGGATGACAACAGTCAGCATGACGAAGATGGCACCGATCACCATCAGACGGAAGATGATGCCCACCGGGACCCCAGGTTCAAAGAACGAGAACACAGTAAGTACGGTTTGGGTTCTGAAACATGTGTACTCCATACTCACGGCGCGATAGTTGAAACTGGAGAGGAGGAAGAGGAGACGATATTCAGCTGCCGAGCGAAGCTGTACCACTTCGAAAAGGAATGGAAAGAACGCGGAACAGGCGTGTTCAAAATCAATGTGCGATACGAGACCCGATCCACACCCGTCACCGGAAGTGCAGCAACCAAGGCGGAGCAGGAAGAGAGCAAAGACAATTCCGAAGCTGATCTCGCAGCTGATCTCGAAGCCGGTGAGGCGCTCGAACAAGAACGCAAAGCCCGCCTTATCATGCGGACGGATGGGGTCCACCGCGTTGTGCTCAATACTCCCGTCTTTAAGGATATGAACGTGGGAACACATGATGGACAAGAGCCGTCGGGCAGGACAATGTTTCTCACAGGGTTGGAAGACGGTAAACCGATAGGTTACCAGATCAAGGTACCATTGCTACTGACCAGGAAGCAAAGCTGATGAGCTAACTATTTGATAGGCTGGCAAAGAAGACTTTCTGAAGGAGATCTACCACACAATCAGAGAGCTACAGGAAGAGCTGTGAAGACAACGGGCTGCAAACCCGGTCATTCCGGTTTTCTGAAGCCGACAGCCCTTTCTTTGCTATTCAAAGGACATGGCTTCGATGAGAGCTATGCAAACTTATTGGATGGGTCGGCACACGGACAGCTTGTGGGAAAGCTATGCATTATCGGGTTGAGCATCAGCGAAAATGGAACTTGAACGGCGTGCGTCCCCTCTCGTCTTGCTGCTCGTGTTCTTCCAACACTGCTTGGCCGCCTGCATAGGCTTGGGAAGCGCTCCTTTCGAAATAAGAGGCCCAATTCCAGGAAAGCACATTTTTGGGCGGAGTTGTGGTTGGAATGTAGGAGTGCGTCATGCCACCACACTATACATGAACCTGCATTGCCGCAACCACAGCTGTAGAGAAGCACAGAGGACAAGATGAACCGTGGACGGCTCGTCTGTACGATGGAAAAGAAAACAACTTTATAAACCATCTGCTCCAGTGTTCTCCCTCCCTTCGCAATCGTTTTATTTTGGTTGAAGATCCCAACGGACAAATCGCAGGTATCCGCCCCTTTGTCACTGTCTAAGGCTCTCATCTTGAAGGGAAGGTGCCGCCCGGCGCAGCGCTGTGCCCCAACTTAGTCAGCACCTGCCTACGATGAGTATGGGTGAGTACCACCGAGTACCCCGTGATTACCCCGTCGCTTGAGGCGACAAATGGATAGTGCGAGGGACAAACTGATGCTGCTCGGGAAGCAACCCCTCATTTGCTTTTGTTCATCAAACACTAAATTCACGAGCTCCAATATCCTTCATCAGCACCTCGTACTGTACCATCTTCCTGTTAATTGCTTTGATCAGTCCATTTAAGCTACTGGTAGATGCTTGATCACTCGTTGGGACCAATGATATCGCTGAAGTATTCGCCAAGTAACAGCCGCCTTCTATCGAACTAGCACTCTACTGTGGGAACTTCGGCTATTGTTCCCTGAACATTGAAGTTCGTTCGTACTCCTTCTCCGTACTCTGCTTCAAATGCCGGGAGTACCACATGTACTCCGTACCCCGTACCTGCCTACGGGACATAAGTTACTCTAAATTTTGGCACTAACATCGGATCATATCCAATTGTCGCTTGTCGTTGGGTGAAGCACGCGCTCACGTTCTTATATCATGGCAAATGGCGTATCCGACGTCAAAAAGAAGAAGAAAAGCGCCTTCTCATGCGAGCCCTGCAGGAGACGCAAAGTCAAGTGTACGGGCGAGAAGCCACAGTGCAGCCGATGTATCGCTCGCAATGAAGCTTGCGTATATCACTTGCCACCCACCATCTCGTACACCCAAAAGCTAGAGGCTCGCGTTCAGGAACTTGAAAGAGCGTTGGCAGGGTCCCAGACCACACAGTCTCCATCAAGCTTATCCAGATCTGAGCCGTCGCCTCGAGTCCCTCCGTTTGAAGGAGCCAGGCCGGCATCGAGGGATGCCATTCCATACCAAAGCTCAACTAGTTTCTTCGAGCTGGTCACTGGCCACGGTTCCAGTGCACTGCCGATAACACAAACATCAAATCATCTCGACAGCCGCAGGGAGCGACTAGTCGAGAATGCTGAGAAGCAGAGGTCAAGAGAACTACTGGCGGCAACACCTGAGCCTTTCAAATTCATGCTTAGCAACCACTGGTGCTGGATTCAACCTCTTTTCAACTTCATCTACCGTCCCGCGTTCACGCGTGACATGCAAGCCTTGGGCCCTTACTACTCACACACATTACTGAATGCAGTTCTTGCGCACTCCGCTCGTTGGTGTAGCCGAGATCCTGCCATCGCTCCGCTTCTCGAACCATACGACCAAGGCCAGTTATTTTCCAGACACGCACGAACCCTCATGTTCGAAGAAGTGGTAGCAGGGAAGGGCACTGTTCCACTAGTTCAAACTCTACTTATTTTGAGCGCCCAGGAATGCGGTGCTGGAAATGCAACTCAGGCTTGGCTGTATAGTGGAATGGCGTTTCGCTACATTCAAGATATGGGAATTTGTGTCGACAATGAGATCTATGCTACACAGCCACATCTAACCGAAGAGGATTTGGAAATTAGAAACAGACTCTTTTGGAGTTGCTACTTTTGGGACAAAATCATCTGCCTCTATCTTGGTCGTTCACCCTCATTAAAACACACAAGAATATCTCCTCCACAGATGCTTCTTGACGACTCTGCAGAAGATGAGATCTGGGTTCCTCATGGGCTGTCCTATCCAAGTGGACAAGAATATCCGCTGAGAAAATCGCATGCAACCTCATGTTTTATGCAGATGTGTAAGTTGTCAGTTACTTTCCATCAGATACTCCTGCATATGTATGATCGAGAGCAAGATCATATGGACACCGAGCGACAACAGTGCGTTGAGGATCAAGGGACCGCCCTTAGTATCTGGTGGCAGGATCTCCCAGAACATCTCAAGATCGACCCCATGTCCCTGCCGGCTTATGCGCCTCCAAGTCACATCATCACGCTGAATTGTCTCTTTCACACTTTCTCGATTTTATTGTATCGCCCCATGGTGTTTGGATCCACGTCTTTGCCACTCGGCTTCGCACTAGAATCAGATTATCTGAGGAGATGTATAGCTTCAGCCAACGCTATTATTTTTATTGTAAGTCTGAACATGTTTCTCCATCTCAAGGCTCAATATCTTTTCTTCAGCCAATGATCTCCAGACCTGTTACTCACACCGAGAGCCTAGTATGACTTGTTTTGTCGGACATTTGGGGAAAGCCGAGTCATTCTTTCCTTGTCGTACAGTGTCTATACTGCGGCTTCGATATTCTTGTTGCAGATTCAAGCTTCTGGCGCATTTGATGCACAAGTTTCGAGGAAACTAAACTACTGCGTAACTGCTTTGGAACATGCCAAAGAATCAGCGCCCATACTTAAGCATGCTCTGGAACTTCTCTTGAGAGAAATGTCTAAACTACAGCCCAAGCCCAGCTCATCATCGGCAAAAGCGACAGAAGAGGATATTGCCAGGCCGGGCCATACCGACTATAACCAAGCTCAGAGAATGTTTCTGGACAATCCAGACTTCCAGGAACCCTCACCGAACACTTCCATTGGGCTACCGGAGTTTGACTTTTCAGATGTCCAGGTGGATCCAAGTATCTTCGAAGCATTTTCTGGCCTGGAGCCTATCAGTGTTCAAGTCGGTGGGTTTGAGGAGAATTGGTGACCTCATAGGAGTTCAACCACTTGCATTTTCCTGAGTAGTTGGGCATTTCATCTCGCGTATCAAACGCACTGCTCAACCACATACTACAACTCTCATGGCACTCAAGCCGTTGCTAATCATGCCATTTATTTTTGGGTATATGTACAAATTCAGGGAAGGTGAAGCAGCCAGGCGCGTCCTGTAGAACCACTCTGCTTAGGTTGTCATGATGAATATTACAAAACATTCTCCTCGAGGCTAATATAAGATTCCTCTGCATGTGGATGGCCAGGATGCTGTAAAGGCTTCTTGAACAGAGATTCAAGGCGGGACTAGATACGCACTGGTTGAATCGACGCCACATTCGGTCCTCATCCTCTAGCGTTAGGAGGGAAACCCGGCCACCGAAAATGATATTGGGGGCCATGGGGGCGTACAGATGCTGTCTTGATGGCACAATGCAGGATCTTCTCAAATCCGCGCACATCGCGTCCAATGGTGAAAATTCATGCATTCTTTTGTGCATCCCACAGAGTTATGGCGTTGTCGCGAAAGACTCGATTGATCAGCTCGTCGTCTGCATGGCACCAGTCCAGGACAACCTGGATGAAGGGTTCGATCTTCAAGCCTGAATACCTCGTATGTGGCCAATCGGTTCCAAAGAGCACCTTCTGCCCGTTGGCGACACCGAGCAAGGTCCTCGCGACGGGCTCTAGCTGCGACATGTCCTTGCACAGTCGGTAGTATGCAGAGAACTTGACGTACGTCCTGCTATATTCGAGCAGACGAGCCAGTGATGACATGTCGGCGAGGAAGCGGGCGGAACCTTGCTCATTCGTATATAGACCTGGTAGGGAAGGGCTGCCGAAATGGTCCAGGCAGACCTTGATCCGGAGCGGAGGAAGAATCTTCTCCAGCATGCCCACGCAGGAAAGTGAGATATAGAGTTGCAATACCCAGTTGAGCGGTCGAACAACATCGGCGTATGCTCGCAGCAATTGCTCCAGCTCCTGCTCCGTGACTTTCTTGCCGACTGACTGAAAATTAACTCGAACCCCTCGCACCCCGAGCTCATGCCACTTGCGCAGCGTCAGTGGATCGACCGTGGTTGGATCGAATGCCACAACACCCCGGGCATGGTACGGTCCGAGTCGACGCAGGCCGTCGAGCAAGCATGAATTGTCATTGCCATAGACAGATGGTTGGACCAAAACAATGTTGTCGATGCCTAGCTCGGCTTCCCTCTCGAGCGCCTGCTCAAGCACGTGCGATGGCGGTATGTATTGAGCATCCGCTACGAAGGGGTACCGTTCTGCATCAATGATGTGCATATGGCTATCCCAAGATCCACTGGGTAGTTGGCGGAATGGGCGTGTCCTCTTCCAGGCTGACACCCTTGGGCCGATTGTACTTCTTTCGATGTCCATTGTAAACGACCTTTGTCGTGAGCCTCCGATCCAACGACGAGGCTGCGGGATTTGCTTCGATACTGTAGACAGGATGGTATGTGCTACTGGCTGCGCAAGCACACGGCGCCACGAGCTAGAGGACGACATGGTCCTCTTATCATCAGCTCATCCTCCATAGAGAGGTAATTTTTGCTCCATGATTGAAGCAGTGGAACTGCCGTCGGCCCATTCCCACTGGCGCTGTCAAGTTTGCAAGAGGTTTCGGTCGTCGGGCCAGGCAATAATGATGTTTTAGAATTCACCACCGCTCCGTCCTGAGGCCATCAGTACCTTGGAGTCCGGAAGTTGACCGAGTCTAGTATGCATGCCCCAAGGATGCCAACCAGGCAAAGTCAACAGGGTTTGTGCCCGCTTCAGCATGAAAGAATGAACCGCTGACACCTTAGTGGAGCTCGGTCAACTTCCGTGAGCCAAACCTTACACCTCGTTTCGTGGTACCGGAGTCGACTGACCGACGTCCATTGTTCGCGATTCTCCGTAGAGTTTTTCGAACGTCTACAGGAACTACCCCGGACCTCCCCGTAGGGAGTGGATTGATTCTTCATATCCTATGGGGTCTATCGACGGACTATATAATCTCGACATGATTCGCTCTACAGATCAATTGCCTCCGTTGTCCTTGTGAGCACCAAAGCCTTCTAATCAAGATGTTTCGAATCAACGTTTATTACGTCTTCGCCATCATCGTCATCGCTTGCGGCAGTATTCCAAAAGGTGGGTGGCAACGAGTCACAATACATCCCCCCCTCCCCCCAAAAAAACATGGTTTGATACTGAAGTGCGGCAATCAAACAGGTTACGATGAAGGTGGTTTCAGCGCCTCAGTGGGCCTGAAATCTTTCAAGAACGACTACGACTTGAACCCTGCCAAATGGGAGAATGATGCTCAAGGGCTCGCGAATCGGAAGGCCAATATCTCATCGTTCGGCGTGCTCGGTGCAGCATTTGGCGCGTTGTTTTGCAATGCACTGACCGATAGACTTGGCCGGTTGCGGTGTTGGCAGATGTTCATCACCATTTGGGGCTGTGGTCTGATGATGCAGGTCTTTTCGTCTGGCATCTACGGCTTCATCCTGTTTGCCCGGCTGTTCAGTGGCTTCGGTGCCGGAGGTTTGACTGTCGTTGCACCGCTGTATCTCTCTGAGATCGCCCCAGCCAAGAGTCGAGGCATGGTTGTTAGTATCTACATGGTCATTTTACTTTCCACGTTGACCCTGGGTATGTATCTATTTGTTCATCCTTACATCAATTCAATGACGAGACAACCCACTAACACCCCTTTCCTCCTCCCCAGGATTCTTCATCAACTACGCTGCGAATGCCAGAGTGGCCGCGACACCGATTCAATACCGACTGGTGCAAGCGATCCCACTGATCCCATGCGGCCTGGCGTTCATCGCATCGTTCTTCCTGACAGACACGCCGCGATGGCTTGCATCAGAAGACCGAACGGAAGAAGCCTTGCAGGTCCTGTCGAAACTCCGCGGCGGGCCGTCCAAGAACGACACTCCTGAAATCCGACAGGAATACTCCGAGATCCTAAACCAATGTCAGACGAAGGAGCAGCAGCTCAAGGGCTCTTCCTTCTGGGATATTGCTAGGGACATCGCATCAAACCCGTCGTTTCGGGAACGCTTCTTCCTCGGTGCGATCATGCAGACTATTGCACAGTGGTCTGGCGGTAATGGTATCACGTATTATATCCCACAGGTATGTATGGCTCGTCACGATACGTTTTCCCTAGTTTACTCCTTTTTTCCCTCGGTGCATCGCGTGCGCTATAGCTGACATTTTCCACCCCAGATCTTCGAATACGCGGGCGTCAAAGGCTCCAACACCTCGCTCATCACGTCTGGCGCGTACGGAGTCGTCAAACTTGTGTTCACGATGGTGTTCACATGGGGCCTGGTGGACAAGATCGGACGGCGACGGTGCATGCTGACGGGACTGTTCCTGCAGTGCATCACACACATTTACATGGCCGTGTACATGGCCGTGTGGAAGGGGAGCGACAACAAGAGCGCGTCGGACGCCGCGATCGCGTCCGTCTTTATCTACGCCGCAGGCTGGTCCATCGGTCTCTGCACCGTCCAGTACCTGTACAGCACCGAGATCTACCCGACGCGGATCCGCAGCGTGTGCTACGCCACCAACATGTCGCTACATTGGTTCTTCCAGTTCGCCGTCGTCCGTGTCACGCCCAACATGTTCGTCAGCTTGCACATTTACGGCGCGTATATCTTCTGGGCTCTGGTTTGTGCGTTTGGTTTTGTCATCTTGGGCCTCTGGGCCCCTGAGACCAAAGGGATCCCGATGGAGCAGATGGAGGAGCTGTTTTCCGGGAGATGGTGGATGGGCTGGGGCGCCCGACAGAGGCTCGATAAGAAATACCCTACTGGTCACGATGAGAAAATCCTGGCCGCAGGGGTAAAAGGCGCTGATGTCGTCGAGGTGGAAAAGGCCTGATTCATATCGATGCAGAGAGATCTTTAGCCCGCTCTGCCTGCGGGGCTGGAAGACGCGATAGAAGTATTTGTCCCATTCACCCCCCGTGTGAGAGGCTTTGTATATATACACAACATTTAACAATAATGACTCAACCGACTTCTCCTATGTTGATAACAGTGCTTTGGGCTGCGACCTCGCCTGTTGTAAAAGAATAAGAGCTATTCTGAATATTGACGGTCCCCTAGGACCGATTGTGGTTATCTTGTACTTCTAGAATGTTGAAGTTCCTA
The DNA here is from genome assembly GCF_000709125.1 of Exophiala aquamarina CBS 119918. Lineage (NCBI taxonomy): Eukaryota > Fungi > Ascomycota > Eurotiomycetes > Chaetothyriales > Herpotrichiellaceae > Exophiala > Exophiala aquamarina. The sequence goes on from NW_013550585.1 coordinate 374,749, forward strand.
AGTTACGGATGTGAGGTGAGTCTTGATGTGGAGCAAGGACTAGTTCGAGCGGAGAATATTTAACTCGTCCAAGGTGCAGCATCCGACTTGTGAGTTTGAACTAATAAGTATTCGTTATCTTGAGATCGCCAAGAGTGTGGCGCCACCACCCCAATACCTGAAAAGCATGCAGTCCAGAGTAAAGAGCAAACTATCCACACGCCTGTGATGGAAAGGATCCTCATGCATAGACAACTAGCGAGCATCTCAGTTGTGCGCATATGAGGCGGGGGAGTTGCCACTATCAGCCAACATATAGCCCGGCTGGATGGACCGTGCCAACGAGCGCCAGCTATGACGGAGAATATGACTGAGAGCCCAGAGCGGCTCGAGGCAGAACTCTCCCTGCTCGAAGCCATGTACCCAAGCAGCATCACGTACGCGCCCCGAAGCCGAGAGCTATGGTTCAAAGCCTCGTCATCCTCGGGAGAACTAAAGCTGCGACTGCCGGACTCATATCCTGGAGCGGGGTTCCCGACTTTGATATCAGCACGCGATGGGGCGAAAAACGATCTCAGAGACCATACGCGGCGCATGATCGCGGATCTGGACCTTGTGGAAGGCGAGGAGGGACTCGATCGAATCATCGTGGCGTTTGACGCGCTGGTTTATGATCTTATATCCAAGGCTACATCTCCGGATGCTTCATTATCACAGCAATATCTGGAGTCGGCTGAGTCTGGGTCTGGGTCTGGGTCTGGGTCCAGGTCCTTGAGATCTGACGGGACCCACGCCCAAGAGCCGAAGGGCGCAGACCCAATGGCTCCGAAGACCGTGATCATCTGGCTGCACCACCTGCTCGCGACATCGAAGCGAAAACTCGCCATCGCACCTTCACTGACAGTGGCGTCACCAGCTACCTCCACGCCCGCCAAAGTCACAGCGCCAGCAATTTCAGTCTCCGGCCTCTCCAAACCAGGCTATCCGGGGATCATGATCTTCAGCGGCGCCGCAGCCCTCGTGGACGCGCACGTGCGAGAACTGAAGGACCTCAATTGGCAGGCTTTCCAGGTGCGGTATGATTCATCGGAAGACGATGGCCGGGGAGGAGCAGGCGGCCTAGCGCGACGTTGGAAGTTCAAGCATGAAGAAGAAGACACAACCGCCGCCTCCAGCGCCGAGAGGATCGTCGAGGTCGAGACGATGGCGGACCTGGTCAAAGGGATTGTGGATGAGGGGGACCGCGAGGTCTTTCTGCACGCTGTTGGCGTCAAGTGATTCAATCACTACTGCGTTAGTATGAGGGTGATATGATGCGAAAATGAACTATGGTTGGACCAAGTATCTCTGCACGGCGCAGCGCAGTTGCAGAGGCTCATTGCGTTCATCTCTCCCAGAGGCGGCCACACCAGCGCGACCGTTCACCCCTCCCGTGAGGGACACCGCCTATCTTCCTCCATGACCAGCAGAAAGGGGCCAGGACCGTTCCGAGTCGGTCATGCAGGCCAGGAATCGAACGGAGTCGGACGGCCTACGTCGGGGATATGATGCTTCTATCCTCCAACTATGAACGAGAGGACACATGTGAAGGACAAGTTATTCCCGAGTCTGGACCAGAAGCTCTATTCTCAGCTGGAGCTATACCACCATAGAAACGGAGATCGATGTGATGCTCCCCACCCACTGACTTCCCATGAGGAATTGGATGATGTTGAACGGATTCAAGAATTCTCAGATACAGGAGCAGATGTATATATGTGTCTGGTGCTTGGATGGTTCGATCTTGATTTATCCATCCAGGCCGATTTCGTGGCGGCTTATACTGTATCTCGGAGGGGGGGAAACGCTCTCTCATGAGATATACCGCCTACCATAGTACCATGTACAGTGCGATGTTGTTCGTGGGTCCTGTCGTGATCTGTCTATATATATACTCTACTCCGTATGTGGGCCTGAAGAGTCCTAACTATGCACCAGCATGCCGACATCTACGTCTACCGAAGATTGATTCCTCAGCAATATCAACGAAGATGATGTCGCCGCTACATGCTCTACACCCTCCTCTTTCCTCTTTCAGGGACCTCCTGCCCATTCTATATTTACAAGCTATCCTCCCTCCATCGACTCCTGACTCTCTGCCAGGAGTCCTTCTCACCTAGACCGCCCTTCTTCTCCAGACCAAGACCACGCTCAACCCATTCTTGACTGCCCATTTCAGTGAGGCGGGACAGAGCTCGGGCAAACGCGAATCGCTCTTCGTCACCGCTGAACAGACTGCTCTGCTTCAACATGCTCATGCTCATGCCAAGATCGTCCATGAGATTACGCATGACGTCGTCGACGTCGTGGCCTTCACCTTCGTGGGTTTCGGTTTTGGCGGTCTGGGCGGCCACCTTTTTATCGTTGGCGCTGGCAGCTTCGCCTTCTCGGGCGACTTTTCGGTTCACTCCCTCAAGGGACTGGTCAAGTTCGGTTTTGGAGAGGAAAAGTTGCGAGAGCGGTACGGCGGTGGTGAGAACCAACTTTGCCTGCGATTCGTAGACGGCGTCGATGAAGGTGATGAAGCGTCGGGCCCAGTCGCGCTCGCGGTGGGTCATGCCGGGGACATCCGTGACGATGAAGGCATCGAAGGACCGCATCATCTCTATATAGTCAGCAGCGCCGGTCGCACGGCCGATGAGTTCTTTGAATGTGAAGCGAGCGGCGCGGCCGGAGACCTGGGGGATCTGAACGTCGCGACCCCAGACGGTCACGGTGGCTGGGTGGGGTGGATCGCCTTCCGGGTCACCGAGGAAGGAGAACCATTTATTGGCGTGGGAAACAGCAGCGCGATCGAGAGGGTGGTGGTAGACGCCAGACGGGGGCCGGGGAAGTTTTCGATAATCGGTGGAGGAATCGAGGTTTATGACACGAAGTTGTTTCTTGAGAAGATTTATACAGGGAATAAAGGACTGGCGTTGGATGCCGTTCTTGTATAGGTCGTCTGGGTGCCGGTTGGAAGTGGTGACGAGGACGACACCGTGGGACATAAGGGCCTCGAGCAGGCGGCGAAGAATCATGGCGTCGGCGACGTCGGTACACTGGAACTCGTCGAAGCACAAGACTTGTGCGGTTTCGGCAATATCAGCGGCGACAAAAGGAACGGCGTCAAATTCACTGCCGTGCTCCATGCGGATCTTGTGCAGGCGCTTGTGGACATCCTGCATGAAGTTGTGGAAATGGATGCGGGTCTTGGATGTCATGTTTGGTGGGAGGGTGTCGTAGAAGAGATCCATTAACATGGTCTTCCCCGAACCCACGTCCCCATACATGTATAGGCCCTTGGGTAGGTTCTCGGGGATCTCATTGATGACCTTCTTTTTCTTGTTGGCGCCAAACAGCCCGCCGAAGAGGGATTTCTTGGAGGGTTGTAGATCGTCGATACTCGGGTGGATGACTTTGGGTGGGTGGTAGTCTGTGAGGCTGTCGTGAAGGTCTTGGAGGTGTTCGACCAGAGCTTGAGGAAAACGAGGTCAGCAAGGAACGGACATTGAAGGGGGTACTCTTGGAGCTATGGAGGGTTTGCACTTCTTTGATGCTCGTCATCCCGTAGTTTTCTCGAGTGTACCCGGTCGTCATACTCTTCCAAAGGTCCGTTTTTTGCAACATTGGTCACAGTAGCAAGCTGTCGCTGATGAACCCGCAGTCGGGGGGTGGACTTGGGAGCATGGGATGCATCTATGGTACAAGATTGGTGTAATAAACTGCGACGGGAAGATTGGTGGAAGTGCCTTCTCTGTCTATTCAAGCAATTGGCACAGATCGAGCGGCGTAACGGTTGGACCGCAGCAGGATAGGAAAGGAAGGTTCTCAAGTATGCTTGGAAGGCATTTGGCACTGGCCGCACCGAGGCCTTCATTATCTGGGCTGCTATATGGTTGCTGAGCTCAAGAGGAAGCGAGTGAGAGGAAGATTGAGAAGAAGGATGGGGGCAGTGGCAGTAAGAGCCTCCAAAAGATAAAAACGAGTGTTCTGGGTAAACGATGAGCTGTAACTTGGCCAGGGAACTCGAAAAAGCATCGGAAGGGAGACTCGGTGAAGGGTCGGGGAATTAGTGAGATGGGTGTGAGTGGTTGGTTGGCAGAACTCGGAGGTTGAGACAGAGATAGAGATCTGAGGGGCCATCTAATCTAATCGGGAGTCCGGCTACATAAATAGGGCCCGAGTCACGTGGTGGGACTGAATTGCACACCAGACACCAGAACATTCCTAGAACATTCCTATCGCACACTCCATCAACGTCATAACATTAGCTAGTGTTAGCCAACTTACGGCTCGCCCTGTGCTACACTGCATCGCATGACGACGCCATTCTCCTGTCGCTCTGCTGGTGCGTAGTCTAGTCTGCAAGTTGAAAACTATGCGATTCAACAATCAAGGTGGTTGGAAAATGGCATTAAAAAAAGGTGCTACCAAGGCTGCATCGAGCTATGGCATATATAGGGTCAACAGGCGACCAAATCCACCAGGCCTATACTCGTCCACTATCCACTATCCACTATCCATCATCCATCATCCATCATCCAACATCGTCGTGCTTCATCTGCCGCTGCTCTGCTTCTTCTCTGCTTCTCCTTCATCATCCTCATCCTCATCACCAGCCTCATTAGCTAGTTGATGATAATCGCAAGAAGAAAGTCGTCTTGATCTCCACTGTAAACATGGTCCGCCCATCCATCACTCCTTCCGCATAGCATGGAAGCAATCTCATTCTATCTCCCTCATTCCCACTTATTCCGTCCCATCACCACATTGTACTTTTGTTGTCCACCCCGGGAGGTTGAAAAAGGGGGCCTGAGATAGAGAGGGGGAGAGAGCAAGAGAGATGGTATCCCGAGATCTGGATTTTGAACATCAAAACCATCCATTCCATTCCAATCCGAATCCAAATCCGAATTTGAACCCAGTTACGCCAAACGTTACCACATAAAAGCATTGCTCATCCATTCCATCAGGTCGCCCTGCTTCTTCCCTTGTATAAGAGTATCGGTTTGAGACACATTTTTGCCCAGGCATGGTTTCTTTCACTGCAAATTCAACAATCTTAGCCTCAACCCACATTGAATGCTACATACAACGTGAGTTTGGGGTTCCGCTGTAGGGCCACGTCTAGATTGTCGTCGTTTTCCAGGTCAATGAAACTATTCGTCGGTTCGTCTTTGTACTGTACCAAGATGTTTTCGTTGACCTTTAGTCGTTCCATCAGTCTCTCTTTCAGTGCTTCAAAGGAGATCTCCTGTGGAACTCGGATCGCAATGATGTCGTCTTGGAAAAAAACCTTGACCTTCATCCCAGCGCCCCCGCCTCCATTGTTACTTGCCTTCATACTCGATGAGGTTGAGGCCTGGGTCAAGTTGCTTGGTTGTGAATGCAGAAACGGTGGTCGTTCCATCCCACCTCCTGCTGACCAAGGCACTTGCCGTTGTTGCTGTGACATTCGACCGGATGGAGGCATCCCTCCGTAGGCGCTGCCTGCCCCTATTTGATTCGAAGAGACTCGTGAAACTGGCTGCATCGATTGTTGTGATCCTGCTGATAATCGATAATCCTCTCCTAATGCGTTTGGGTCGATCTCAAAATCTTGACCAGGCTTGGGTTTGAATAAGTTTCTCACCAACAAGCTCTTAGAAATGTGTGGTGGCATCCCGACAATCTTCTTCATGTACTCGTCTAGGTTTTGTCGTCGACCATTGGAAATAGCGTCGGTAACGTGAGCCACGGGGCCTGGCATAAACGGTAGAGTCCGAGGTTTGCCCTTGTTGCCCGCTTCTTCTGGAAACATCTCCAGCAAGGCGATTTGGAAATCATAAAAGTCGGCATAATATCGTGATAACTCCCACCATCGCCCATCCTCCATCTGACATTCGATGATATACCAATACATATCATTGTCAAAACAATACCTCGGAACGTGTGCGCTGATGGGCGCCAGTGGCATGGACGATTGTTGTTGTGACTGTCGAAGCGGCTGTGGTGGTTCCTTTGCGAAAGATTAGCCTTTGCCGCGATAGAAAGCCAAAGATCTAGAGCGATACTCACATAGTTGTTGCTGGCCAGAGAGGCCTGTGACCCGCCATTCTGCAAGCTCATCCGAGCCATTTCCACCGTCATCTGGTTCGGGGGTTGTCCACCATCAAACTTGCCCAGGCTGATGCTACTGTTTTTATATTCGGCGGCAAATTTCTTCCACTCTTCCACTCTTGGTACGCCAGCCTTGCGCACTGCTTCCAGAGGGTCTGCCACCGATTGCATGGTGAGGCCATCCTTAATATCAACAAAGGACACTGGGATCAATCCAGGGCCTCCCAGGCGCGAAACTGGCTTCGCAACAAACCACTCAGGATTGGACTGCGCGACTACGATGATTGATTCTCCGGCTTTGGCATCCAATTCATCCGCCCTCTCGGCATTGAAGTCATACTGTACGACGCCGTACACCATGGCGCCAGCAGTCTTTCCGCCCATACTTGGGCCTCGAGCGTGGGCTGGTGGCCTGGTGGTGGCTGTAGACTCCGATCTGGTATGGCCGGAGTTGGTGGAGCCTTTCTCAGAAAAGCCAGAATCATGGCCGTCGGGTTTCTCTCCTGGAGAAGATAAGGAGGTGCCCGATTGGCGTTGTTGTTTGGCTATGACTTCGAAAAAGGCGACGGGAACCAGGCCGGTGGCGTCAGGCACAAGAGGGTTGCAAGCTTCGTACCACTCGGTGTCTTCCTCGCGACTCAAAACGTGAAAGAAATCACCCTTGTGAAATGCCAACTCTTGTCCATTCTTATTCTGCGGCTCGTAATCGTAGAGGGCCTTGATGACTTTCTTGGGGGGTGCTCCCAGGGCGGATTTGGGAGTAATTGAGGGAGTCTCCCTTCTCTCTTCCTTCTCTCTGTCCTTTTTCACAGAGTAACGAAAGCCCTAGAAAGACGAGCGAGTCAGTGTCTGGCTGTTGTGGGTTCTGGGCGCGTGGAGAGGCAACGCGGCAGTGAGTCGAGAGTGTGAACGAACCTTCATGGTCGCATGAACGACGAGATGGTGAAATTGATGCCCCGCAGTTGGCGGCGGCGGCGGCGTTCACAGGCAAAAAGAAGAGTGGCCTGAGATAACAGTAGTCCGCACGAGAATGGAGTATAGAGGTGGCTTCGAGGACCTAGATCAATGGGATGCGGGCAGATGCAGTCGCAGATTGGAACCTTGGGACGTTGAAATTTCCAAATACGATGAAACCTGAAGAGAAAGGTGTTTCAGGTAGACCGGGTGGACAGGGTAGATAGCGGACTGGAGTGGACTGGAGTGGGCTGGGGAGCCAGCGACTGGACAGAACGTCAGGGACACCTCAAGGCTCAGGCTCAGACTCAGGCTCAAGCTGCGCAGGCTGGCGGCATAGAAGCGTGGATGGCTCGTGGATGGCTCGTGGATGATGTGGGTGTGGGTGTGGGTGTGGATTCGATTGTGGATGGATGGTCAACCGGGGAATAACTCGTATTGCTGCGAGGGAACAAAGGGTCGGTATTTTTGCTAAACAAGAGCAAGGGCGTTCGGGACGTCGGTCCGCGCGAGGCTTTTCATGGGCGGGCTTCCAGGTGTACCAGGCTTCCTTGTCGTGGTACTCGAAGCAACGGGACGCGTAGAACGGAGCACCAGGTAGCAGCAGTGCTGGAGAATGGGGCTGGCTTTGGCTGGGATTGGGGGGTTGAGTTGGAACGGCGCGCCTGGAGAATGCCAACGGGTGAGTCTCGAGCCGAGACTATAGGCACCGGCACTGGCGCAGGCACCGGCACAGACCCCAGACCACGGACCACATGGACTTTGAACGAGTGCTCGGTACGGAGGAGGTTTGATGGACCAACTAGAACAAGGATGACAAGGATGGACAAGAACACGAGAGAAAAAAGATTGAAGATTAAGATTGCTTCACATGGTGCAGTCCGCCTTTCCTCTCCCTTTCGATTGTCATTAGGTATCCGTACCTTGGAACAGAGAGGGAGTCCATGGTCCCTCTCATGTTACTATCCACGTATTAACGCGTGACAATTATTACACAATAATTGCAGCCACCTAGCCCATTGATAGCGTGAGAAGGGTGCCAACTGTTCAGGGATTCTGGAGCGCTTAGTTCTTGGCTGCATGTTATTACATCACTATTACGGCTACCAAACGGATGCTATATCCTCCGTGTCACCTTTACCGATGTTGTCAGTATGTACGGGGCACCTAGCAATCGCAGAACATTGCACATTGCACATTGCACATTGCACATTGCATATTGCACACCCAATTGTCCGTTGATAGGATATCCATCACTCGACTACTGCACCTTTTAGGCAATCCTGAGTTAGCCCGTCATGCACTTCGACGGAGTGCCGAATCCTCCCTACACGTGGGAGGGAAGCCTGACATGAACTCCTTGTCCCTCCATCCTCCATGTTTTTGCGACCAGTGTCACTGTGCGCTTCCAAGAAGTGACCAAACCCCGGGTCCTCCTAGATATGTGCACAAGGCGGGTTTGAAGCATGGAGCACGCCGAATACATACGATCGGGCGAATATGCTCCTCAAGGTATTTGGTAACATTGCGTGGCATTGCACTCCCCAAATCTACTCTCATGAGCATTTGTCTACTGTATATCTGAACAAATAGCCCACAGTCAAAATGCTCATATTTCGACTACAATGCTGCAGAAACCTTTTTGATCTAATCAATATCGAGCTCCAGAGAATTGGTCCATGTGCCACTAAAACAGTGCCAGCTCTCCATCTCCCCGGGGTATTTCGCTTGCAAAAAAGATCAACGCCCAGCTTTCTTAGTGACACTGAGCCATGTAATATCCATGTAGCACAAGTCGCCAGCCTCCTCAAAAAAGAGTGCAGGCAAGAGGCGATTCCACTTTAAATTTGCCCCTTGATGTCGATTTGCCCAAACGCGTTCGTTTTGGCATTTTGAAAGATTGCTCCCACCTTGCCGGTCAAAAACCGCACATCACCATCACGCTCTTCTAGTAAGCTTGGTGACTCCTCAGGGATGTGTTCTAGAATGAATTGGCAGGCTTCTTCATCAGACTCGAACCCTAGCTCTTCAGTCACTAACCGTAGTCGCACGTCCGGTTTATACCTGTCTCAATGTTAGCGATTCAACCTTTCAGAAAATTTAGGGCCAACACTCACGATTTGCACAAGCACGCAAGTGCCGCAAGCCGTTCTCGTCCTACGAACATGTCCATCAAGTATGCACCCATGTCAGGCACGCTGAGATACAACTTGAAGAACCTGTGGTAATTCCCAAGTGCCAGAGCAGATCGCACTTCAAGGGCATGCTTGATCGCCGGTTCTTTCTTGTCTGCTTCGGTTAGATCGGAAAGCACGTCATTCATGTCAGTGCGGTTGCACGTATGGATAAAGTAGAGAATACGATATGCTTTGAACTCCACCGGGTGACCTCCCAGATTCTGACGGTAGAGAGCTCTGAGTTGCGTTTGACACTGATTATACTCACCCAGGTCACCCTTCTCCAACGCTATCCGTGCATGGTATTCGTATACACTCGTCGTGAATTCATTTTTGATATGTTGAACGGTCAGATCTTGCCTCAGAGATTTGAACTGGTCGCAAATGTACACATAATTGGCGTCAGCACGCCACTTCTTTTTGAGGAGTTCAAGGGTTTTCATCAGCACTTCCAGCGGTCGAACATCATCAGGATTGGGTGCCGATGTTAGTCGGAAGTAATTTTTTTCCAGTTTCTGCGAACGCCCCACAATCGGTCCACTGGCTTTGGGCTCCGGTGAAACACCTCGAGACGACTCTTGCGTGCGTGGAGAATCGGATCCAGCTCTCGAGTCTTCAAACCGCCTTTTCCGTGATTCCAGATTCGCATGTGACTTACTTACGGATTTGCTCATATCAAGCTTTGGTCGTTTCTCATTAGGTGCAAAAGAGACACGATCTGCCAGGGATCCAGACCCTTGGGCATTCGTTCTCCAAGGGGGCACCGAGGTCACATTTTCCAGTTCGGCGGACTTGCGTTTACGAGGCCTGTCCCTGTGGGCGGGTTGATAGGATGTGGCTGGTCCATCCGTGCTCGCAGGTGCGGGAACATAGGGTGGGGATAAAGGGCCAAGCAGTGCATGGGTTCGTTCTTCCTGGATCATCTGTTGTGGTAGAGGTAGCTTGGCCCAGTTGGTATTCTCCAGTCTACCATGTTGAGTAGCATCTGTTATTACTTCTTTCAATCTCGACTCAATTTGTTCCCTAGTAACACCAGGTATCGAGTTCTCTTGTGCAAATGAGCGGTTGACATAATCACGGACTTCTGGGGACCAGTTTATTTTCTTTTTGGGTGGTACTGATGGGGTTGTGGAAGTAGACGATAGGCTAGCCTGAGGTGATGGGAGGTATGGCTGCTGGGAGTTCAATGGAGGTGGTACGTAGTACGGTGGCGGAGGAAGATTAGATCGATGACCAAAGGTCTGGCGAGCAGGAACTGAGATGTAAGCATTTTGGCTGTTAACTGGCGCATAAGAGTTTGAAGACTGCCACGGTGGGCGCCCAGAAGCAGAAGAGTACATGACTGTTGAAAGCAAGAGAGAAAGAGAAACGACTGGATGAAGCGCAGCAAGGTTGAAAAAGGGCGCCAGCCAAGGCAGCAGAAAGCCCTTCAACGGACGCCACGCCAGTGACTGCGAGTGAGTTGTAATTGACCACGGATCTCTGAGATCAGTTGAGCGTGTTTGTGAGAGAAAGCGTGAGAGAGACGGTGAGACCGATGGTTGCAGTTTGAGGTGAAGTCCCAAGTCCACGAAGACGAGTCCGCACAAGCCTTGGCGGTCTAACCACAAATTATCAGTATGGTCACGTGTTGATCCTTGCTGCCTTCGGATATCGCACTCGTCTGCATCTCCTCTAATCTGGCAATTAAATCGCTAACCTTTCCCCTGGTGACAATGATTAGATCCTAGTTCCAATGTCCGAAAATGATACCAAGGCGTTATACCTATAAGCCGGATGTTCCTCAAAAAGCCAGAGCTGACGGCTGGCTCTCGACCCACCCTATCTCAAGATGAGACACTGCTTTCTGTTCAAGATGGGGTTGGGCTTTATGAAGGGTAGAGCTTTCTCTCCCGTTGCAGAGGTGAATGCTGGAATACTGAGATAGTGACAGGAAATACAAGATAGACACATGCCAGAAAGGCCATGCTTATCTGACTTCCCATCGAGTATGCTATGTCGATGATGCTGACCCACGAGCCAATTCATGGGCAGTCGACCTGAAAGATGTCGAAAGACACGAATTTCAGGTATGCCGGATATGCTCAATACAGAATGCTCTCCAAAACTAAGATTGGTAGGCCAGCTTTCTTAAGTCGTCCGCTAAAATTACTCTCTTCCCCAAACCACTAAAACGGGGTTTTGGGACACTACGAAAGGGAGCTGGAGTACAATCACCATCCTTTCAAAGAGTCGCTTCTGCCTCTTCGCCGAATTCCCGATCCACTAGTCCCTTCCGCCCATCGACGACCATCCCAGCTGTCGTTGGAACCTGGGTTTGTCCAATATGCTCGTTCTCGAATCCTGTTCCCTCAAACTTTGACCCTGCTATTGCCACAGAAGCATTTCCACTGCCACCATGTCTTGCTTGTGGTATCAAGCCCGCCTTTTCGCTTGTATTGAAGGCGGCCGTTGCAGCCAACGCAAAGCGGGTTCCCGACAGTGCTCAAGGCCTCAGTGCTACGAAGCAAACAGGCTTTAGACAGTCGTACCACGAAGAGCTCAGCCCTTCTGGAGAGAATACTTGCCCTCGTTGTACTTTTCACAATGCTCCTGGGATGAGTATATGTGAGCTGTGCTCTGCGCCTTTATCGAACGCAATTTCGGTGCATAGACACCAGTTCCAGAACTCTAATCCTCGAGCTGATTCTCCAGGCGCCGAAATATCTGGTCTTTCGTTAGCAGAGGACCACGAACCTCAGATGGTCAAGTTTTCCTTTCGGAGTGGAGGTGATCGTGTCTTCTACGACAGACTGAAAAACGCCATGATTCAGCGAAAATGGTTGTTGCAACAAGCACCGCCTATACCGCAAGCAGACCAAGGCCGTTCCCCGACCCCTCTGAGCGGCTCAGAAATCAGGGGGACACCAGAACCTCAAGTTGTGGCAGCAGGAATTGCTGGGCTGGAACAGCGAGGATTGCGGACCCGCAAGAACAATGAGGCTGTCCTTGGTAGTGCATTTGAGGACCTCGAGGCCTTGATGGCCTCAGCAAAAGACATCGTGGCGTTGGCTGAACATTTTGCAGTGGAGTCTGGATCAAGCAAAGAAGTGTCCGGGATATCATCCGATCCAGTGCTATCGCAGTCGGCCGCAGTTCTAGGAATGATCACTACCAAAGATGTCCTTGGAGACAGCTCAAATGCGCTCTACATTAACGAGCTTGCACGTAATTTGGCAGAATATGCAACGGACGACAGGAGGGGAGTTCTTCGCCATCAGGGAGGAACCATGAGCCTGGTTGATCTCTGGGCAGTGTTTAACAAAAGTCGAAATGGAGTTGAACTAGTCAGCCCTGCAGATTTTCATAAGGCTTCTGAAGCCTGGGAGAGACTTGGCTTGCCTATTAAGCTGCGGCGCTATCGAAGCGGCTTGCTGGTGGTGCAGCGCAAAGACGCTAGTGACGAGAAGACGATCAGACAACTTCAGGACTGGCTCAAGTCACTGAGGAATACACAACCTGAGCAACCTGTGCCATGGAATCAAGAGATATTTAGCTTTGGAGTCACGGCTCAACAAGCAGCCGCAAAGTTTGGCTGGAGTCTAGGAGTTGCCAGTGAAGAACTAGAGATGGCGGAAGAAACAGGGGCACTCTGTCGGGAGGAGGGGGTGGAAGGGCTCAAATTCTGGCTCAATATCCTGATTGAAGATGATTAGCCTCGCGTGCAATGGACAATGCCTTGGATAGCTAGACTACATAAGGGTTCATTGCTGACAACTCACTCTGCCACTCAGACGATGCCCTGCCCTGCATGACCGACCTGGAATTTATTGCCCCTGGCACGTGACCAGGCTCGGGATAAGGTCCTCTCGGAACACTTTCCTCTTCGGCAATTTCTGGCTCCTGAACATCGATTTGGTCCGCAGCCATGAACATTGGGTGAAGCATCAGAACACCGTTGATTACAGATTCTTGTCAAGAGCCATGAATTCCTCTCACTCTAGTCACTCCTTCCGTTGATCCACGTTTTCAAATGGCTCGACTAGGCCGGGGAGGCTTCCTCGCCCTGGCGGTTATCTTCCACCTCGTCTACATCTTGTCCATCTTCGACATATATTTCGTCAGTCCCATCGTCCATGGAATGAGGCCGTATGATGTCCCACGAGATCAACCTCCAGCGAAAAGACTTGTCTTGTATGTTGGCGATGGACTGAGGGCAGATAAAGCCTTCCAATCCTTCCCAGATCCCTCACCTCCTGACCCCGCCAACGCCGACTTGACCCCTCGACCGTTGGCCCCGTTCCTTCGCTCTCGCGTTCTAGAACATGGCACTTTTGGTGTTTCTCATACAAGAGTCCCTACTGAATCAAGACCGGGTCATGTTGCGCTGATAGCGGGTCTCTATGAAGATGTGTCCGCTGTCACAACCGGTTGGAAACTCAATCCTGTTGATTTTGACAGTGTCTTCAACCGGAGTCGGCACACATGGAGTTGGGGAAGCCCTGACATCCTTCCCATGTTCAAAGAGGGCGCAACTCCAGGTCGAGTAGATTCTGATCAATATGGTGAAGATTTTGAAGACTTCACTCGAGATGCAACTATGTTGGACACCTGGGTATTTGACAAAGTTAAGGATTTGTTCCAGTCGGCGAGTACAAATGCCACGCTGAATACTATGTTACGGCAGGACAAATTGGTGTTCTTTTTGCATCTCTTGGGATTGGATACTACAGGTCACTCCTATCGCCCCTACTCCAAAGAATACCTGCACAATATCAAGATCGTCGACCAGGGAGTCCAAGAGATCACCAAATTGGTTGACGAGTTCTATGACGATGGCGAAACTGCTTATGTGTTTACCGCCGACCATGGCATGAGTGATTGGGGCAGTCACGGAGACGGTCATCCGGACAATACAAGAACGCCCTTGATTGCATGGGGCGCTGGTGTGGCTACTCCGCAGCTCTATCCCAACAGCAAAGCCCCTGGACACGAAGACGGCTTCTCCTCTGATTGGGGACTGGATCATGTTCGTCGACATGACGTTAGCCAAGCTGATGTCGCTGCTCTGATGGCATACTTGGCTGGCTTAGAATTCCCTGTGAATTCAGTCGGGGAGTTGCCATTGTCCTATCTTTCCGCCACTCCCAAAGAAAAGGCCAATGCAGCGCTCGCCAATTCCAAACAAGTTTTGGAGATGTACACAGTCAAAGAGGAGCAAAAGAAAGCCACAGCATTGAAGTTCCAACCCTATCCACCATTCTCAAGGACCAATTCTTCTATCGTAGATCGAATTGCCGTTATTGAATCCGCCATATCAACTCAGCATTATGAAGCAGCAATCGAGATTTCGGCGGACCTGTTACATCATGCTATTCAAGGATTGCGTTATTTGCAGACTTATGACTGGCTTTTTCTCCGAGCCTTGATCACTTTGGGTTATCTAGGTTGGATCATATACGCCATTACTACAGTCATCGATTTACATGTTCTGCATGGTGCCGTATCAGATGAGAGAACTCTTGCCTCGACTACCGCATTCTCATCTGTCCTAGCTGTCTTGTATTCATCCTTTGTCATTGATCGATCACCCTTGACATACTATGCATATGCCGCATTCCCGGTTTTCTTTTGGGAAGAAATCTTTGCTCGGAGAAAAGCATTGGTCTCTGGCTTTAGAGCTCTCTTCGGGCATATTCAAGGAGTTTCCGGCTATTCAGCATTAGCCTTTCAGGCAGCATTATACCTTGCTGTGCTCGAGGCATTTGTAAGTTATCTATTCTTGGTGATCACCCTACCGATCCTTACTTACACAAATCAGGTACAATCATATTTTCACCGTACAATTCTGACAGTGTGTTACATTATCGGTGCCGTCTACCCCATTTCCTACGGCAAGAATTTTGTACGCGACAATCTTCTTCTTGTCGTTGCATGGGCAGCTGGTTGTTTGGTTTTAAGCACATTTACTCTGCTACCAGCAAACAAGATCGAAGATTCGACCGCTATTACAGCTGGAGGCTTACTCATGGTTGGCGCTGGTTTAATCTATCTCCTATTCGAATATGAGATTACTTCCAGATCGAAGTCTATGAACGCAACGAAACCTCAACCTAACCAGATTTCTCGGGTTCTCATGGGGCTTCAAATCGGAGTTATTGTACTAACAATCATCGTCACACGCTCGAGCGCTGCATCCATTCAGGCCAAGAAAGGTCTGCCACTAGGAAATCAAGTCGTTGGATGGTTCGTCTTGATTTTGTCTTTAATACTACCATTCGTACATCGAATCTCTCCCAACAGGCATTACCTCCATCGATTGGTAATTATCTTTCTCACGTTCTCACCATCGTTCATCCTTTTGACAATCTCATATGAGGGATTGTTCTTCTTCACATTTTGTTCCACCTTGCTAGCATGGGTACGCCTAGAGAATGTCATCCAGTTACACAGCGTGGCAACGGTCGCACCTTCGACATCCCAAGTGCCTGACAAGGTTCCAAATGGGGTTACAATTACTTCGATGTCAGACCAGCCTGCAAATCTTCAGTCGGAAACCACTTTCCGAACCCTGGCCCTGCCTGATTTGCGCCGGGCACTATTCTTCCTCTTCTTCCTTCAATCCGGGTTTTTTTCTACAGGAAACATCGCATCAGTTTCCAGCTTCAGCCTTGATGCAGTCTACCGACTAATTCCAGTTTTCGACCCCTTTTCACAAGGTGCCCTCCTTCTCTTTAAAATCATGGTCCCGTTTGCGATCATCTCCGCAGCACTAGGCATCCTTAATCGTCGCCTCGGTTTGCAATCATCGGCACTGTTCATGGTCGTTATGGCTATTAGCGATGTGATGACGTTGAATTTCTTCTGGATGGTTAAGGATGAAGGCAGTTGGTTAGATATCGGGACCACTATTAGTCATTTCGTCATCGGGAGCGGTCTATGTGTGTTCGTTGCTGGGCTAGAAGGTGTTAGTGAAGCGCTCATTAAGGGTGTTGAGGTCGATACTTTTGAAGCTAAAGTGAAAAAGGACGGAGGTGTGGAAACAATAGGCGGAAAGAAAGCCGTTGAGAATGGAAGTGTCAATGGCACAGCAAATGGAGTTGTTGCTGAAGAAAGGCTTGTGATTGATTGAGTGATATTGTAACTCAAGAAAGCAGATGCTAATGGGATCCCAGTTCATATGCTTAGGATTGGACCACTTACTTCTTAGAAGACATGACCGCAAAACCCTACTACGTACATATCACCATCGGCATACGACCAACTTTAGTCAAGGCTATGTTGCCAATCTCGCTCAAACAAGAAAGTTGAAACATGCGGGGACCCCAAACCCCGGTCGGTCTATTTCCTCTAATGCAGCTTTGATTGTAAGTAAGCATCCTGGCGCTCCATGCAATAAAATAGACGGGCAACCAAGCAGAAGTAATGCTGGCTTTGAGGTTCACCTCCTCTATCTTGGTGACCCGTGCTTCGTGCCACCATTCCTATTTTCATGAGTGGGCATGGACAGCCCCTGTCCAGGAGTGTTCGCGCCGGCCAGGTTGCTGCAGAATGAAGCGCCAGGGCTGAGGGCGTGGTTTTTCTGTGGATGGTGTTATTCCGTCCAGAGTACATGATAGGTGACTTAGCCACCAGCTATGTGTACTTGCATGCTTCTGCCTAGTGCTCAGCGCTTCTGCGCATAACTTGGCCTCACTCTGGAGTAAGGCGTTATCGCCATGGTTCGCCATGAGAGGCAAGGATTTATCCCCTCTCAGCCTGATGATAGCTACGATCTCCCGTGGCTCACGCTCATTCTCTTTCACGAGCAGGCGGACTTTGACCTCGAAAGACCTCTAGATGTCGGGGCTTGATGTGATCAGTGGCACATCTGCAATCATCGGAATAATCGATGTCTCCATCACATA
Organism: Exophiala aquamarina CBS 119918; assembly: GCF_000709125.1. Lineage (NCBI taxonomy): Eukaryota > Fungi > Ascomycota > Eurotiomycetes > Chaetothyriales > Herpotrichiellaceae > Exophiala > Exophiala aquamarina. Next base: position 391,865 of record NW_013550585.1, read on the forward strand.
CTACAATGATACACGAAAAGACTCGAAGTTGTCCGAGTCCTTTGAGGTCGTCATCAAGCGACTGCCTATAATCCGTGACACCCTTCAAAAATGCGAAACCGACCTGAAAAGGATTCAAGACGATATACCAACAGATGTCTGGGATGCCCTCGAGGAGATCATTAATGACTGTGATGACAAGGCTAGAAAGGTGAGAGAAATCTTCGAAAAGGTCATAACTGGTGAACACGACGGGTGGAAGAAACGATACTCCAAGGCCATCCGGAGACTGGGCGAAGGAAACAAAGTTGAAGGACTGCTGCTTTCAATCACTCAAGACGTTCAGCTTATTGTCAATCACCACGCAGTTCAGTCTGCTACACCTGAGGAAAATGCTAAGCTTGAGGAGATCATTGAAGAGATGAAGTCGATCAAGCCCTCAGTACCTGAAGAAGAACCCGGGGGCATAGCTTTCAACAACGCTGGCACAGGCTCACAGACAAACAATGTGCTCGGTGGAGTGGTCATCAAACGAACTACAACGCTGCACTCAGAATTCAACATTTCCATTCCGGTAAGAACGAGCCATAATAATGACAGTCGCGAATCGACAGCATATAGTAAAATTAAGTCTCCTGATGCTGTTAGTCCAATGACACCTGTCTCTTCAGAGATACTCTCCACGTCCTTGAAACTGTCCCTTGGAGCTTTTAATGTTCTCTTAGTAATTGAATGGAAAAAGGCTAACAGCCCTTCATAGTCATCACGCAGAAGCAAGACTTCAGTTACCGTGAACCTGCTGGGCTCTGCCTCGGCGGATCGCCATATATCGATTCGCGACTATTTATCGGTCGCAGCTCCGAACTCGATAAAATGCATAAGATTCTCAAGCCTCGTGACGCGTCTCGAGAGCAACAACGACTAGTCCTGAGTGGCATGGGTGGGCTCGGTAAGACGCAGCTTGCCATCGCTTATGCAAAAAAACACGAGCATGAGTACGAGTCAGTCTTCTGCCTCAATGCATCGTCCGAGACTTCGTTGAAAGACAGTTTTCGGTCGATAGCCGGGCTAATCTTTGACATACAAGAGGCTGGGACCCTGGACTGCGAAGATATTCCATATCAAGTACTCCGTTGGCTGTCTAACGCGAAGAATACCCAATGGCTTTTGATCTTCGACAATTATGATGATCCTAGACAATTCAAAATCAGAAATTATTATCCTCCTGCGTCTCGTGGCGCTATCATCGTGACTGCACGAGGGCCAGCTGTTCTCGGTGGTGAGGAGTTTGCCCTTGGGCTTTTATCAACTATCGCTGAAAGTCTGGAGATCTTCGAAATCGGTCTCAAAGAGAGACCACAAAATCTGGTAGGCCATAAGCAGCTACAATGTGATACTCATTGACTCCTGTTACTAGACCCCTATGCAAAACGTCTAGCGGAACGACTGGGAGGTCTTCCCCTCGCCCTAGCCACTACCGGGGTCGTTCTTCACAAGAAAAAAGGACTTTTTTACTTTCAAAACATATCTCCAGGAGTATGAGAAACGCTGGAATGTCAATGGTAAGCGGCAAATTAAACTTCCAGAGTATCAGGATCGTACACTCTACACGACCTGGGATGTATCTTATAGCCGGCTTGAAGATGAGGATTCAGATGCGAAACAGTTGTTGAAAATGTTCGCCTACTTCGACAATCAAAAGCGGCTGCGTGATGTGATTGCAGATCATAACAACTTCGCTGGTGCGATGAGAACTCTAACAGATTATCATTTCGTAGAAGTCCAGGAAGGAACAGCTTCATGGTCTATACACAATTGTATACATGACTGGACACTGATGATACTCAACCATGACATTGATGTGCAGCAGTACTGGTATGCGTTCGACTGCATCGCCGCAACCACGCACGGCCACAACTTAGATTCTTTGGAGCACCTCCCTTTTGTGCGTATAGCTGCTCATGCTAAATGTCTCGTACAACCACAGCTCTGGGAAAACGAACTCATCCCTGAAATTATGCATAATCGACTCGACCGAGCTTTCTATATTTGTTGGCGCCAAAGTGACTAGCGCATACTAAACCTCAAACACGTAACGCGCTAACAAGATAAAGCACTAAAGTCAGTGGCACAGGCAACCTCATGACGACGATAAACGCGTAAGTGCTACAGCCTCTGGAATGCTTTGGAATCATGGAAAATAGGCTCAAGGAGGTCATTTGCCTAGTAATTTTCTATATAAACCAGAACGGTGATCATAGAGTAGAAGAAGACAGAAATCTCATCCACGCTGACTTGCCTGGTATCGATTGGCTCGTACAATTGCACAGTCCAAATCCTCCAACAGATCTATACTGGGCAACTTAAGCGAGTCAAGGTGGATAGTGATTGAGCTCTCTCTCTCTCTCTCTTGCTCCAAGGCCTCTGTTCTAGCTTATATGCAAGTTTACTAGGCAATTGATCTCCAGGAGCCCCGTTTCCATGATTTCCAAGCATTACAAACGCTGAAGCAAAGGCGCTTTCATTGATCGATAAAGGAGGTATACAGCGACCAGGGTAATCTAGAGCTAGGGGTGCAATTGTATTAACAAGCGATCGCTGGCTTTGAGAAGGCGAAAAAGCTCTGACCACACGACAACCTTTTAACTTCTCGACTGCCTAGGATTCGTATACATCGACCATGGCCAATGTAAATTGGCGGAGCAGTTACTTTCCAAAGATTTTGATGATACCATATATTCTTGCTGGTCTAGACTGTCTCTTACTGAGGATATCAAGAGGTGAATGAGCCCAGTGTGTCAACTGACTAGACTGGTCTCGTTAGAGATTATCCTTGTCCTGACCTCAGCTGACGACGCCGTCCTGACTCCTGAGGAGAAAGTATCCTTGACTTAATAAGCACACCGTGTACAAACCACCCTGGAAGTACAATCAAGTACCTTGACATGAGGAATCCAGTTCGTGTTAAATATAAACCCACGCACATACCATGCCGGAGCAAGCGTCTCATCCATATCGCAACCCACTAGCCATTAAACGCAGGAAAGGGCCCTTCTGCCTAGGATCGATCAGAACCGGCACCCCTATCCGGCACGCCAGTGGCATTCGTGGAGCGATTGGTATCATTCAGCGCACGGGTCTTAGTCCCCTCAGCAGCCAAATGCTCGCTCGCAACGGGCAACTTCGACTCCGCGCCGTCGAGGCTAACATTATGCGCGCGAGCTGCCGGGGGCCCAGAAGGATGATCCCCATCCTGCTGCAAACGACGGAACTCCGTGTTCATGCCATCTTCACGCAGTCCCGATCCGCCCTGCGCGCCTGCTCCCTCAAGTCCAGACGTCTGCTTGGTGGACGTATGTGCGCCCTCGTGCCGCAGCTCGTTCGACGTCTGGCCCTGTCCTGGGTGTCCGAGCCCCTTGTGGACGTCTGCGGAGGTCGCCCCTGGCAGCGTCGAGAGCGCGTCCGTCTGCACGCCTTCCTTGCCGTGCGAGCGCAGCACGTCTGGGTTGTTCGCCTGCCCGGGGGTTTCGTCAACCGGGTTCGGTTGGTATGTTGCGGATTTGGGGGCCGTGCCCGCTGGCAGTGTCTTTGCGGAAAACTCGGGTGCGTGGTCTGCCGGGGACACTTTTTGTCCGATTTGATGCTGTGGGCGGAGGAAGTGCATGTGTTAGTTATTTTTGCTTTCGCGGAGTGAATGGGAGGACGCGTGCGGATTATGAGTCGAGGTATGTAGGTCAATGCACTCACTCCGGATGTCTGCACAGGCTCGTCTCTGGGCTTTCGCGGATGAAACTCGCCCTGGGCGTTGGTCATGGAATCGGCGTTTCTAGCGGCCATGGTATATTGCTGTAATCTGATGCTTGATTGATATTTTGGGTTCTGCTCCCTCTTGAATTGGATAGTACGTATTCTCTCGAGTCTTGGGATGAGGTTTGGATAAGCCTTGCGTTGGCGAACAATCCTTTCTTTCTTTTGAGAATTCAACAATTTATACAACACCTTCCTTGTACCCACTGATCTGGTATAAAGAATGAATCACATCATGTGTGATCATCGGGGATATGCCGCAGAAATGATTGTTCCATACATGGCCTGGTCATAGTTGACGTCATGATGGATCCCGGGTGATCTCATGCTTGGATATCCTCGGCGTCAAAGTTTTCAAGAGTCGTGATAGGGTTTGATGAAAAGGAAATGGTTCGTGGATGGCAAAATCCGAAAAGCGTGGGAATGCATAAATGTGGAACTGACATGATGCCAGACACACGGTAGTTCGCTTCCGACCAATGGGAGTGTTGCTGCACCCCCCAATCCGGGGTTTCATTGGTCAATCGATCCGTATTCCCTTTGTGATCAGTTCTTCGCCGCTTTGTTCACCCTCATCTCGCATGCCATGTTCTAAGACCCCGGAGCCTGCTTCAGCCTTACTACCTCTTTTCGTTCTTCCCTCTTGTATCTACAACACTAGCTTTTCGTTAGCTTTAGACAACAGGATCCGTTCGAGATCTCAAATCATCATAATCCGGTCCTCCTCCTACTATATTTAAACTACTACGTTAGGCTGCTCCTACAGTACCCTCTTACGCCATAGCAATAAATCCCTCCCTACGTTGTTCGACCGCCTGTTACAGGGTGACACTGTGACTTCGTATAGCTGGCCAGTCAGGCAATTGGGCCGACGAGGATATGACTAAACAGGCATCATTAACTCGGTGATAGCACCCCGGTAGGGATATCAAGTAATGCTTTGAACGTAGTGCGTGGGTTTCAGATGTGCGGCTCCCATGTTTCCCGGCATCCTACCAGTTTCGTGCTGGAGAACGTTCGAACTGACAGTAAATCACCATTCCCAACGGTGCCTCTAGCCTACCGACCCGAGCAGATGTCCCAATTCCGATTTACATATCACATTCCCGTACCGAGCGACTCCTGGAAGGTAAGTAGATCACAACGGCGCGGCTAGGGTGAGCCGGAGTGAGCGCCGGCAGATTTTAATCTGTCTTTTCCACCAATTAGGAAGACAACTGCATGGTTGGTGGGCTCGGATCACAGAAGGACCGTTGTTGAGTCGCTTTTCGAGAAACAAGCGACTGAAAGTCCTCTAATGGAATTTGCTCGCTGTCACGTGATTTGATCGCTACTTGGATCAGAACATGAATGCGTCCGCCTGTCTACACACTAGTATTGATGGTAGAATGAGGTCCCGGTAATTTTTTTGGAAGTTGAGGTGACTTGCCTTGACGACTAGTGTTGTTCTTCTAGCACCCAGTCTAGTAAGTGTCATTCATGCTTCTTAGTCTCCAGTTCGGAGACTTCTGGTGCCAATTTTTCGGAGACTTCTATCCAAAGTCTCCTTCGTTCATGCCATAGATAGATATATATAGATAGATAGATCATTCACTCTGTGTTGAGTTTTCTGGTGATTTATCGAGGTTGCTAGTCGATTCAGTTTTTTAGTCAGACTCCAGACCTATGAAAGGGCTTTTAAGCCTAGAAATACAACCATGAGCAACAATATGACAGCCAACGGAGACGACTGGAAAGACCTCGCCGACAGATTAAGTGATAGCAAGGGTAATAATTTGCAGGTGGGAATCACGTTGCGTAGGATGATTCTCCGACTGAATGAGCGCTCACCATTCGCCACCGCGAGAGGCGTCTTCGACAATGGATGTGGCACAGGGTCAGTCATATCGTACATTCTCGATGTATTCGGCAGCGAGATACCGGATTCAGCCCTTGTTTCTGCCGCGGACTTCAGCCGGCATATGCTCGAGAAGTTAAGAGAGACTAAAGAGGCAAATGTCGCAGCGGGCAAGCAGGTATGGGACCGATTGCAGCTGCACAATCTCGACGCTCATGATTTGTCTACAATGGCTGATGGCTCCGTCTCTCATGTCACCGGCGGACATCTGTACTTCCTGGTGTCCAATCCCAGGCAGGCGCTAGAGGAGACATATCGCATTCTGAGCAAGGGCGGAGTACTGGCACTCTCAAGTGGCAAAGGCAGCCAAAACCTTGATGCACTTCACGATGCTGTCGAAGAAATCAGACCGGGAACAAATTTGCAATTGTTGCAAGAGCCATGGTCTTCCGAAGCAGGTGTCAAAAATGAGCTGGAGGCATGTGGCTTCGTGGATACCGAGACGTTCTTAGTAGATGCTGAGATACGATATGAGACACACGATGACTTCGCAAAGACGCTGTTGCTCATGCCAATCATGAAGCAGGCTATAGAGAGCTATACTGAAGATGAGAAGAAGCGTTTGCTTGTTAAGTTGGTTCAAGCCCTGCGCAGTCGTAATTCTGCCGAGCCGGGAACGCTGACAGGAACATCGATCGTGGCATTTGGCTGCAGGAATTGAGGCATGGTAGGCTGCGGAATACATAGTATCATGAGAGCTTGATGCAAAGTGCGAGATGGCCGGTCAAATTTAGCTTGCGCGGGCAATGGCGACTCATATACCGCAAAATCCAGAGCTTCTTGTTTTGACAAGACTCGTTACAGATCTGTTTGTAAATCATCGCTTGGTATTGCGCTCGGGACGTCCTTTTGAAAGTCGGTTAAGAGCCATTTGAATCAGTTTCCTCCCCTTGAGCGAGTCAGCAGCCGCAGGTGGTAGCCACAATGTCGCCTCAGACTTCGATTTCCGGACGGGGTACCCAATGGTTGACAGAAGAAGTCGCCGCGCCGTGTTTGGTAATTGCGATACGACCTACCACGATCAAGTAGCCAAGGATTCGAATTAAAAGGCTTCAGAAGCTTCTTTTGGAGAGGTGTAAGCCCCGCAGATCTCCCTAGTTTGATCACTGCCGGATCCTGCTTCAGTAGTCTCGGTAATCTTCATCCACTGTCTTCGCTATCGCGCCCATTGACCGAGGGATTTAAGTTCAACTACTCCAAGGCCTTTTCGGAAATACTTCATTATCTTAGAAGATTAGAAGAATATACGCAGCTTATCAAACGAAGTTCAGAATAGACAGGCAGCTGTACGCCAACTCCCAAGCCAAGATCCTCAAAATGGTGATTCGTGAAAATAACCCTACTCTAAAGGCATTCCGCTCATTAAATGTTTGCGGACACCAGGGATTGACTTTCTGCATGGTGTCCACGGGTGCTATGGCTTGCCGATTGCAGCAGAAAGCGGTTGTTGGTGTGGCATATGCCAGTCGGATGATACTTTTCCGAAGTCAAAGCATGCATCGGCGTTTGGGGAGTGTGCACTAACATTGCAAGGCATTGATAGATCCAAATTCCACTTGTTAACCACGACTCCCACGCGCTTTGCAGGGAAGGATACTATGTGTAGATTGTGGAATGCACAAATCTACGCGACTCTTTTCTTCTCTGCCTTCTCGCATCGAGTACTGTACTGTTAAACAAGCATCGTCCTTCCTTCATCTTACCAAGAAAACGCATCAACCTCGAGCTCAAATGAGCAGCTTCCAGATTTCTCCCTAGCAAGCATGGACACAACTGCCCTGACATCGTCACACATTCCGGCCGGCCCGCATACCACAACCGCGATCTTGGCCCACCCAAGACCTGCCTCATTCCGCAGTAACCCGTCGATATCCAGTCTAGAGCCGACTACAATCTCTTTCTCATGGATATTGTCTAGCACTGGCCTCAAACAGTCCACTAGGGATTGATCGGCTGCTTTAACACTGTAGAATAGCTTGGCGTTTGAATGGTGCTGTAAGAATGGCAGAAGCCCAGTGATGCCTATGCCGCCGCCAATAAGCACGAGTCGGTCGCTTTGAAGGACTGCTCTTGTGGGAATGGTAGGATACGGGCCTTCAAGGAGGGTAAGTAAGCCTGTTTTCAATTTCAAAGAGCCCGTCATGCCTGCCCTTTTGCGAATGAACAGTGTGAGGCCCGAGGTTGTGTAAGTGTGGTTATCTGTGGCCGGCTGCGAGCCCACTGTCACTGTGTGATTCTTCTCTACGTTGGCAGGATCTAATTCGGCTCTATCGCTGTGCCTTGGCCGGACTAGCGTTGATGTCGGGATCATAGAGAACGGATGGTTGTCCCATGGTCGCAGAATGTTGAGCGTTGGAAAATATACGTAGACGCATTGGCCTGGCGCTGCCCAACGGATGCCTGGTATATCGACACGTGCTATAGTGGGACCGACATCAGACACTTTGGCACGCTTGATGCCCGTCTTCAGGATCCTGCCCAGACGAGCCAATCGATCGAAAAACCAAACAGCAATGGTGGCGTAAAGCCAAGTTTCGTAGCCGAATGTACCTTCGTACCCGTACCAAATATGATACCAGCAACCTACCACACAGATAACAGCCATAACGATGTGCGTCATCAGGAACAGCTCATACGCACGCTGACGCAGAACAACCACACTTGTGAGCATAATAATGACAGCTGCGACTGTGGCGACACAACCCCAGATCCACCACTTAGTTTTGAGCGAATCGTCGTACGAGCCAGTGTTCTGATACAAGACAAGTGCGAGAATCGAGTGTAGGAGCGTCTGCAACAAGAAAAGACGAGCAATCCACCTGTGGAGTAACATGTAGGTTGAGTGCGACCAGTTGGTGAGCCACAACAAGATGTTGTTCCTGCTCGAGAAAAGGAAGAGAACCGGCATATTGGCGAATGCTAAGACTCCAGTGCGCCACATCCAATAAGCCATAAGTTCCTGGTAATGATTCACATACCACTGCATGACGTGGTTGGGATATAAACATTTATAACCGACCACAAGGAAGATGATATTCAAGAGGGCCACGACTGCGATGTACAAGCCCTGTCCGACTGTAGGGACATTTCCGATCAGGTAAGGGAGGGGTCTATCGTGGTAAGTTCTGAGGATGCTGGGATAGATCCAAGGTTTAATTTGTTCCAGTACGGTTGTCATGAAAGGGAGGCAGCCCAGCCAAGTCAGTATAATTGGTAAAGCAAAGGCTGTCAGGCAAATAGAAAGTCTGACGGAATAAAATTTAGTTAAATGCAATTAATATCGATATTATGCGTCCAACAAGAACACCAGACTGAAGTACGTCTCCAAGAGGAAGAGGAGAGGTCAACTACCTACCCATAGTACGACTCTTGGGCGGTCTCGCGGAAGAAGTATATCAACGTGTCCTGCGTGGTTTTCCAGCTGTCCTATCGAGTTGTCAGAAATTGTATCGGCTAGGCCGGAGACCTAGAGATCACGCAGATAAAGGAAGGGTATTCAAGGCAGTCCTTGCTTTTCGCAATTCCAGGTCTTCACGGTACACGTTTTGAGAGGAGGACTAACGCACGTGGGTTGTGAGCATGGTTGTGCTCAGAATCAATTCTTTCCCTTCCGCAACCTCTGTCACAGGCGTCGTAATATTTGCCAACGTCTCACCGTAAGTCCACTTGGGAAGGATTTTGACATCTCCGGTGATTTGCGTTTCCCAGAATTTCTCAACAGTTGAAGCACGAACATTGCTTGGGCAATATAATTGTATGCACCATGCTATAGAGCTTAGATACGGAAAGTTGGACGAGCGACACACAGCCAAGTTGTGTGCAGCCTCGGTGCCGGTTGTGTGACCTCCGGGGCTGACTATAGTGGTGCACGACAGTTTAAAAGAAGAGAAGCATCTAAAGCAGCCATGAGCACAATAGGGATCGTAGAAAGTAAATCCGTCAACACCAGCAAGGCCACTTCTGCTGACCGGTACAGGACCAGTAGCAACTGTGCTCGAGACGAATACTAGAAGCCCGAGAAAGAAGAGCTTCATATTTGATCTGTCGATATCTTCTCTAGATGGTAAAGCTGCGTAGAGCCAGGTCGATTTATACCTGAGGTATTTAATGACAGGGGCAGAAGCGTCTCATCCGCAGTCCAAACATTATTTTGCATTTCTAAACACATAAGCTTTTCGTGGCAGTTGTAGAATAGTGCCAGGACACCAATTACACGAGGATAACAAAGGTAGCTGATAGCACTGGATTTGTCTCGCAATCATTGGATGTTCGATACAAGCTCTCATTGACTATTAGGTAGACGATAGGCTCAAAACTTGCTCACTTGTTGAGTCAGCACGAAACTCCTCCGAAGTCTACTACCTAAAAATATACACTTCTACTAGTGTTCACATGCACTTGTGCTCACATTTGGACGGAATCATGCTGTGTGGATCTCATTGTGTCATCGAACTTGCTAACGTCATGGTATCGGAGGACATTGGCAATGAAGCGCCTGCTGAGCTAGCGATTGAAATCCCTGACATTGTGCTGGTTGACGACATGGACATCGGCATCGCGCCCATTGGGCTTGCCATGACTGCAATAGTTGGACGTCCGATGACTTGAGCCACACATCCCAAAATTGTGAGCGAACCTTTGGTCATAGCTTGGGGGTTTTCCTCCCCGCCGCAGAGGAAACTTGCTCAATAGTCCGGATCACATACTTGTTTGGTCATGAATCGTGGGGCTTCGCTTGAAGTGGAGACGGATCGGAATCTAGTGCGTTTCCATTGTGTATTTCACGAGGACCACCTCGACCCAACTAAAGGGGTAATAGATTGCAAGCTTGAGCAAGCAAAAGGCTCGAATGTCATGTTTACGCTTAGCGATGCTTAAGCATTACCATCTTCCGTGCTGCTCTTGGTGCACGTTCAATTTGCCCCGAAGACCTCACAACCGCTTGACCAGGATTTTGAATCATCAGGGCAACTCCAATGCTATTACAAAGACGGCCGGAGAAAATAATGGCTGGGTGGCTCTGACAGCACGTTTCACTCCACTCTAGTTGGGCTTTTGACCGTAAAGGCATTGCACCAGATCAATGCCAATATGATAAGGAACATTGTCATGATTGCAGCGACTCGATACTTACCGAACTGAGGATTTCGCATTGAAACCTTGAGGTGGAACTCGGCACCTATGGGTAAACACTCATGTTAGGCGCTGTGGGTACATACTGCCTTCCAGCGAGTCGAAGAAGTGAGATTAAGTTTTAAGAGGCATGGGCTTGGCCCCATCCCCTTACTATTGGCCTGGTACAGGCATGGTCTGGGGTAACTCACCACCACTGGGTACTAGATCTTGGTTGACTAGCTTTGGCATGCATGCCTTTCCATTGTACGCTCAACGAATTAGTTATATAGTATCATATTGACCAAGGATAGCGAGACCGCAAGCAAGACGAATTGGCTTGCACTAGTGACCCGAGTTACACATGAGAAGCTACAGGCATTCCATCGATGAATCGCATACGACTTCATGATCGTGGCACCAATGCATATGTTCCCGTTCATTGTCTGGCAAACCCGAAATCACGACATGATTAATCCGTTCACTATTAGCCATAACCTTGAATATTGGACTGACATTGCTGCTCTGGTATTCCGAGCGTGACTTACTCTTTCGCCGTCGGGTCTATTCAGGAAGCAAACTCAATATAGTGATAAGGTTTGAACGTAAAGACTGATTACGCTCTAGGAGCTTTGACTATGACTTTTCTAAAGCTACACATTTCTTGTCGGCTGGCGTGTTCATAGTGGATTTATTGTGGCAGTATGGCAGTACACTCAAAGCATGGTACATTCTGTGGTGCAATCTTGCTTTAGGTTTATCTGATATATTATCACCGATCATTTCGATGCAACAACAACGGTCTAAGTGCCTTTTTTGCTCTTCTTTCTCTTTTTGCATAATCCAACGGCTTCGCACTCTGTCGAGTACGGCACAGGCCAAAACACGCATTCCTGGAAGATAATGGGTTTTTGCGCATCACACCCGTCGATATCTTCCGACTTCAAATGGTAACCATGCCAACACTGCTTCCTACGGATCCGCGGCTTCAGCTTTCACACATTGAGTTCACAACCTTTCACGATCTGCTCCTTACCTTCGACAGCCCAAGGAAAACCTTCGGAGCTCCTTTTTACATTCGCAGACGCCGAGAATTTACAGCAAGGCTGTACAAGGAGGCACGGACGCTGCCAGGGCTCCATGCACTTGCGTTTATGGATGGCCCATACGGAGGCATCGATAAGCAGAAATACTTCGACAGCGATCGCATAATCGTTGTAGCTGGTGGTTCAGAGGCTGGTTGGGATGCTCTGTATCGTTGAGAAAAGCCTGCGGTATCACTCTTCGATGTGGGAATAAGAGCGGCCCCCCAAGGAGACTCAGACCAGCGCCCAAGCCGCGACGACAGCAAATTGGGCGTGGAGCACAGTCCTTATGTGTCATACTAGCAATACGGGACTTGGTTTCAGACAGTCCCGAACAGTCTGTTTCGGGACGGAAAACCAATAGGCAGATATTCCAACCTAAGTGTCGAAGTACGCCTGACTAGTGATGCTGAGCATATCGTGTATCCCCCTACAATATCGGCTCCCGATATACAAAGATAAGGTTCTGATTTGTTCGCAGAAGCGCCTATAGAAGAGCTTAGAGAATGACAACAGGGATCTATTACGGACATTATAACAGGAAGAGGTACGCTGTCGTCCGGATCTACCGATGGTCATCAAAGAAGTAGCCACTACCGCAGCAAGCACAAGAGACGCTGTAGGCATTTTCATGTGCGGACCCCTTGGAATGCAAGATGATATCCACTACTCTGTCGGGCGAGAAAATTTGCGCACCCTGAAGATACCCAGAGCTGGTGATAGGTACTTGCATATGGAACTCTTCTCGTGGGCATGAAAAAATCCGAAAACATCAGCAGGCACTGAATCTGGCCATTTACATGAGGCTAGACTCCAGCTTCCACAGGTGGACCATTCTTTCTTTCACCACATTATCTGAGATCTCCATTTATCTCTCATCAGGTTCTATATAATTGAGTGAATCGACGCATGGTTTGGAGAAATACGCTAAATTTTCAGGTCTCGAATCCATTGCATAAGGATTTTTTCCGGTCGATCTGTACTTTTGAGTGATTTGAGGTCGCCTACACTTCTAGTACGGCGTTCATCGAGTCTGTGGCGAAGTGTCAACCTTGCAAGCCCATGAAATTCAGCTGTAACATTCAGGTGCTTGAAGCTAATGTCTCGTACTCGTCTGAGACCGCCTGAATTCGCTCTTTGCATTTGCAGGCCATTTGGAGGAGAGATTGTGGAGTTGTCGCGGGTTGAAGTTGCTTAGGTGCATATGCAGGTGGTTTGCAAAACTCGCTAGAACGCGCTCGACAAGTGGCCTAGGCCAGGACCCCAGTTACCCAGCCAGTAGACGTTATAGTAATACTCAGCGAGTGGTTCGACCGAACATTGTGCGATACGGACGTGGCGTCAAAACACTGTGCTCGAAGAGAATCTGCTTCTATCAGTGCCTCGTGCTTCGCACCTCCTAGAGCTCTAAGGTCCATGGAAGGAAGATTGCGTATACAGATCGTTTCATCTACCTACTACTCGTAGACAGATGAGGCTCGAATCAGTGAGACCTGTCAGACCGCTTCAATACATCCGATGCTGCCACCAACTTCCCGCAGGCAGCGGCATCGGGTGGGGCAGGTGAGCAGGTTTCTTCTTCCGCCTCCTTTACCAAGGCCTTGGCATCAATCGTTAGTCTATACCAGCCAGCGAGGCCAGTTACTGCTCTCGCCAAGGATCAACAGGAAATGATATATCAGATAGACAACACTTGCGTTGAGGAAGCGTTTTGGCAAGACGAAGTTTTCTGTGTATAATACACTTCCGCTCAGTTTCTAGCATCTGCAAGGTCGACATTTCTACAGTATGCTGCAACTGCTGCTTGAAGTTAGTTTATTGGCAGCCGCTGCTTCAGCCGCTTTCACTGGATTGGGCTCATCAGCATATAAACCATACTGCTGTACTGCATGTCGAGCAGCACTTGCCTCTGCAACACTTTCTTGTACACCTCACCATCATGGAGGCGGCCATTCTCATGGCCCGATGACACCACCCGATTGCTATGCAGGTGACGAAGCATTTCTCTCTAGCTTAGCTTACTGTCTCAATTCCACTTGCACTGGCGCCGAAGAACTTGCTGTGTGGGAATTGGAAAAATGGTGGGCTCAGATGGCGACCGGTGATCCTACCATCACCCCCACCTTACTCTATACTGAGGCGCTCAAGTTGATTGACGAGCCTCCGCAAGAACAATACAGCGCAGGTACCACGCTCAATAGCACAATGCTACCGAGCTCTTCGGCGCTTTCCATGTACCAGAACTTCTATCCAAAATTCGAGGAGAATAGTAGCTTGCTCAACAAATACAGTCTCATCATTCTTGTCGTTGGCTTTGCGACACCCCTGCTCGTTAGCTGGATCGGCTATGCTCCATTTATGATATTCCTATACGGAAAAGTCGGTCCATGGCTGGTCTACCCTTCAATATTTGGCCGACGTCACACGCAGCCTCTTCCATGGCTTTTGGGAAACGTGCCAACCATGGGTCAATTTCAGTATATTGCTATGTTCTTTATTCTAAACCTTGTTCTCAGCGCAGTTGGCTACACCTCCATCCAGCCTCACCCGTGGGGCTACAATAAGTTCCAAGAAATCAACGCATATATTGGCTATCGTACTGGAGAATTCGGCTATGCAATCTTGCCCTTAGTCATTCTCTTTTCAGGGAGAAATAACTTGCTATTGTGGTTGACAAACTGGAGTCACAGTACATTTCTAGTCTTGCATCGATGGGTTGCAAGACTTTTTATCCTCCATGCCATAGTGCATTCCTTAACCCTGCTCGTTGCATATAAGGGTTCTGGCATTTACGCGAGCAACTTCCCACAAGCATACTTCTCCTGGGGCATTGTTGGAACTGTTTTGGCTGTTGCAATGCTCTTCTCCAACAGCCTCTGGCTAAGAAGATGGTCCTATGAGGTCTTTCTAATCCAGCACATCATTTTTGTGGTGCTCCTTCTTGTCGCGTGTTGGTATCACGTCATTCTCCGATTTGGAAAGACTGGCTCCCACGAAAACTGGCTTTACGCCGCGATTTCAGTGTGGATTTTTGATCGTCTTGCTCGTCTTGGTCGCATTATCCAAAACGGCGTGCACTATGCGACAGTGACCGATGTTGGGCCCGGTCATGTACGTGTTACCATTCCAGGCGTTCGCTGGGGTGCCGCCCCAGGCATGCATGCCTACGTACACTTTCCGACGTTCAATAAGTGGCGCCCTTGGGAGAACCATCCGTTTTCAGTAAACTCGACCACATCTTTCTATTCATGGAGGAACCATGAAGCCTTTTCAGAGACTGGCTCTAATGAAGACAACCTATCGAACAATCGACAGAAAACAACAGAAAAGCCCTTAGCTTTCAGCTCTACAGTGAACCAACAGTTCCGGACTACTGCCGGAATAAGCCTCATGATTAAGAAGCATACAGGCATGACCCGCAATCTCCAAAAACACTCAAGGCTTCTGACATTTCTGGACGGACCTTACCCGAAATATTCGTCAAAGGAAGTTCTAAAGTGTGACAAAATCCTCCTTATCGGTGGCGGTATCGGCATTACCGGTTTGATTGCCTGGATCAACTTACATCCCAATGTAAAGCTAGCGTGGAGTATGAAAGAGGCTTCCAGCGCTCTGATAGACGAGCTGGAGCCGGTGCTGCAGAGCTTTGCGCAGAAGGAGGTACTAGTAGGCCGCAGGATCGATATCGAACAGCTACTAAGGAAGGAGGTACAAGAAGGCTACAAGAGTATTGGTATCGTAGTCTGTGGTCCAGGCGGGCTTGGCGACGATGTGCGTGCTACTGCGGCTAGGCTAGGACGACATGAAAAGACAATCTTCCAACTGGAGGTCGATGATTTCTCGTGGTAATGCTCGCAGGCAAAGGATTATATCGAATGATTAGCGGACTAGGTTGGACGGGTGCTATCTCAGCGAGGATTTCGGGCACGATGTCAAATGAAGATGCACTGTCTTGATAGAAAATCACGTGGAAGAGCATTCACATCACCCGTCCACTCCTGGTGGGCGACTGTCAAGTCCATCGACTCTCATACAAACTTAGACGAAGTTATTTTTCCTTTCAAGCCCACCTATTTCCTCGCTGGTGATGAGCCGTGAGCGCTAGCATTACTTCCTCATAGCGTTTGTCTTCGCTTATCGCTTCTAGATACTACATAGAGTCCTGTGTATACTCTTATTCGATTCAACACTGTTCACGTTTTACCGGTATATGCACTGGTTATACTCACCTCGATGCGAACCAAGGTAAGATTATTTTCCAATGTCACTGAAATGTTGATCGATTTTTGCTAATGTGGTTAATATCAGCCACCAGAATCGAAGCAGAGAGCGTCCAAGCACAACGGTCCGAAAGGTTTATGAGAGCGGATTTCTGTTCCGCTGAATAGTTTGGGCCTTCCACAGCTGGAGCAGAAATGAAATCCAGACCATGAGTATGACCTCGCTACTCCGATATTTCTGTCATTTGTTATCGATAGACAATGCCTATTAACTCAGCCGCGTATCAACGCGCATAGTAGCTTTGATTTTAGATATTGCGCTGTAGCCTGATGGCTGAGGAGCTATCAAAGCTGGTCGCTGTGTACACTAACCAAGTTCCCAACATCCTTTATCGTTTTGGCGTTCACAACCCTCGCAAACGCTCGACTAGCTGCCTAGTGCGCTCAGAGAGAGCTAGGCCTCAAGATATCCTTTTAGCATGTGTGACTCGTGCTAAAGATACGCAAAGAGCCCGAACAATACTGCTATATCCACAGACTGTGGCAAAACGCCAGCTAGATTTATCGAGGCAGATGACCCTTTCACATTCCCCTCCTGTGTCCCACTATTGCACATTATGGTTGAGTTATCAACGCCCGTACAGTTCTGTGGCTCTCCTCCAGCATCTACAAGCGCCACAATGGTCCCTTCCTCTGTAAATATGACTGGGTCGTCACGATCTGTAGGGCGTTCGGTGCTTGCTACGACGACATATGCCCCTTGCTCATAGGCTGTACAATTTCCAGCCACACAATTAGTAACATTAGTGCTAAAATCCTGATTTGCACAAAGCGGGCTATTGACGGGCTCTGGAAAGAAGTCGAAGAAGCTGGCGCACCAATCGCGCAGACACTGTGGCCACTCGATCCCCGAGGGCGTGAAATTGAAGGCGCCGTGGCTCATATCGTGCCCCGCGCCAGCACTGGAAGTGCCGCTGTGACTGCTGTCATCGTGGTCTTGGCTGTCATCGTCATGGCGGGGATGGAGGAGGAAGGTATGAGCAAAAACTAGGTTGCACAGGAGGAGGAGAACAGGGTGCTGCTTGCGGCATACCATAGTTGTTAGCTATTGAGGAGTAGTCAGGAGTACAGCCACGGAATGTGATGAATGCTACAAGAAAACTGCAGTGCAGAGCCTCTTTATATAAACTTTCGAGCCTGGAAGCGCGCTCACGTTGATATCTCATGCGTTACAGGAGCCCACAAACCAAGACAAAGGGATTAGCAACACTACAACTTCTCACACATATTTCTGGGGTCCAGACTGTCCGCCTAGGTCGATAGTCCGGCACATAATACCGAAGAGGCGGTCGAAGGATTTTGGCGACAAGAGCAGGAAGCGTAATACAAACCTCTAACAGGTTGGAAGTTTGCCCGGTGTTCGAGACAGGTAGGCCATAGAGATATTCCCGTCTTCATACCTTACAAGACGTGCCTGTCGTCTCAGGGTTTCTACTGCAATCGACTGTGTCTAACGGCAAAAGATGCTAAACAATTTGGCGGAAAATAGTGGAGTATTGCTCTGCCGGAGGATTGGCTTGTAGCTTATTCACTGGCTTAGTTCTGAGACAGAATGGTATGATTGATCGAACGATGAGAGTGCTTCAACACACGGTTGCTCTCGTGCTCCTTCAGACACACGTAAACGTGATTTGATTTACATTAGATCTGTAAGTCTGTATGGTATCCGGTAGGAGTCAATGTACTAAAGTGGGCGAGACACATTAATATAGCTTGGCATAAGGAGCTCTGGCAGGTAGCTCGGACAGTCTCAGACAAGCAATGAGACTCACTTTTAGTCAAGAGCTGCGGAGGACTCATGTTAAGAGGCGAGTAATACAGCTACTGAGTGGACAAGGGTCTTATTTCCGAGTAGGGGTTAATATTATCTTTAGGTCGTGATGACTTAAATAACCAATATTTACCCTTATACAAGAATTAGTTCAGGGTCCTTTGCCATACCTCTACCGCGTGGTAATTAGCCTAAATTTCGCTAGGAAGTCCCGTGTTTGGAATGACTTGACCTTCTAACGGCCTTGGCCAAGATGAAGCGGCAGCCTGTGGATAGAGGAACGATGAATAGGAAGGGTAAGCGGGGTGATCACTAACCGTCACTTAATTACGCCTAAAGAGACACCCAGGGAAGGAAGGGCTACCATGGGACCATGTTCATGGAGCATGGGAACATGGGCGACGGCCTAGCCCTCCTATATACGCGCCCTTCACCCTAGATAGGACTATCCGTAGTTAAATCTGTCACTAGCCTCATACCTACATTTGGGACAAGCCGAACGACCCATTCCCTTCTTTATGTGGGCAATACACATCACTGATGTCTAGTAATCCAGGAACCAGAGTGTCGTACTAGCCTGTAACGCTGACCCGCAAAACTGAGTTTGTACTCCGCAGGGCAAACAGT
Organism: Exophiala aquamarina CBS 119918; assembly: GCF_000709125.1. Lineage (NCBI taxonomy): Eukaryota > Fungi > Ascomycota > Eurotiomycetes > Chaetothyriales > Herpotrichiellaceae > Exophiala > Exophiala aquamarina. Next base: position 410,423 of record NW_013550585.1, read on the forward strand.
AAAGGAGCGAGCGAGTAGAAGGCGCTTAGGATTAGGCAAATATAACGCACAAAACGCTCTCCATAAGGTGGTGGACATGTAACCTTAGGTGAGGAGAGTGCCTCATACAGCCCACCCTGCCGGGCCCAGCTAGCCTCAGCGAGTCTCACACTCTAGAACATATAATCTCATATCAAATAAACTTGGAGTTGCAAAGACCATAACGCATACTTCACGCGAAACATGTTTGGGTACGCTCAAGTTCTGCCTCCAAGGAGAGGAGACCATAGCCGTCAAGAAATTATGTTGGTAAATTATATACAGTACATAAATAGGTTGCACTGGGTTATCACAAAATGTGATCTGGGCCGTGGTCGGACCCAAATGTGAGGTGGGCGATTTAATTCTTCCGTGACTCAATCGACTCAAGGCAATATTCAGCAGAGATTGTAGGCATTTACGAGTAAGAGGTGTTGATGTTTGATAGCAATTGGTTCTCGCTGAACCACTAGCACAGAGCGATGTACCCTGGTTCACAAACTTGCTCAACTTGTGGTCATTTGCATTTTATTGGACAAAAGTTTTAAGCGAAAAGACCGTTCAATCCCGCAGAGCTGATGATCGATTTCTGAAGTAGTACATACCAGACTCGTCTGCTTTGATACTGCTGGTTGCCGGGTTGCGCTGACTTCTAGTTGTCGAACTCTATATAGCATTCTCCATCCGTGCAGGATGCGTTGAAGGCCTTCCATCCCTCGGCAGAGTTCACATGCTTTACAGCTGTTACACCGTCGAATAATTCTATTCGGCCACCCTGGCTTGTGGGTATATATGCTCTGAATGCATCTATCCATGGCTTTATTGCTCTTTGTCGGTGGGCCTTACCGACGCTTGGCAAGCAGGTCGCCCTCGGAGCTATCTTACACTCAGTCATCTTCTTAAGAGCCTATATTGTTAACGATAAGCTCTCAACCGATCAAGTTCTACCATACTGGTGGTGGGGCTACATTGGGACCATTGCTGCGTCGCTCCTCTTGCCACTCTCAGTTCCGATCATACGCCACCGCCGCTATGAATTATTCCTCATCAGCCACATTGTATAGTCAATTTTAGTCTTCCTTGGTTCATGGTATCACATCTACTTCGAGTACAAGCAATCCGGCTATGAGACCTGGCTTTACATTGTCTTCGCCATCTGGGGGTTTGATAGGCTGACACGCATGCTCCGATTTTTTCGATATGGAGCCCTTACTGCTTCAATCACCTCCATCGATGAAGATTGCATTAGGATTGACGTTAGGGGTGTCGTAGCCACGGGACACGTGTATCTCTCCTTTCTCCACTCGCGATTTTGGGAAAGCCATCCGTTCAGCGTTGCTAGCTATGTTGTTCAAAGAAGGGCTACGTCATCTAACGAAAGTGACTCTTCTGTCGCCGATGTGAATTTGGAGGCTGGTGATACTAAAGCGAAGTCGACGGTGATCAGCAGCCTCGACCGGCCAGAAGAACCAGGTATAGCTTCCTATCTTCGTACACTCTCGATGGGACTACCAAAGCGCTTCGAGATAGATCCCGCATCAAACTCCTGATTGAGGGCTCCTACGGAAAGCAGCAGGATCTTTCTGAATGTCCCACCTTGATTTGCATTGCTGGCGGCGTTGGCATCACTGCATGCCTCCCATATTTACGCCTGCATCCTGGCAGTCCGTGTTTATACTGGGGTTCGCGCAGCCAAGCACTTGTTAACTCGCTGAAGCCTCTAACCCAAAACTTCTACAGTGAGATTAAGATCGGACAACGCCTCGATCTCGCGTCTATTCGTGAGGAGCAAGGAGATCACTTTGCTGTCGTATAGTCTGGGCCTGGAAGTATGATGGACGAAGTGTGTGACAATGTGAGCAAGCGTGCACGGACCAAGCGTGTTGGCCTCGTCCCAGAATCATTTACTTGGTGATGATTGAGACTCATCTCATGTTGCTTACCCAAAATTTAATGATAAGACTATCTAATGTTCTAATTCGTAAGATATACTAAAAGAGTGTGCATATCTATTCTTGTGTCCGAGGATTTGTCTGAACCTCTCTCCTTGTTGTGTTCCTCTGAGGTCTTTCTGCTGATGAGGGAAATAAAGAAGGCTACCACTAACAAGGGGCCTAGTTGACGTAAGAGGCAATTAATAGATGGCACTGGTACCGAGAAAAGAACGGTTTTGCATCCATTCAATGATGCTGTTCTCGATAGCCTACCCAACATGAACACATGATTTGAAACGCAGTTGTGGCAATCTTCCACTGGAAGGTAGATGTTCGAGAAGGCCTTAATCCGTGCCATCTATCCACTGCAAGTTGATATCTGTTGTAAATTCGGCACAAAAGGCTCGGCCAGGATAAAGTTCTAACGATGAACTTTGACCCTGATGGCGATGAGCGTTCATCATTGGTCATAAAAACGCAAATTTCACGCTGCCAGGCCGCGGTTTGTCTTTGACGCCTGTTATCCAGCACATAAAATTCAAGATCCTGTTCATGTATTCTTGCGTGTTATTTCAATTGTGTGAGTGGTACACACCGTCCCCACATATCGCCATCGATGGTCGCGAGTTCATGAGGAGCCGGAGGACGATGGTCACTGGAACTGGAGAGCCAATCTATTATGGATGCTCCATAGCCTCAGGCAATGGACTTTCTGTTTCCACGAACGTTCTATCAGTTGAAACTCTAAGCGGTTGATGCTTCGAACATCCTGGTTTGCAAGCTTTCGTGACAGTGGCCTTGACGTCCATCTTGACGCCCTCCGATTTCCGTCCGCGTATGCGGGCCGATGCGGTCTTATTAAGTAATTAGTTGTCGAGGATATCACGCTCCAGACCGGGAACTTCAGCTAAGGGAACCGATTTGCTGAGGTAAAACGAGATATTTATTATGATCCGAGCTGCAAGCAGTTCTAACCAAGGTAGGGTTCCTTAATAGAGTAGGTACAAGAGTGCTGACCAGGATAACAAAGGGAATACTTATTCGTCGGACTATATCCTAAAATATAGGTATAGGATTACTAACGAAGTTAACTATAAACTATACTATCTAGGTAAGTAAGCGTATATATATAGTACTAGCCTAGACTATAGACTTACTTAGACTATATTCGTAGTCTATAGTCCTCTATAGTCTATTTCCTAGTTACGTAACGTAGCCTCGTTCTCTATCGGCTAACTTCCTCGTTTTCCTCGAGTATAGGTAGCTTATCCTTAACGACCCTTCTAGTAACCTAGTTCGTAATACTATTCCCTCTTCTTCTCTATTCGTTATCCTTAACGTATATAAGGTAAGTATCGTTCGCTAGAGGCGGCCCGTCCTTCTTCTTTCCTTTCTATAGCTAATTATACCTTCTAAGGCCTCTCTCTCTAAGTCCGAGTAACTCCGACGTCTTACCGCTAAAATTAAACTTTCCGGTTTCGGTTTCGAGACTATAGCTCCTTATCCTTAATACGTTAAAGCGTATAAAGTATATATCGTCCGCGAGGGTTATTCTCGCTATTTCGTCTATATATAGAAGAATATTATATATAGTAGTACTTTTTCGGATACCGAATTCGATTATCTTAAAAATAAAAAACGTAAACTACGCGAGAAGAACGAGAAGCTACGTTAGGAGCTAGCTAGCCTAGCTCGTTATATCCTCGCCGCTTAAATCGAGTAATCTAAGGTAGAAGCTCGCCTCGAGAAGATTATTAAGAAATAAAGTAAAATAGTTAACCGAGAAGTACGACTTCTCGGAGAACTAGTAGACGACGGTCCCGACGAGTTTAACTTTACCGTAATAACTAATAACTTTCTAATAGAAGAACCTTCCTAGCTAGATTACGCCGCTAGTAATACTAGGTAATAAGTTTCGGATTAAGGTTTATCTCTAGTTCCTAGGTATTTTCCTATTCCGAGTATCCTAACTATTTAACTAGATATTTCGCTTAGCGGCCTTCCCGCTTATATTAGAGTATAGTTTCTATATCGTAATAGAGTTCTTAGGTTTCTTTATCGATATATATTAATCCTAGTTTAGCCCTATTTAGTACTTTTTCTAGTAGTAATTTATAAAATACTAGGTATATATTTAGTCCTCTCGGTAAATATAGCTTATAGGAGACTAGTCCTAATATCTTCTTAATTCGGTATAGTCTAATCTTCGTATAATTTAGTTTTTTACTTAGTCTTTATATTTTTATATTTTTTATATTAATATAAACTATTTCTCCCTCCTAGAAATCTAGTCTCTTAGATCTTTTCTTATTTACTACTTTTATAGTTATTTTTAATATTTTATTTAATTTTATCTTTAGTAGAAAGTATAATTTATATAAGTCTTCGACTTTTATCCTTACCCTTTCTACTATAGATCTATCGCCTAATAGTTTTTTCTTAAAGTCTAGATATTTCCTATAATTCGTAAAGAATAGTAATATCCCGGTTACCGATATATTATTATTAAAAGCGAACTAAGCTATTAGTAGTAGTTTAACCTAGTTTTTTTATTAGTAATCTATATAGTACCGTAGGTACTATTCTACCGTCTAGTTCGTTCTTTCTATTTATTCGTTCGTTTATAGATAATATAATATAAATATCTTATATTTTATTTCTAGTAGGTTAGTTAGCGATTACTAAAACTATAAATTAAATAGTTTATCTCTATTTATAATAATAACCTCTAGTATTTCGTACTACGCGAATACCGTTCTTATAACTATATATACTAGTTCCTCTACTATTAATACTTCTTTATATAGTAGTAGGTAAATATATTTTATTAGTATATCGTTTATTATAAGTATACTATCGTAAGTCGTATCCGTTATAGATTCTTTCGATAGTAGTAGCTTAACTATAAAGTCTATTACTATTCTTAACTATACTTTATCTATATTTTCCGCTAATTATAATAAGCTATATAGTTTATATCTTAAGTATTTAGCTTTATAGTATACGTCGTAGTTCTTAACGTATTCTTTAATATTCTTTCTTACTTCCGCCTAGGTAAAATCTCGTATTACTAGTTCGATTATTTTATTAATACCTAGGTATCCTATACTTTTATTATTATACCTTACTTATATAATTCTCTATTTTTATTCTAGTATTAGTTCTATTTCTAATACTACGAGTATTCTTATTTCTATTTTTTTATATATTAAGTAATTTTCTCTTTTTTCTAGGAGCGTCGCTAGCTCCGGTTCTAGTCCTTCTATATAGTTCGTTCTTCGACTAAAGGTATTAGCTATAACGTTCTCTATTCCTTAAACGTATATAATTTTAAAATCGTAAGAGGCTAAAGTTTTAGTCTATCTAACTTATCTTCTATTAAGTTCTTTAGTTATTATCTAATACGTTAGATTCTTATAGTCTAAGTATATTTATACTAGGTATTTAGCTTCCTCTAGGTATACTCTTTATATTTTTAGATATTCTACTATTACGAGTAGTTCCTTATCGTAGACATTATAATTTACCTCGAATCCGCTTAGCTTCCTTAAATAATATACTACTAAATAGAGCTTTCCTTATTCGTTTCTTTATTTAAGGTAGCCTCCTATTACTTTATCTAAGGCGTCTATTTCTACGATTACTTTCTTCTCTAGGTCGAAAATATATAAGATTAGCGCGGACGTTATTCGTCGCTTTAGCTCTTTAAAGGCGTTCTTATATTTTTCTCTAAAATCGAAGATTATTTCCTTCTTAGTTAAGTTAGTAACTAGTACTACGATTTTTAAGAAGTCTTTAATAAACTTTCGGTAATAGTTAATTAATCTATAGAACGCCTATACTTCCTTAACTATTATCGATTCTAGCTATTTATTAATAGCTCGAACCTTTTCTTAGTTCGATACGAGTCCTTCCGAAGATATAATATAGCCTAGGAATTTAATACTATTCTTATAGAATTCGTATTTAGATAGCTTAAGTAGAATCTTATTTTCCTTTAGCTTTTCTATTACTTTCTTTATATACTCTACGTATTCCTCGTAAGTCTTTAAGAAGATTAGAATATCGTCGAGGTAGATAATAGCGAATATATTTAAATATTCTCTTAAAGCGTTATTTATAAATTCTTAGAACGTTAATAGTATATTAGTAAGTCTAAAAGGTATAACTAGAAATTCGTAGACCTCCTATCTTATTCGGAATACCGTTTTCTATTCTTCTCCGTTAGCTATTTTAATTAGGTAATAGGCGTTTCTAGTATCTAACGCGGTAAACTATACTATACTTAAGAGGCGATTCTATAGCTTATTCTATCGAAGAATAGAATAATAGTCCTTAATAGTTTTATCGTTAAGTAGTCTATAGTTAATATATAGTTATAGTAATCTATCCTTCTTTATTACGAAGAATATACTATAGAATATAGATTCGTACTTTTCTATCTTTAGTTAGCTCCTTCTTACTAAACCCTTCGCTTCTAGTTTCTCGATATAGTCTTTTAGGAAGTCTTCTTCTTTCTTTAAGAATAATTTTAACTATTCCTTATAGTTAAGTACCTCTCCTTCTTTTATAGGTATTCGGTAATTCTAAGGCTAGTATTTAAAAAGCGCTACCTTACTTTTCTTTTCTATAAATAATTTCTTATATTTTATATATTTCGAAAGTAGCTCCTCGATATTAGTTTAAGCTAATATTCTACCTTTCGGTCGTATCTATATCGCCTTTACGAAGAGAACCTTTAAAGATAATCGATCTTTCGTTTTTATTCCGTAACTATAATTCGAAAATTCGAGTTCTTTTATTTTCTAGTTTATTTAGGAATTATATTTTTCTAGCTACTCTATTTCTAGTATAGTGTTATATTTTATCGCTATTATATCTAGGGTTATTCTTTCCTAATAAGTTCCTATTATTAGTTCGACTTATCGTAGTTCTTTTCTTATTTATTCGTTCTTAAACTCTATTAGCGACTCGTCTACTATTATAAGTCGGTATAGTTCCGTCTTTACCTTTATATAGTCTTTTAACCTTTACGCTACGTAGTATAAGACGTAATTTCCGTTTACTTCGGAGTCTATTATAAGTCGTATAGGAAGATTCTATAGAACGGCCGTAAGGACTATATATTCCGCCTTACCCCTATCTAACTCTTATAGAGTCTAAGGCTATTACCGTAGGTAACCTAGCCTTAATAGGTTATTCCTTCGTCGTTTTTTAAATATACGTATAGTCTTAGTTCTACTATATAAGTATATTCGTCGTATTCGTTTATCGATCGATATACTATCTTACTAATCGGGATCCGGAATCGGTTCGGACTTATATTCTATAGGTATTAATATAGCTTAAAATACTATTAGTAGCTTCTTTCCGCGTAGTTAAAGTAATCGAATAGGTACGTCGAGTTTACTCGTCTATTAATATAAGGTATATCCTCCTTCTTATCCTTCTATATTATATATAAATTCCGCGTCGTTAGAGCTTCCGTTCTCTAGATTTTCTTCGTATCTTCCTATTCGAGTATTATAATCCGAGCTATAAGTAGTTCTAACTAAGGTAGGGTTCCTTAATAGAGTAGGTACAAGAGTACTAACTAAGATAATAAAGGGAATACTTATTCGTCGGACTATATCCTAAAATATAGGTATAGAATTACTAACGAAGTTAACTACGAACTATTCTATCTAGGTAAAAGAGTATATATATATAATGCTTAAAGTATTACTTTAGTGCATTAATGTATTATTTTAATGCGGTAATACACTAATACATTCCCCTAGTTACGTAATATAGCCTCGTTCTCCATCGGCTAACCTTTCTTAAGCTATCCCTTAGAACGTAGGGCGCCTATCCTAGCGACCTTATCTATAACCTAGTTCGTAATACTATCCCCTCCTTCTATCTACGTTATCCTTAACGTACTTAAGGTAGTCCTTTCCCGTCCGTTACGATTCCGTTCCTTCTTCCTTATAGCTAACTATATCGCCCTTAAGCATTAAGAAGAACCGTCGATCTTTTAAGTCCATCCGTAACTAGAACGTACGTCGCCTTAAAATTACGAATACTATATCTTCCGACCCTAAAAACGCCGCTATAGTCGCCTATACCGAATACGTTAACTATAACGTTACCTATTTTTATAATCGCGAGTAGTCAGTAAAATACTCTAAATATCTCTAGTACTAAAGAAATTATAATAGTACCTTTTCCGTAGAAGAGTTCTAAAAAGTTAGGGAATAAAAGAAATAGCTAGTCTCGAAGTTCCGCGCTAAACGACGCGAGATCGCTCGGCTCCGTAAGGTCCTAGCGGAGTTAGAAGAGCGCGACGCTAATATCTAGAACTCTCTAGCTAAGCTAGAAGACTAGTCTAATCGTATACTCCGTCGAGAGATAGAAGTATTAGGTATTTTCGAGTCTATAGAGGCGTCCGCTAGTACTAACTACGAGCTAGCCCTTACCGAGCCCGAGTTTATTTTTAATAGTTAGTTCGTAACCGATTCGGTAGATTAGGAATAGGTCCTAGGTTCCTCTAATAATACCGAGTAACTAGTTTCGGATTAAGGTTAGTCTCTAGTTCCTAAGTATTTTCCTCTTCTAGGTATCCTAACTATTTAATTAGGTATTCTATTTAGTTATCTTCTTATCTATACTAGAGTATAGTTTCTATATCGTAATAGGGTTCTTAGGTTTCCTTATTAATATATACTAGTCCTAGTCTAGCTCTATCTAGTACTTTCTCTAGTAGTAATTTATAGAATACTAGGTATATATTTAGTCCTCCTAGTAATTATAGCTTATAAGA
>NW_013550585.1:422991-426435 GCF_000709125.1 Exophiala aquamarina CBS 119918
ATTTTTAAGAAGTCCTTAATAAACTTCCGGTAATAGTTAATTAATTCGTAGAACGCCTATACTTCCTTAACTATCGTTAGTTCTAGCTATTCTTTAATAGCTCGGACTTTCTCTTAGTCCGATACGAGTCCTTTCGAAGATATAATATAGTCTAGAAATCTAATACTATTCTTATAGAATTCGTATTTAAATAGCTTAAGTAGAATTTTATTTTCCTTTAGCTTTTCTATTACTTTCTTTATATACTCTACGTATTCCTCGTAAGTCTTTAAGAAGATTAGGATATTATCGAGATAGATAAGGGCGAATATATCTAAATATTCTCTTAAAGCGTTATTTATAAATTCTTAGAACGTTAATAGTATATTAGTAAGTCTAAAAGGTATAACTAGGAATTCGTAGACCTCCTATCTTATTCGGAATACCGTTTTCTATTCTTCTTCGTTAGCTATTCTAATTAGGTAATAGGCGTCTCTAGTATCTAACGCTATAAACTATACGACGCCTAAGAGGCGATTCTATAGTTTATTCTATCGGAAAATAAGATAATAGTCCTTAATAGTTTTATTATTAAGTAGTCTATAGTTAATATATAGTCGTAGTAATTTATTCTTCTTTATTACGAAGAGTATACTATAGGATATAAATCCGTATTTTTCCGCCTTTAGTTAGCTTCTTCTAACTAAACTCTTTACTTCTAGTTTTTCGATATAGTCTTTTAGGAAGTCTTCTTCTTTTTTCGAGAGTAACTTTAACTATTCCTTATAGTTAAGTACTTCTCCTTCTTTTATAGATATTCTATAATCCTAAGGCTAGTATTCTAGAAGCGCTACTTTACCTTCCTTTTCTATAAATAGTTCTCTATATTTTATATATTCCGGAGGTAGCTCTTTAATATTAGTTTAGGCTAATATCCTACCTCTCGGTCGTACTTATATCGCCTTTACGAAGGGAACCTTTAAAGATAATCGGTCTTCTATTTTTATTTCGTAACTATAATTCGGAAATTCGAGTTCTCTTATTTTCTAGTTTATCTAGGAGTTATATTTTTCTAGCTACTCTATTCCTAGTATAGCGTTATATTTTATCGCTATTATATCTAGGGTTATCTTTTCCTAATAGGTTCCTATTAGTAGTTCGACTTATCGTAGTTCTTTTCTTATCTATCCGTCCTTAAACTCTATTAGCGACCTATCTACTATTATAAGTCGGTATAGTTCTATCTTTACTCTTATATAGTCCTTTAACCTTTATACTACGTAGTATAAGACGTAATTCTCGTTTACTCTAGAGTCTATTATAAGTCGTATAGAAAGGTTCTATAGAACGATCGTAAGGACTATATATTCCGCTTTACTCCTATCTAGCTTCTATAGAGTCTAAGGCTATTACCGTAGGTAACCTAGCCTTAATAGGTTATTCCCTTATCGTTTTTTAAATATACGTATAGTCTTAACTCTACTATATAAGTACGTTCGTTATACTCGTTTATCGATCGATATATTATCTTACTAATCGGAATTCGGAGTTAATTAGGACTTATATTCTATAGGTATTAATGTAGCTTAAAGTACTATTAGTAGCTTCTTTCCGCGTAGCTAAAATAACCGAATAGGTACGTCGAGTTTACTCGTCCGTCGATATAAGGTATATCTTCTTTCTTATCCTCCTATATCGTATATAAGTTCCGTATCGTTAGTACTTCTATTCCCTAGATTTTCTTCGCGTCTTCCTAGTCGAGGTTTACTATAATCTATTCGTAAGTTAGGCCTTATATATATATATATACTACCGGCGCTTAACTATATCTATAATCCTAGTAAAATAATATATTAATTTCGTTCTATTATTCTTATAGTTTTATTCTAGGATCGTAATAGATATAGAGGTGTCTTTCCGTCTCGCTAGTATATCCTATATATTCACTATATTTCTAGTACTTTATTATAATCTTAATCTAGTTCCTCGTAACCTTAGCTACGTAATATTTTTCTTCTTCTTCTAACGATGCGTCGGAATTTCCGTCCGATTCTTCCGCGTTTACTTCCTCCTATTCCTCTTTTTTATTATCGAGGGATACTAATCGTGTTCGTACTCCCCCGATTATTTATACTAATAGGTTATATCGTACTACTTAGCCCCCTACTATATTATACGAATAGTAAGAAGCTACCGCTAGATATTCTAGATTATAGTATCCGTCTAGGCTAATCGGTCTTCGAATTAATTACTTTAGCCCGCTAGAGTAGAATATTAATTTCTTAATATCGTCTTTAATACTTACCTAGTAGTAGTTAGTAATAAATACTATAAGATAATATTCCGATATTATTACCTTATTTTCTTCCTCTTTTAATACTACGTCGTTAGGGTAGGTATATATTATTCTCTATAGTCTTACTTTCTCGTATTTATTTAACTACTATCGTAATTCTTCTAATTAGTTATTATTTTCTCCTTCTTTAAATAGAAAAGGGAATACGTAGTCTATATAATCGTACGTATAGCTATTTTCTTTATCTTCGTATTTATTCTAGGTATATTTATAGATTATTATATAGATTCTTTCTTTCTTCGGTTACCCTAGGGAATTATACTATATCCCGGAGTTCTCCGCTAGTCCTACTACCTAGTAGTAGGTTCGAATAATTACTAGATCGGGCTTATTTAGTATAATCTTATCCGCGGGTCCTTTTTCTATTATAGATATATTATAATAAGGCGGTAGTAGCGTTACCGTCCTAAAACTAAGTAGTTCTTACTTAAGCTAAACTAACTATCCTTCTATATAGGTTACTCCTTTACCTAGTCCTTTAAAGGTCGTAAAGTAAGCTTCCCCGTTATACGTATTATACGTATATTCGGCTTATAAGGAGTATTTCTAGTCGTTATATTTCTAGATCTATATATATTTTTATTCTCTTCTAGGAGTAGCGCCTAGGTTATAACGGTATAGGATTTCTCCTTCTCTTCTATCCTAGAAATATATATAGAATTCTATAGAGTTCTTATATTATCGTAATATCTCGTCTATCGATACTTATTCGTCTTCTTCTCGCTAAATTTTTAGTTAATATAGTTCCCTATCTTCCATATACGTATAGATATATCTATATTATTAGTATCCTCGAGTTCGGTACTTATAGACTAACGCCGTCCTAAACGTTTTCTATATTACTCTTCTATCTAATACTATAACTCCATTAACTATCTTCTAGAATCTTATTCTAATTATCATATAATTATCTATATTTATAAGTACCGTTTCTTTTTCGAAATCAACTATTATTATAGCTAGGGTTTCCTAAACCCTCTATTCCTACTTCCGAGGCTTTATACTTCCTCTATCCTTATATAGAAACTACTATTTTTCGGTCTTTAAAGCTAAATAGAATTAGTAGTCGTCCTCGTAGTAGAAATACTATAATTCTTAAGCGTATCTTA
>NW_013550585.1:426445-427765 GCF_000709125.1 Exophiala aquamarina CBS 119918
CTTATATAGAAACTACTATTTTTCGGTCTTTAAAGCTAAATAGAATTAGTAGTCGTCCTCGTAGTAGAAATACTATAATTCTTAAGCGTATCTTATAGTATTTCTCCTCGTATTATATATTACTTCGCTCTACTATTCTTCCTTTAGAAATTCGTCGAACTTTTCTTTCTTTTAAGTCTTATACTTAGATCCTTTAGGCTTCTTAGCCTAGTATCTTAACTAGAATTCCTCTTCTAATTACTTAGTATTTAACTTACCTAACCCTCGAGGGTTATTCGATTCCTAGTAGTCCTTCTATACTAGTTTACTCTTACCCTCGGTAGGTCTTCGAGTTTCTTTAATAGTATCGGCCTTTTTCGCTATTAAGTCGTCTATACTATCGCTCTATATATTTATTATATATAGTCCTCGAGCGCCTTTCTTTTCTAGATAATCGCGTATATAGTATTCGGGCTTACTATATCCGTAGTATAGGTTTTCCTTTCTTTATCTTTCTTTCTCTCGATCTCGTCCTCCTATAACCTTTCGCCCTATATTCCGGCCTCTACCTAGGCCTATTCGTCGGGCATTATAACGTTCTATAGCGTCTAGGTCTATAGGGTTTCCGTAGTCTCGTAGGCGTTTCGTATTAGCTCGAGGAGAATATCGATACCCTCGATACCCTCGCTTTCCTAAGCCTCTTCCTTAATTATCTTCTATACGTAACTCGTATAGTCGATTATTAAGTTTAATAGCCTTATTTACTATATTTTTATAGGTTTCTAGGCGCTCTATTATTTCCTTCCTAACTTCCTTCTTTAATCTATTATAGAACGTATCCTTAAAGATATTGTCGTTCGTATACTCTAGTTCCTTCGCTAGTTTCTTAAATTCCGAATAATAATTAGCTATAGATCCTATTTATTTAAGGGTATAGATAGTACGAGAAGCTATCGTAGCTTTATTAACCGTACTATAGATCTATTTAATTATTATTTCGAACTACATAAAATTTCTAAAGTATACCTTAGTTTCGTCGTCGGGGTTAGAGGACTCGAGGTAGTCGTCCTATACTAGTTTAAACTAATAGAACGCCGCCCCCTTAAGGTACATTACTACGAATATAACCTTATCCTCTACTTTAGTATATTTAGCTAGATTAAGCTTAAAGGTAGTTTTAAGTTATGTAAGGAAGTATCCTAGCTTCTCCCTATTCCTATAGAATAGTTCTATCTTAATACTATCCCGAGATATATTAGTAAATCCTAGTGCGTTAACTATATCTACGTCGGAGTCTTCGTCGGAACTACTATCTTAAACGATATTAGTCTTTAAAGAATT
>NW_013550585.1:432225-434366 GCF_000709125.1 Exophiala aquamarina CBS 119918
TATATACTATTAGTACTTAATTATATTCGTAATCCTAGTAGAATAATATATTAATTTCGTTCTATTATTCTTATAGTTTTATTCTAGGATTATAATAGACGTAGAGGTATCTTCCGGCCTCGCTATTATATTCTATATATTCGCTATATTTCTAGTATCTTATTATAATCCTAATTTAGTTCCTTATAACCTTAATTATATAATATTTTTCTTCTTCTTCTAACGATATTTCGGAGTCTTAGTCTAATTCTCTAGCGTTTACTTCTTTCTATTCTTCTTCTCTATTATCTAGGTATATTAATCGTACTTATACTCCTCTAATTATTTACGCTAGTAAGTCGTATCGTACTACTTAGCCCCCTATTATATTATATAAATAGTAAGAAGCTACTACTAGGTATTCTAGGTCGTAGTATCTATTTAGGTTAACTATCCTTCGAGTTAATTATCTTAGCCTACTAGGATAGAATATTAATTTTTTAATACCGTCTTTAATACTTACCTAGTAGTAGTTAGTAATAAATACTATAAGATAATATTTCGATACTATTACCTTATTCTTTTCCTCTATTAGTACTACGTCGTCGGAGTAAGTATACGTTATCCTTCGTAGTCTTATTTTTTCGTATTTATTTAACTACTATCGTAATTCTTCTAATTAGTTATCGTTTTCTCCTTCTCTAAATAGGAAAGGAAATATATAGTTTATATAATCGTACGTATAGCTATTTTCTTTATCCTCGTATTTATTCTAGGTATATTTATAAATTATTATATAGATTCTTTCTTTCTTCGGTTATCCTAGGGGATTATACTATATCCCGGAGTTTTCCGCTAGTTCTACTACCTAGTAGTAGATTCGGATAATTACTAGGTCGGACTTATTTAGTATAATCTTATTCGCGGGTCCTTTTTCTATTATAGATATATTATAATAAGGCGGTAGTAGCGTTACCGTCCTAAAACTAAATAGTCCTTACTTAAGCTAAACTAACTATCCTTTCGTATAGGTTACTTCTTTACCTAGTCCTTTAAAGATCGTAAAGTAAGCTTCTCCGTTATACGTATCGTACGTATATTCGGCTTATAAGGAGTATTTCTAGTCGTTATATTTCTAGATCTATATATATTTTATTTTCTTCTAGGAGTAGCGCCTAAGTTATAACGATATAGGGTTTCTCCTTCCCTTCTATCCTAGAAATATATATAGAATTCTATAGAGTTCTTATATTATCGTAATATCTCGTCTATCGGTATCTATTCGTCTTCTTCTCGCTAAATTTTTAGTTAATATAGTTCCCTATCTTCCATATACGTATAGATATATCTATATTATTAGTATCCTCGAGTTCGGTACTTATAGACTAACGCCGTCCTAAACGTTTTCTATATTACTCTTCTATCTAATACTATAACTCCATTAACTATCTTCTAGAATCTTATTCTAATTATCATATAATTATCTATATTTATAAGTACCGTTTCTTTTTCGAAATCAACTATTATTATAGCTAGGGTTTCCTAAACCCTCTATTCCTACTTCCGAGGCTTTATACTTCCTCTATCCTTATATAGAAACTACTATTTTTCGGTCTTTAAAGCTAAATAGAATTAGTAGTCGTCCTCGTAGTAGAAATACTATAATTCTTAAGCGTATCTTACGATATTTCTCCTCGTATTATATATTACTTCGCTCTACTATTCTCTCTTTAGAAGTTCGTCGAACTTTTCTTTCCTCTAAGTTTTACGCTTAGGTTCCTTAAGTTTCTTAGTCTAATATCTTAACTAGAACTCTTCCTCTAATTACTTAGTATTTAACTTACCTAACCCTCGGGGATTATTCGATTCTCGGTAGTCCTTCTATACTATTTTACTCTTACCCTCGATAGGTCTTTAGGTTTCTTTAATAGTATCGGCCTTTTTCGCTATTAAGCCGTCTATACTACCGCTCTATATATTTATTATATATAGTCCTCGAGCGCTTTTCTTTTCTAGGTAATCGCGTATATAGTGTCCGAGCTTACTATATTCGTAGTATAGGTTTTCCTTCCTTTATCTTTCCTTCTCTCGATCTCGTTCTCCTATAACCTTCCTATTATAATCCGAGCTATAAGTAGTTCTAACTAAGGTAGGGTTCCTTA
>NW_013550585.1:435001-518536 GCF_000709125.1 Exophiala aquamarina CBS 119918
AGTAAGCGTATATATATAGTACTAGCCTAGACTATAGACTTACTTAGACTATATTCGTAGTCTATAGTCCTCTATAGTCTATTCCCTAGTCACGTAACGTAGCCTCGTTCTCCATCGGCTAACTTCCTCGTTTCCCTCGAGTGTAGGTGGCTTGTCCTTGGCGACCCTTCCAGTGACCTAGTTCGTAATAACATTAATAGCCCAGTGGCCGACAGCGATAAAGGTAGCCCTTAACAGCACCGAACTTCGCAGCTAATGAGCCATGCATGGAGCTTTCAAGTCTGATAGATTTAACGCTTAAGCGCTGTTATTTAGCCTCTACACAGCATCATTGTATAGCCTAGTTTTCATGGTCGAGTCTATTGACTCATGGATAAAGGAGACTAAAGGGCATGTGGCTAGAGAGTTCGATACAGTCAAAGACACTTGGGCTTCAAAGATGTTATGAAATTTGTTGGCATCAGCATGCATGCTGGTGCCTACCGCCATCAGAAGAGCATAAATGCCACCGGAAGCAAGGAATCGTACTTATTAAGGGGACAGCTAGTGTTGACCGTAGCGTGAGACAAGCCTCTTCCTCTAGGCTAACTTGAGGCTTCTAGCTCAGAATCCACAAGAACGAAAAGTTGATTGATCAAGCTTAAGCGGCTTCGATATGACACCCCTTTCCTGCTCCTTGTTGACACGCTTACTCGTATGAGTACATCTTTATCGACTCATTCCGTTGCAGACGATGCGACGGCCTCCCTAACTAGCAAGCCTCTTGGAGTGGAGTCAAAGCTGGGAGGTTCTGAGCCAATAAGCCACTGGATAGATGGATGTGAGCAGGTTTCTTGGCTCCCTTCAATTCCGCTTGCCGAACCCGCCTCAACAATAGTACTGTGAGTGTGCGTGTGCATTTTCGTGCTATTATTGCTCCATCGTCCTCAGGATCCTTAGGATGAACAGTCTAGACCCAAGCACACCCGTCTGGAGGTGACAACTCTTAGACTTTTTTTGAGGCGTTCTTTACTCAGGTATCTCGGCCTACTCTTGCGTCCATCCGCTCATGACTCCTTCCAAAATTTGGACCCGTCATGATGGACATGAAGACAAGGGGGAGGGCTACTACACCCGCAACAATGGCATTGTTAAATTGACATTTTGGGGAACAGTACTTGTTGTTATACTGCTTTATACCGCGGAGCGCATTGTATCGTTCCTACAGAAATATTGGTAAGTCTTCACCCAGCTACCTACTGCCGCGTACACTCACCTGAGTAGTACACTAAGAAACCGGGCCCAACGAGTCAATGTGTCAAAATCGCGCCATGCCTCCTGGCAACATAGCTCTCAAGCTACCTTGCGACAGATAATCTATCCTCGCCTTGCATTACCAGAGTATTACCAGCATCATTTGTCTGTGCCGTCGCGTGGCGAGTTTATGTTCCTAGCCACGTACTTTTCCTTTGTCATGGCGCTCATGTGGACAAATGTCATCTTCAGGTCTCATTCAGACCTCTACAAGATCAAGCTGGAAGTTGTTGCTTTTCGCGCTGGATGGGTTTCGACTGTCCAGCTTCCACTTCTGTATGCCACAGCCATAAAAGTTAGCCCAATTACATATCTGACCGGGATTTCATACGAAAGAATCAATTGGCTTCATCGATGGATCGCCAGGTTCATGGTGATGACCCTTTTCTTGCACGCGTTCTTCTTCGTGTACGAGTGGGGGCTCACCAAAAGCATTGTTCGGCAACTCCAGATTCTACCTATGGCTCTGTGGGGCTTTGCGGCCTGGGGCACCATGATCTTGATGGTTTTCACTGGCTGGCGCTATATTCGCTTTCGATTCTATGAAACATGGGTCGTTAGTCATATTCTCGGCGCATATGCTGCACTGGCATTGACCTACATTCACACGCGATGTACGACGTACTTCGTTCTGGCGTCGTTGATACTACTTTCGTTCGATATTGTGGGCAGGACATTGTTGTGGATGAGAAATAATGCGTGGTATCCATTAACATCTAAATCGCAATCCAAGCTTGGGCATGTTGGTCACTTGCAGGCTCTCGATAATGAGTACCTCGAACTTGAACTTCGCAACACATCCCTCCGTTGGAGACCTGGCCAGCACGTCATGCTCCAGGCCCCGGGAATATCGCTTCTTCAGTCACACCCGTTCACCATCAGCAACATTCAGGATGACCAACGCTCCGCAGTCTTTATAATCAAACGACACAAAGGCTTTACAGACCGATTATGGCAACAGAATGCAGAAGCCGCGGCACCTTCACTACAAGTGTTCGTGTCCGGCCCATTTGGCAATCCGCCATGCTTATCAACAAATGGTATCATTGTTTTCATCTCGACTGGGAACCGCGCATCTTATACGTATGCCCTTCTTTTGGGGCTGCTGTCGAATCAAAATGCCGTTCACACAATCCGATTTCACCACATCATCCGCAACCGGCGCATGCTTTTGTTATATCGAGATCACATCGATCACGTCACGCGACTGGGATCATGTGCAGGGGTAGATGTCTCTTTCATTTTCCAAGTCACCTCAGTCAGAGATCGTGAGGTTTATACATCGGATACCGAGGAGAACCAGACACTCTTCGACGTCGGCACAAGCAGCTCGACTAATCCGTCGCGGAGACAAAGCATCGAGCTGAGCGCTGTCTCTGACCGGTCTAGCCCGGTACCCTTCATTCCGGAGAAGGCAGATTTAGAAGTCGATAAGGCACATCTACGGCAAGGGCAGACTTACCTTGAACCGGAGCAGGTGGAAATGGAGGAAGCTGGGCTTCTCACGGCAGAGAAGGATGATGTACCTGATGAAGGCCCGATGGATATCAGATCGGAGTCCGTACATTTCAGCTATTCGCAAGGCCGACAACCAGTTGATGTGATGCTGCGACCCACCATTGCGAATGCTTCCGGAGATGTTGCAGTAGTTGCCGCCGTGCCATCACCGTTGGCAGCCGAGATCAGCCAGGCAGTTTCGCGTATGTCGCATAAATTGGCAGTGGGAAGTGGGAAGTCCACGATCCGAAGCCTACGACTTTGGTTGGAAAGCTACGGCTGAACAGGCGTTTAGTAGGATTGCTGGATGCGAACTCCCACCGCATCCTACAAGGCTGTTAGCTTCTGGACCTCTACCATTCTGGTCGGTCCGGCACAAGCAACGATCTAGGCCGAACGGTATGGGGCCATTAAATACTGTAATACATAGAAACAACACGCTTACTAGGTGTGTCTCTGGTATTAGGAAAATCATATACCATCTTGAGTCGTCACCAACTTCATCCCACCACTTCCTCGTCGACCAGGAAATAAATCGGCTTAAAAGACACTTTATTCGAGTGCTCGTAGGTATTCGTGCACCCCCTAGGTTGGAGCATACAGGTTCACCATCATTCCCTCGTCCGATCTGTGTGCTGCCAGTTCAAGTGGCTATTCAGGTTCGGTCTTTGTTGCATGTGTTGTCGGGCACTCCTAACTTTTATAGCTAGGTTTAGCAAGGTCTAACTGTGAGAAATCGAGGGCTGCCTAAGCATACATACAAACAACACTTCTCCCACTTAAGTTTCCCCTAGCATGCACACATTACTTCTCCTTAACCACATAACGGATCTTAAGCGCTATTTCAGTTGGCAGAGAGGATTAAGGCTGTCCAACTATATGGCCTGATCCTTCTATCCTAGCGCTAGATGTACAGAAGGCAATTGATAACGTCTCCCACCCTAGGCTACTACACCGCCTAAAGAAAAGGCGCACTCCTAAGCAGTTGAAATAGTGGATAGTTAGCGTCTTGTGTCCGCGATCTCCTTCTATCAGGGAAATAATGGAAGAACAAGAGAATCGTCGAGTAGAATTTAGCTACATAGAGTTTCGCGGAAAGAGATGAGCAAGACTTTTTTGCTCCTGACGGCCAGCTGTCGTTTGTGATTGCCAGGTCTTGAGATCTAGGCTCGCTAGACCAGGTCAGATTCTCAAGGTCTGGCTCATTTGACAACAGCCAGCAGGAATCCGTCATAGTTCTTCTCCGAAACCGTCTGAATGACGACAGCTTCGACCTTCTCATTCCGACCAACTGCCTCGACCAGCCTCCTTACACCCGCTACGCGCGAATCATCCTTCGCAAGCTCTTCATCCGCCAGCTTTCCTCGTCGAACGACGTTGTCCACAAAAATCGGCGCCCTCGACCGCACTGCAGGTAAGATGACGTCGAAATACGCCAGGTTGTTCTCCTTGTCTGCGTCGATGAAGACAAAATCGAACGGCTGCCTCTTCCCGGCCTTTACCTCCTCCACCAGCTTCGGTAAGACTTCCAATCCGGCACCGAGATGGACATGGATCCGGTCGCTAAACCCTGCGTTGGCGATGTTCTCTTCTGCGACCTGTTTGTGTTTCGGGTCGACCTCAACCGTGGTGATTCTCGCATCAGCGGGAAGACCCGATGCGATCCAGATGGATGAGTAGCCTCCGAGCGTGCCGACTTCCAGCACGTTGGTGGCACCGGCTATCTGGGCTTGGAGCGATAGATACCTTCCCTGGGCAGGGTATGAAGCGATATCAGGTAGGCCCTTCTCGATCGAGTGCTTATAAGCGAACTCTAGAGCATCGTGGTACTTGTTACGCGACGCTGGGAAGAGATGGCTAGATGTGTAGGCATCGACCGCTCCCCACCGGCCATCTTGCTCGTAGTTAGTTTTATCGGTAAATTTCTGGGACATGTCGTGGAAAGCTCTGGGCTGGAACTTTGCGTCTGATGGTACTCAGAATTGGTTGGCGTGGATGCGCCCTTCATATAGAGCGGGCTTTGGAGCGAGACTAAGCTAGATCGTTCATGTCCGAGACTTTAGCTTCGGCTTTAGCCTTTCTAGCGGCTAGCTCGGTCATAATATCATCGTGGAGAGGTGTTGCAAGAACGGTTGCAATGGTATAATCGCCATCGTGACTGATACTCAATTGCGCAATCTGCTCCGTGACTTTGTCGTTACCGGGCGAGGGATCGAAATCACCATGACTGACATCACAGACAATGTGCACACCACCTCCGATTTCGGTCTCGACTTTGAGATCTGTAAAGCTCAGGAGAGAAGCTCCCCATGTCTTTTTGGCGGCCTCTTTGGCGGCCCATCGACCAGCGAGCCAGCCTGACAGCTGACGTCTCTGTGGCTCATTTGATGCGTCTAGAGTTTTCCATGAGGGAAACCGTTGGTCTAGGATGCATAATTCACTGGGATGGAGATAGCGTTTGGTTAGGCGAAACAGTCGTTTCTGGTCAGGATTGATTGGGCATAGTATCCGGCTGGTGGCAATGATGTCCGTGCCGACGCGGAGGCTTAGAGGGAACGGTACCCGCATCAAATGGGAACGGATAAGTCTGGAATCTATTACTGTACTTACAACGAGTGTGTCTGGCAGGAGAAACGCGTAAGGTACTCAAAAGGCGCGTGCAGAGGGAAAGACGAGGTGGAGAAAAGAATTTTACGGAATTGGAGAAGCAAGTCCCTCGGTTGCAGAGAAGAGAGATTCGAGAAATAATAGACCAAATAGAGATCAGCAGCAATTAAGCAACGGCGCTCAAGTCCGCAAGCAGGAATAAGAATAACAGTTACGCATTCTGGTCCGTGGTTTATAAGTTGGGTTCTTCATATTTTCTCTGAGCGTGAGGACATAGATAGAGCATTTAATCAGCCATCCAAGCTCGAGCGTAGTCAATCGACTATATCAACCATCATGAAGCATATTCGCTGTTCAGGAACACCATATGAAGTACATTCCTCCTCCGTCAGATCAGATCATTGATGTCTACTAACGACGCGTAGATTGGTAAGCAACATGGTCAAGAAGCAAAAGATCAAGTCAATGGCAGCATAGACTTCTACTCGGCGTTTTTCAAGTCGCGCACCAAGCTCTCTTGGCCGGAGGTGCGTGATGTCGCAAGAGGATTTCTCCCCTTCTTGGAGTCTTCTTTTCCAGAATATATAGAGGAGATGAAAGGCGTAGCCGATGGGTCTGAAAATGACCTGGAATCTATCGTCGCCCTGAACGTGCGCACTGAAATTGCATACGGTATGCTGAGCGATGGATGCACCGCTCTGTCTTGGAAGACGTCAGATTCGAGCTTTCTGGCCCAAAACTGGGACTGGAATTTCGAGCAAACTCCCAATATCATAAGCTTGCATATCGAACAGGGAACCAAGCCGACTATTCACATGATGACCGAAGCCGGCCTCATTGGGAAAATCGGGTTGAATTCGGCTGGCGTCGGTGTCACTCTTAACGCCATTCAAGCTCCAGGGGTCACATACAACAAGATCCCATGCCATCTTGCACTTCGAACGGTGCTAAACAGTTCTTCTAGAGCGGAGGCGGAGAATAGTCTCCGGAAGCTGGGGGTTGCTTCAGCCTGTCACATCACAATTGCAGATGCTTCCACTGGGGCGAATGGATTCGAATGCACGGCCCTGGATATCGTCGAGATGCCGCAAAATGCAGATGGGATTTGCACTCACTCAAACCATCTGGTGGAGAAACACCAGGTGGAAGGGACAATCTTTTTAAATGATTCACCCACCCGGTTGGATCGAATTCAAGAGTTGATCAAGGAGATGGGAAACCCGTCATTTCATGACATCAGCGAAGCTCTGAAAGATGAGCAGAATTTCCCCACGGCAATAAATAGAGCCGTAGGGGAAAAGAGTACCAGCCAGACATTGTTCTCTATTATTATGGAACTCCAAGCATGTTCCGCGAGGGTCAAAATGGGCCGACCCACGGAAGACGGAGAAGTGTTTGAACTGAAGCCATGAGGATCGGAAGGAGACATGCTCAGGGGACAGCCTGTTCGCAAAATGGGATGTGTCCAGGGCGTAGCTCAGTTGAATTTGTGATCCACCTAACTTATGTACAATGCGTAATGCGAGTGGTAGTTTGTTTTCTTGACTCTGAGCATGGCGTGATCAGAGGAAAGCGATTCTGTTCCGAACCTTTTCTAAACGCTTTCTTCCCAGAAATCTATTTCTTCTTGTCTTCTTGCTCAACTGACTGTAGAAACTCTCTGCAAGGCGAAAAAAGGTCAAAATTCGAGTGTCTGTTGTTGAACTCGTGGGAAATTGCTTACTCGATGAACTTGGCCTCATCTTTGCTTCCAGCATTGATGGGAGGGGTCGCCGCTTGCTTCGGAGCACCACCCCGCGTTAGAAGGTATGGGATACCGAATGCAGATGCTAGGGTAGCCATGGCCAGCTGCAGTGTGTTAGACATGAAGTTTCCAATGTGTTTATCCTCTGGCAAAGGGGTGGTGGCTCGGGTTGGACCTACATAGTGTGAGCCAACCTGTCGGCCGGCGATTGTGTACATTGCAACCATCTTGACGGTTTGAAGGGGTGTTTTGAAGTCGAAATGAGTGGTATTAAGAGAGGATGGTTGTTCGGTCACCTGGAGTCAAAACTGCGGCCACACGAGTTGAACAGCTTCAAAGCTCAGCTAGCTAAATAAATGGAGTTGTCAGACAAGAATCCGCACGCAAGGACGTTCGATTTTATATGGGCAGATATTTTGCCTGACGACATAATAACTCTTTTGGCTAGGGAGAAGCTACGGTGAATTATAGCTACGTCTTGAGCAGCGAGCTGCGGAAGATCATAACAGCTGCAAGTGCATCCACTTCCAGCCTCCTCCGAGCCCATGATAATACAGGAAGTGCCACACTATCACAGCCACGATTTCCAAGGCCCCCATCTTGAATCCCGAGCTCTTCGTCATTCCTTGCCCGTTGATCCCCGGGATTGACCCCCAGTTTTCCAAGAGCACATGCATCCCTCTGCCAGTTGCCACAACCGCGAATACAAATGAGAGCAGGCTGCCACCTGATTTCTGGGCCGGCTTAGAACCTGTGCTGCTCTATTCTTTGACTACTCCTCTTCCGTCCTTTCCACCAACAATGGCTGGCAAAAATGGAGATTCGGATACTAGCAAACCGGGTAATTCTGCCTTCCCTCGAGGACAACTCCCAAAGGACCTACAAAAGCTAGTGGACCGTGAAGATGACTGGGTGGATACTCTTTATGAAGGCTTTGGGCCTGATACGACTGAGACCACTGCTCGCTATGCAGCATACGCCAATCGATTGCGTACCATCATGCTGAGCGCACATCGTTACGTCGCCTACACCTCAGATATTGGCGAATCATTCAGACCCATCGCACATCCATGGCTAGTTAGGGGCGCATACGGCGTGTCTTGGGCATACATCCTGGGCGATGTCAGTCATGAAGGATGGAAGGCATATAAGAGAAATCAGAGACTGTTACACCCTGAAGGCGACGAGTATAAGGATGCTTCTGCGGTCAACGCCCCCATGCCAGCTTCAAAAGCAGAGCCACAATCTGCACCGATACATGTACCTGCAATCGAGGACTATCGAAGCGTCATGGCGCAGAGAGCAGTGTTTCAGAGTGTTGCGTCCATGGGTCTACCGGCCTTTACGATCCACAGTATTGTCAAATACTCTGGCAAGGCACTGAAGACTGCAGCCAACACGACGATCAGGACTTGGGGTCCCATAGGAGTAAGTGAAATATACTGGAGCTATCTGGTTCTTGACATTCTGACAATATTACAGCTTGGATTAGCAGCTGTCCCTGCTCTACCATATATGTTTGATAAGCCGGTAGAGGAGGCAGTCGAATGGACCTTCTACCAGGCATTCCGAGCCATTGGTGGTGAGAATGCAGTTGGCCAAAGGCATTCGACGGGGAGAGATCACGACCTGCAGGAAGAGATCAAACTCGCGGCCAAAGCAAAGAAGGATCTGTAAATCAAATAGATGGGGAAAGAGACAAAACTCGAAACTTCTTGCTTAGATTTCAGAAGGCCAGATGCGTTGTATATATGGAGATGTAAGCTAATAATGTCTTGACGATTCGACGCTTCTCAACAACCACAAAGTCATCACCGATCTAAATTATTAAATTAGGGAATTATCTATATGGATATATATCTCTTTGTATCCTGTCGTATCGCAGGCACGGATGAGTTCGGGGCATGTTCCTGGGGAGTGAGATTTAGGGAAGGGGGCATAGGCGAACACGCCCGACGACAAGCTCCCAGTGGCACCTGCCCTGAGCTTAATTCTGTGCATCTCTCCCGAAGGTGGATGGCTCCTTCCTCCGGCTATCACCGGTTCGGCGTTTGATGCCCCGAACCTTAAATTAATTCCAAGTCTCCAATTCTTTTTGCTTCATTCTCCCCAAAAGTCCGCGATTTCCCCAGGTCGCGACTTTCCTGATACTCCAGAAGTCCACGTTGTTGGCGACTCCACGAGTATAATGATAATCGGTAGTCCTACTGAGCATCCCTTGACTCACTACTCCATCACGTCACTCATTATATAGCCCGCCACGTCGAGACCCAGACACTTCGATGTACTGCTCTCGTGCCCTTATCTTTCGCCGTCATGCCCTCCCTCACCATGACTCAAGATGCTAATTCCTCTAAGAGCGTTGCTACTGCTCCGGCTACAATTCAAGTGTCCGGCTCTCAAATCCCCGTTCTTTCAGTTAAGAATGGTCGACTAGAGCCAGGAAAGGTTGTCCAGTGGGATACTGCCAACCTAGGCCTCAGGTTCGCTGCGGATCTGACTTCTGCTGCAACTGCTTCTGTGTTGATAGGCCCCATTATCTCGGTGATCGACCGGTAAGTGTCTCAAGCAGCCTGTGTGTGACCTCCACAACTGACTTCCCAATCAGCTCCATAGTTGAGAAAGCGGCCACCGGGTCTACCTTTTCGTCATGCCTGCGTCGAGCATTACGCCCAGCCCTGACCCGACCACATGCCTACCTGGTTTCTAAACCATTCCTCCTGATATTTGCCCTTTACTTCTCTACATACGCGACCGCAAATACGGTCGACACAATCGCATCCACCGTTTCATCCAAGCCCGCCTCCTCCGTTACCTCCGGATCTACAAAATTCCTGGCAACCTCTTCAGTCAATATGAGTATATGTGTATATAAAGACTCTCAATTTGCAAAACTGTTTGGCGGTTCTTCCTCGTCTCCTGCTGCGGCAATCCCAAGACTTTCATATGCCTTGTTTGCCGTTCGAGATTCTCTGACCATCTTTGCTTCCTTCAACTTGCCTCCGTTGATCGCACCACAGCTTGGCAACCTGCCAACGAGTATCAAAACCAATTTCTCTAAGATTCTCAGTACCGAGTCAGGGAGGGCAAACACTGCACAATTTCTTGCTCCCGCAGCTGTCCAATTAATTTCTACACCAATTCACCTTCACGGGTTAGATCTGTACAACAGACAGGGGCGTTTAGGAATTACTGAGCGAGCCTCTAGAGTTCTTAGAGATTGGGGCGTTAGTGCCTTCGCCAGAATGGGAAGGATAATAGTAAGTCTAAACCGCAGCGATCCAACCTCTACCATCTAACATTTACTTACTTCCTCCTAGCCTGCTTTTGGAGTTGGTGGCGTGGTTAATGCTAATATGAGGAAGAATTTCATGAGCAAAATAGAGGGTCAGTGATTTTCAGTCTGGATAGCTTCTTCTTGTTGAGCGCATTCATCCATGGCGCAGGCGTTCTCATGAGCCACGACGAAGGCTGTCGATACAAAATAGAGTGTTGTGATTTGTTACGCCCGGAATGGGAATGGTGGCTATTGGAGGAGAAATGCCTGTATACTTAGGAGGGACGCCGTCACTTTATTCATCTTGATCCCCTTGTGATCAAATAATGCGGAAGACATGTCAATGATATTTCCTCTCGGGACAACTTTGTGGATCTCAGGGTCCCGATTTCCTGTGCTCTTTCAGCTTCTGCATGCTTAATGTCGTATTGAGCGCGGCTAGTGTGACACTCGTGTAGCACTGCATTGGAGCAAATGCCGAACTCCTGGGCGACTCGTCTAAGAGAGAAAGAATGACCGCAGAGCCTTTGGGTGCCTTGCTTGCTAAGGCGTGCAGTCCGGGGTACTCGTACCTCAAGGTTACCAAGACTTGCTCAGCCTCGTCTCCATTTCACCGACGCCCACAAGGTTTTCTCCTTTCAGCAACAGATACTCCGTAGGCCACATCTGGAACTGTAGATCTACTGCACGAGTTAGCGATATCTAGGCAAGAGCTGTTCAAAAAGGAAAAAGTTTTATCCGTCTTGCTTAACCCTCTTCACCACGTGGAGTGTCTTGTGATCCGTTCTTCTCATCATAACAAAGCCCAGCCGTGGCTGCACAAGCAGATGCCTCAGCGTAACCGCAGAGCATCAAAAGTAATACATAGTGTCAAGCTAGTGTGGATGAAGAATTTAAGAAGTAAAAAGATACAAAATGAAAATCAAGGTTTATCTGTAACGGTCTCAGGGGCGGAAGCCTTTAGAACCGCCAAGCCATAACGAGGCTGCCATCCCGTATTCCGCGACATACCTACGCTTTTTCGGTTCTATTTCCACTCTGAAGCCATCTTGAGAGGATACACGGAATAATACTCATCCATATCAACCATTCAAGGCCCATCCATTCTCGGTCGCTGGGCATGGCAGCCACTACACGGAGCGTCATTCGCGCACAAGCCGAAACGAGCAGCGCAGATAGCTCTCCTGGGCATAGCTCAGGGCCAACCACTCAACTACCTATACCTGGGACTTCAAGATGGTTGAGGGCTGTATTTCGCCAGCCGGCTCAGCTGAATGTGGACCTCAGTGCTTACTATTGATATTCATCTAACGTTGATGCACGGGAAGGCACTTACGGGTACTTGCGCACCCTCAGGGATCGCTTCACTCGAAAATGCTTTTGGCATCGGCACGTCTGCCACCGCGAACCAGACGGAGGGTGATTTTCTGGTGCAGGGTCCGGAACAGGGTCCGGAACAGGCTGGCTTTACCCAGCTGTTGGGCATTCAGGATCCCGGCGGAAACTTCATCGAGGTCCAGCACTTGGTTCCGCCTCCTTGTGTCGTGTAATGGAGAGGCGAAACGGAAAAGGAAAGGAAAGCGGAAAAGCGCAAAAAATCAATATTGCATGCTTGCAAACAACACGCCCCGTGGTACGAGAGGCCGAAGGGAGAGATCGGAATTAATGGAAGAGCGCGGTGTTAATACGAATTAGTACTGTGTTCATCGGACAGAGTCGTACTACCACCAAACGAATGACCGTCTTATCAACATTACACAGACTAAGTCCTGCAGTGGAGAGTTTTCGATTTTAGCTGGAATCTCAACACCGAAGGCAAATGCAACATTTTAGGATTTGGGTTTAATGCTGAGTGAGGACCATCTCGGGACTCTCAGGTTTTGATTCCCGTGAGACCTCCCTGGGCAGGGAGAGAACCCACCCAAAAGAAGTTTTCAGCTTTGCAAGCTGACTTGTTTAGTCCTCTCTGCTCTTGAGCTGATCACGACCACATTATCAGTCCTCGCCAGACAGAGAATTCTAAATCAGTCGTCTTTGATCCACATCAACTCTACCCCCTTCCCCCCTTCCCCATTCCCACCAACCTCGCGCTCAGTAAATCCAAACCCACGGCCCTCCGCCAACTCTCATCCCACCAGCCCACGGGGAAAAACGTATTGGCAAACCACGTCCTCCACGAGCCGGTGCCCCTCCAGATCTCCAGTGGCGGCTCGTTCCAACTCCGCGTGACATCCCGAACCACGCTCTCAGCCCAAACGTCCGGATCCTCGCGGTGCGGAAACGCATTGCGCATCGCGTTTTCCGTCTCCTCCCTCACGGGCATGTAGAGACTGGTTCCGGTCCCGGTTCCGTCGGCGTTTCCGGAGGGCAAACTCGCAATCCCACCCTGGTGGTTCGCATGGAAGTGCGAGTGCACGCATCCGGTCTTCAGGTCGACGACGCGGATGTGGAACGGCTGCAGCTCGATGCGCATGTGCGTGCTGAACATCGCGGCGGCAGCTTTCGACGCGTGGTAGACTGAGTTGTGCGGTGTGGGTTCCACACTGCTGACGGAGGTGTTGTTCAGGATCAGGCTGTTGGTTTTGGTGACGGCGGGACCAGCAGCCCCGGCGGCAGATATGAGTAACGGGAGGAATGCTTGTGTGACGCTGATGTAGGACCACACGTTGAGGTCGAACAAGGCTTTCGCCTCGGGTATGGAGATGTCTGAGACAGGCATGTTGTAACCTAGATGGTTGAAGGTGGGAAAGGATTAGG
This sequence comes from Exophiala aquamarina CBS 119918, assembly GCF_000709125.1. Lineage (NCBI taxonomy): Eukaryota > Fungi > Ascomycota > Eurotiomycetes > Chaetothyriales > Herpotrichiellaceae > Exophiala > Exophiala aquamarina. The sequence goes on from NW_013550585.1 coordinate 448,177, forward strand.
CCGAGTATGATAGCGGGAGGGAGAAGAACGCAGAAAATCACTGACCACCACCAGCATTATTAACCAAGCACGCCAAGCCCTTTCTGTTGACGCCACCACTCTCACCCTGCTCAATCAACGCCTGGACCTCAGCGACACACCGCTCGATACTCGGCTGGTCTAGCACGTCGAGCTGCAGCGTCTCGATCTCGCCGCCGCTCCTCTCCTTGAGTCCAGCCATGCGCGACGTGTCTCGCGCGGTCGCGAAGACCCGGAACTCGCCTGTTGCGTGGAATGCGAGCGCGAGCGCATAGCCCAGGCCGTGTGTCGAGCAGCCTGTTATGAGCACCGTACGTTTACCTGGGTTTTGCCGTGGTGATGGTGATGTGTTGGTGGGTTGCATACCGGTGGCTTGTGATGTGCGAAGGTCCTCTTGTAACGGGCAGTGTTTCGAGAAAGGGCCTCTTGTCTATACGTGATAGAGATGCCGAGTGAGTGTCGTGATAGGATAGGGACCTGATCGGATTTCAACCTAGCTTTGCGAGCCGTGATGCTTAGAAAGAAGATTCGGACAATGAGCCTAGAAACAACTTGGATATAGGCTGCATCCCAGGATGAGGAACCGTGAATGATCCTCCCTCAAACAGTAATTATCAGCTCAGGCGCTAGTCCTGAACCTTGTCGTAATCCAAAGCTGAGACGGCAGAAGAGAGCGTTTTCCTCCCACCCTCATGTGAGGAGCATGGGATGATGTAAAGTGAACCCGTAGAGTGTACTATGCAGATAGTGGATGAGTCGAACCCAACTAAGCTTGTCTGCACTTTTATAATTCAAATATAATGAAGAAATGTTCTACTATCCTGACTGCGTAGAGTTCTACTCAGTGAGTTGAGTATTTATGTACGAGGACGCAGTTAGTCGCAAACGAAGAGCCTATCCTTCCACGGTACTTGGTCGCTCTCCTCTTTGCTCCCCCTCGGCTCACCTGCCACTTCCTGAGCTACATGAGCGAACCTGAGAGTTCCCCAGGGCCTGACTGAGCCCTTCTCTCCATATCCTCCTACGCTGTTCTGGGCGACGCGATCAGCTTTATTATTCTGAACAAGTCTGTATGGATTGCTGTCCATAATGGCGAGGTGCTCTGTTATGACTATCGTCTGCTGAAGACGCGTAACCGGATAATTCCAAGACCCTGTGTTCGCAGGTGAGCAAACTATGCTACATCGAAGGTCTTAGAAGAGGTGTAGTCGAATGTGTAAGATAATAGATAGTGGCTCAATACCATATCAAGCTATCATTGCTATACGGCCCGGTTTACTAATAGTTGTCCGGCATAACGCTCCCTGAACCACTCCTCACCTTCAGCCTTCGAATCATATATTTCTGAGCCCCCAAGTTTCCGACGTCTTCCATTCTACATGCTTGCATGATGGCTGGCCATCTTCCTGGCATCGTGAGCAGGCTGGTCTAACGCGGTCAGAAATCAGAATGCTGGTCGAGATTATGCATGCAAGCACTGCGAGGAAGAAGATAAGAAGGTGAAACTTAACAGCCCCATGGATCATCTTCAACCCCATATTTTTCCATCGCCTCTCCTGCAGTAAAAGCGGAGACGTACTGCCGTGTAGGCTCGCCCTGTCTCCCCAATTCAAGCCGAGGTAAAACGCTCGTTCCCTAACAGCGAAATTCCGGAAACTATACACTGACTCTTGCCCGCTCTCGTTGTTCGTGAAGCCCTTGGGCGCTTTCTGGGCCCCTCGACCCTCCTTGTGGGTTATAGTGCTGCTCAGGATGCCACTGAGCGGGTGCTCGGTGAGCCTCGGTTGAAGCTCAGGTTAAAGCAGCCTACTTTACCTCCTAGAATCGAACCGCATCCGACAAGCAGGCTTTTCTTTTGCGAGTCATCGAGGCAGTCGGCAGTAAATACGGGAATAGTCCGCACCAAGGAGGGTGTTTGGGAGAGACAATTCTAAAACTACTGTTATTGGAAAAACAGCACGGGACAGTGATGCCGCGGAACCATGCGGAGGTCGGTTAACAGACCCGATGAAACCCCTCTGATAATTTCGTCTATCGGACGTGGGGATGTTTGAATTTCGGAGGTGTTTCCGAGAGCGTCTCTGGCCTAGAATACCCTGTAGGCGGCGTCCCTGTTTATTCATTTATCCTTTTGACGACGTATGCGCCGTTTTCTAGTCAGAAAATTGTGGTCTACTTTTTCGCACGTATAGCATTGGCAATCCGGTGCGCACTGAAATAAAAGTGTCAAGTCTAACAGGATTATATCTAAATCAGACCAACCTTTGATCTTCCATTTAACTTCGAGAGACACCTAATGTCAGCTATCTCCGAGACTACGTAGAGTCATACGGTTCTTCTCGCTGGTTCCAGTGGATACAAGAGCTTGACTGCAGACATGGATATAAAATCCCACTATCAAATGCATATTGATGCACTAATCAAGAATCGACGCCCAGCAGCTTGGATTTTCACATCCAAGACAGCGTTGTACACAACGACTCTATGCGACTATGGCTCTATCAGGCGATGACTGTGTTCGCAGTTACGGGATGTGCAAGTCTATATCCTAGGTTTGTACTTCGACGTTGACCAGATCATTGTGGAAAAGGATCCGAGAAGGCAAGGAGAGCAGGGCTTCGCGAATGTGGCGACCCGGACTGTAGTGAGTTATTGCCCGGATCTTGGGAACACCATCACATTCGTTGAGCACCTCTTCTATCGACTTGAAGCAGGCAAGATTGGGCAAGCGAAGAGTGTGGTGGACGTGGTGGGACTACGGGAAAGGGACCAGCGGGCAGCAATGAAGCGGCGACCGCGTTAAGAGAAGTATAACATTGTGGACCTAAAGTTATCCAACATATCCAGTGTAAGAATCTATATAAGCTAAAAGAGTGACCATCGCAGGACAAGAGACAGGGTCGTAGAGATCTCGTTCATTCTCAGTTGACTCGCCTAAGTAGCCTTGTTCGGATATCCAACAGATCTGCTCTGTGGGGCTCATCGCCGGAATGGAGGAATTGGCTTGTTAGTGCAAACTCTGCCCGGGGTCGAAGGCCATTAATGATAACAGTAAGATCGGATTAGCTCCGACACGCACTCTGCTTGTCTCTTCTCTCGTTCGGTGACATAATGTTTGTGATCGGCGCGGTCAGCGTGGTTCTTTCTCCCCTTTCGTATCTCAGTGCTCATGATGCTTTGTTCGTAGTGTGTTGCATGATGCACTAAAGCCTCTACCACAAGCAGGCTCGAGACATTGACAAGGCTGCTTGACGGAGTTGCTGTGTGACGAGGTGAGGATTGTGGATTATCAATCCTGGGGCCATGCTTGCCAAGGCCCGCTATGTGTAGAGAGACGCGGGTGCTACAAAAGCGGCCCCTGCTCGTATTTTCACGGTGGCAGTTGGCGCCTTCAGCATTATGTGCACCCGTCCTCTTCCCCACTATCTATATCCCGAGCCCAACTCAGACTTGTCATCGGGCGGGGTTCTGTGCCTATAAAACGGGCTGAGGAACCCGCCACGGGCGCACACCTGTATCTTAGCGGATCCTCTGTATGAACTTTGCCCGCAATAATGGAACAACCACCATCACTATCAGCTAATTCCGCCACTACCGTAAAGAGAAAGCGCGCAAGTCAGGCATGCCGAAATTGTCGCATCGCCAAACGCAGATGTGATGCCGCGAGGCCGGCTTGCAGTTCCTGTGCTAACTCGAGGGCATCGCGCGCTTGTGTGTACGACGATCCAGAAGAAGCAAAGTCAAAACAGTCAAAGTGAGTAGAGGATTCGCAGGATGTTAGGCCTGGCCACTGATCCTACAGGCTGATAGAGCGACTGCAACAGCGAATTACCGATCTAGAGCGAGCTGATGAAGGGCGCAAACATTCAAGGCTAGATTTCTCGGGTGAAGTCTTTAACTCTTCTCACCTGAGCCCTCAAGAAGCAAGCTCAAACAACATCGAGCTCGAAACCCGCGAGGATGCGTTGGCTCATCCGCACACAGATAGAATAACCCATAATGCGGCATCAATGGGAGGGGCCAACGAACTCCGGGCTGAGCGTGAAGACAATCTCAATCGCATCTCATCCTCGGCAGCACCTGTAGCTACCGTTCAGCCAAGTAAGAGATCGGAGCCTTGTACAATGAGTTCATTTGTCAGGGATGAATCACAAGAGCATGATTCGGCAAACCCTTCCCACTCTCAACCCCTTCGTCTTAGCAGCGCGTCTGCCCCGTTCGAGCAGCGTCAAAGGTATCTAAATCGTGATAAGGAATTACCGCCGAATGACGAGATTGGCGTTGTTGCACCTCGTTTTGGATACTTTGGAGATTCCAGTGCGGTAACGTTCATGAGTCAAGTACGGAGCGTGCTTGATAACGCGGACGATCCAGCCTGCCATTACGAGACGGAGCCGCTTAGTCCAGCCCACTTGGGACGTGAGTCCCCTGGAAGGTATCAAGAAGTGTTGCGGGAGAGACTTTCTCATGCAACAAGCAGGCGTCATGCAGACTTTGAACTCTATGCTTTGCCCAGCAGAGAGCATGCAGATGCCCTTTTGGATGTCTTTTGGACTTGGGTTCATAGTCTCTATCCATATCTGGACCGACTTGACTTTGAACAAAAATATGAGAAGATATGGCTCTCTTCTAAGGCATCCGATGGGGTTTTTCAGCCAGTAGCTTCGGTATCACGGCAATCCCAAGAGGAACGATCGACCGCGGCGGAGCTTACCAACAAGAAAACTTTCTACTGCACTCTCAATATAGCATTTGCTCTGGGTTGCCAATTCGATCCTGCCCTAAACCCTGGCGAGTCACGATTAAGTGATGTCTTCTGGCAACGAGCCAAAACCCTCATTGAGCAGGACTTTAACATTTTCAATGAAGGAAGCGTCTCACTAATTCAGGCGTTACTACTCTTCGGAGTATATATGCAAAGCACAGAGCTCTCCGGCGGTTGTTGGACGGTCGCAAATGTCGCCACTAGCGTGGCACAGGTCAACGGACTACACCAAATAAATTCGGGGATGTTCAAGGGTTCATTGAGTCAAAAAGAGCTCGATCTACGAAAACGAGTATGGAGTGGATGCATTCTTCTTGACAGGTAAGTTTTAATGAATCCGAAAGGGAGTCACAGAAATCCCCTTTGTTGATCTCCAAAAGAATTCAAAGTTGACAAGAAATGGGTTCATCCATATCAGATCTCTTTCTATGATATATGGTCGACCTTCTATAATGACTTCGCGGGCATGGGTTGGTGACGATCTTAACTCGGCCGTCTCTGAGCCGTCCGTTCCAGCGGTGGAGAGTGAGAGCTTGAGCTACTCTGAATTCTTCCACCACCACTCAACACTCCACGATGTTCTCGGGGCCATACTGGCCGAGTTTTACGAGAAGCCACCGATTGTTAACGAGACTACAGCCATGCCCCCTTCCAATTCGAAAGGCTCCAACCCGAACACGTTTCGTGCACCAGTTTTCATCCGGAGAGTAAATGAGGGAGATTTTCAATCTCTTCTTCGATTCGACACGGCCCTGTTGCGATGGAAATCTCAATTACCTGTGCACCTCAAGGTAACTCTGGGAGGAAATAACGTGGATATGAATGATGGAGGCCGATCGAGTTCGCTGAGCACCGACATAACTCGACAACAAGCAGCAGTGCTGCACGCTCGGTATGTATAGTCTGCTTATCCTTCCATTGATTCAACAAGCACTTGTCAGTTTCCAAAACTCATGAGCACCTAGCTATTTGCATATTCGTATCCTGCTCTTCCGACCCTTGCTCCTCAGAGCTCTGGCAGACTTCCGCAAACAGTCGCAGGAAGAAAGTGCAATTGAAGAGAAATCGACGTTGCACGAAATGCTCTTGATGCAGTCATCTGTCTTGTGCATTTCCGCCTCACAAGAGCTGAGCAAGATGATCACCGAAAATCTCGGAAGAGAATACACGCGGCTACCGGAGTGGTGGCATGTCATCTTCTGTGAGCCGCATTTCTTCAGCGGAAGGTCTATCATACTGAGTCAACACAGATTTATATACATGTGCCACGGTGATATTAGCTAGCCGGTGTTGCACGCCCTTGCGGGAGAAGATTGGAGAAACTGCTCTCCAAGCATGTTGGGTCGAGTGCTTGAACGGGCTGCGCGCGTATCAGCATTGCAGTCGATCAGCCCGACGCTGCTGCAGACTGTTGGAGATCTTCGACCAGCGAACCAAAAATGGGCAATATTGTATGCCATTTTCTTCTCTCGTATACCAGATTCTGATGCTCATCTTTTCCTCCAGTTCCCAGACAAACACCTGACTCCGAGCCTGCTACATCGATTCTCGGCGAGGTTCGTCAAGCCAACGCGAGAATGACGGATACTGCAGACGTTTTCAATTTGACGCATGCGTCGTTTCCTGCCGAAGCGCAGAATTCATGGCCATTCGAAGGTTTCCAGTCTACTCAGTCGGCCAATTCGCTAGACGCATATTTCAACAGTTGGACGCCGAACTCGACTGATATGGCTTTTCTCACGGCCATACCATTTGATTCTGGTCTGTATCCCCAATGAAAAAGTCTCGGGCCCATACACCAACACAGGCTACTTAAGTCAGGCTTTGTGGGCGCAATTCTAAGCCTCGGGCATTATAGGATCCGAATATATCTAGTGTTCCTATCTCAAGTAAACGTGCGTTTACTAATTGCCAGGTTCTACCACCCTCCCCAGAACTTAGTAATTGATATGTAGGGATCTAATTCTATTCAACCTTCATGTAAAAACCGCCCCACCTGAGATGTCAAACTGATGGCCTGTGATCCACTCGCTCTCAGGGCTGGCAATAAAACAGATCATGTGTGCGACGTCTGAGGGCAGACCAACTCTTTTTATCTGCTGACGTGCGAGAATGGCATCTGCAACGCCCCGGGCGCCAGGATTTGACCAGGTTGTTTCAGTAAAGATCATTGCTGGGGACACTGCATTCACTGTGACTCCGGGTCCTGTCTCGGTGGCAATTGCTCGTGTAAACATAGCGACAGCACCCTTGGCTGCAATATACGCCGACATACCCCGTGATGGCGCGACAATGCCGGCTGTCGAGGTGTTGATGATTCGGCCATAGCCTGCCTTTTGCATGAACGGCAGGACCGCCCGTGTCAGGTAAAAGCAGCTGTCCATGTTTACGCTCATGATGCGAGAGTATTCTGCTGTCTTGATGTCCAAAATAGGGATGAAAGGATATATCCCGGCAAGATGTACGAGCACGTCGATTTTGCCATGCACTGCAACCACTTCTTTGATCATGGTGTCAACTGAGACTTCCTGTGTCAAATCACAGACCTTTTCGGTGACGCTGCCACCTTTGGCAGTCAGCTCTGCGGATAAAGCCGCAAGTTTCTCAGCCTCGATATCGATGAGTACCACCAGGGCACCCTGGTTGGCAAATAGTGAAGCGGTCGCCCGACCAATACCTTGTGCTGCACCAGTAACCAGCACCACATGGTCCGCAAATTTATCTGGATATATTTTGATAGGTGGTATATTCGCACCTGGTTGCTGCAGAGGCGGAGCCGTGTCATCGGTCATGATGGCGGCAAGACTGTCACCAATCCTGCGCTTCTGTCACCTTGGGGAGGTTTGCTAAGATGACGATCGCGGTTGCAACACTTATCTAAAATCCTAGCTAGAGGATCCTGGCTATCTTCAAGTCTTTACAGTTTGCTGCGGAGAGATTGAATGCGACTTGCCATCGAGCGGAGTTCAGGTCGAGTGGTTTCTACCGTCATGTGGCCTGGGCTGCGGTCCACCAAGCCGAGTTTGGCGGGAAGTCCTCCCTACGCAGATGAGGCTCTTCCGTCATATCCGGTATTATTGCCGCTTTGAAGAACAACTCTTTTTTATTGCGTAGTTGACCTAACTTGGCAAAGCGCAGATCCGGAACCTGGTACCCTTCGCCCTGCATCGGCCACCCTACGAAATACCCATGGGGATCGGACGAGAGTCTCGTGGGGTAGCGGCTTGGCTGCGTCGTCTTTCTGGTTTGCCCCATCAGTTCAGTTCAAACTCCGGGCACACGATCTTTAGCGAGTCAGTTCCACTATGCCCCAGAGCGTAAGTACTCTCTTCGGAGAGGAAACCGAGGTCCCCCTTTAAGTCTCTATCCTGAAGTCTCTATACTTTGTATAGAGACTTAAATATCTCTCCTCGCGTGAGAGAAAACGTCAATTCATCGCACAGAACACGAAATCCAGCACCTACGACAAAATTCTCACAGTTACGAAAATAACAGTGTGTATGCGCCTTTGGCACTCTTGGCGCCGTTGGAACTAGTAAGTAGTGAGTGGCCTCGTCCTACCACAAAAGTCTGAAGTACGATACAGCAATAAGAGTGCCGAGACGCTACTATATACTACGAGGAGATTCCTGGAGCCCTATACGAACCTGGGATAACAGAACACAACCTAGGGGTCGCCAACAAAAGGCTTATATAGGGTTCGAAGAGTTCCGTATCTCCTGCGTGGCCGAAATAGTATCAAAATGTCTTGGCACTCCCCAAATGCCTCCCTCTTGCCATTCAGCAGCCATTCTATGATTTTGTCCAGCTAATTACTACGTAAATTTGCATGCCACTGCTGACAGCACTTCTTATCTCTACACAAGTAAACTTCACAGGTCTTGTAGTAAGAACTGACTAATCTAGCGCGACTCCGCGGGCGTACGCCGTTAATGACCTCGCCAAGTGGCACTCTAGAGCGCGTAGTAGTTTGATGAGGCTCTTTCTCGCACCGTTCTCGTGTATGAGGACACTCCTGACGTCTCTTTACTCCCCAAGCGCATCGGCCACGTTTTTTTGTCCCTGTGAGGCCGTGAATCGGTGCCAAAATAGCCGGTGGCGGCGGCAAAGGAAGGTCAAGTTCTACGGCGGGTATTTGGTCGATGAGAGCCTTACTCCTAATAGAGCTCTCTAACTGTAATTGCCGCTAAATAATGAATGAATGAGCAAGACATACATCGATTAACTAAAAGGCTAGGGGGCGCCAAACGCGCCTCTCTTGAGGCCTTATAATTAAGATATCAAGGCGTATTTAGTTGGCGGTATCAACTGCGTTCATGCCGTAGTTGTAGTCATTAATTACAACAGGTATTGGAAGCAATTTTGATGCCTTAGGACCAAAAACTAGCCTTGCGATGTCCGCGTTAGTACTAGTAGGCTTCGGATTGAACCTCTTCTTAATAATATAATCCTCCTGTACTCTGTGGACGCTATGAGAAGTTATAATGCGTAGTACGATATTGTTATCCTACCAGGCGAAGTAGAGGACGCCATCGACCTTAATTGAGAGTAAACCGCCGTACCGAATAGCCTATTTGAAATCCCTTAACCTTAGTGAGTAAGGCGGGCACTCCGGCGGCGGTTTACGTGTAGTACCAGTTATACCAACACCTAGGGCCATTACCGCAAGCGCCACAGGTACATTAAGGAAAACAAATTGTCTAGATATACTACGTAATTTGTTAGCGGATGAAGGACGCGGAGTTTCTCGACCAATATAATAGGCACTTGTTGGGTTGGCGGCACGATAATAGCACTAATTTTAGGAGGGCCTTTGCACCGTCGACCCACAAAGCAGGACTCGGTTTTGTCGATATTTGAGTGTATTAACCACGTATAAGTAGCGCCTCCTGTAAGGCCTAGCACCCAGACCTTATAGCCCTCTTTTATAGGTTTATTTGGTATTTTCATAGTATGATTAGTACGCCCGTGAAATGCGATTATTGACTCATCGATAGAGACCCAGGAAGACGGAATAAAAGCCTCCTCACAATGGCGGCGTACGCCCGATAAAAGAGGTTCAATTCTGTACCACCATGGGTCTCCTGGTTGGCGTGGTTGATCATTGATGGTCCAAAATCGATGAATTTGATCCCAGCGAGTCCGGCTCATAAATCGACCTAATTTATGACCGTAAAGATGCGTGCTTCTCTAGTAGACTTTTCTACGGCATTACCATGAGGTTAACATATAGAGAAGTACTGCTAGCTAGCGTGTAAACTCCTGTGGCGTTGTTACATGCCATTTAGGCGAGTAGACTTTGCCGGAGGCATAAAATGCGGCGGCTCGTTTATTTGTAACGTCAACCATTAACCAGATCGATTCCTGACCTAAAAATTGGATAAATAGAGAGAGCGGATCCTAGGCTTTATAGAGAACTTTGAATGGAGTGCTTTCATTACGGAATGGTGGAGAAAACTCAGGTATTGGTTGATCTAGTAATGCTTGAAGTGCTGATGGGGGTAGTTGGATAACTGGCGCAGGCTTGAGCACTTCGATGTGCATTTTTTCTTTTTTGGGCTTTGGAGCTAGATTATAGGTCTCTCGATCGTCAAACCAGATTTTTGGCTGTCTTGCTCTACTGGGGTGCTCCATAATTGATATTTTGGACTATATGATACCTCTTTGTTTACAAAAAAGTTGATTATTGACATATGACGTAGTGCCAAGACATTTTGATACCATTTCGGCCACGCAGGAGATAATGCCCGGAAAACAGAAAGTAACCTAGGGGTCGTAAACAAGGGTTACGATAGAGTTCAAGAAGTCGCCGAGTCACGGAATCCCTATAAGGCACCGCCTAGCAGCTCGAGAATAGAAGGACAAGTCTTTTGGCGCTCGGGATAAGCACCGCTCTATTACGAATAGCTACGGTGGGGGGTGACGGATAGAGAAAGAAGAAGAGCAGAATACCAGCTGGATTTCAGCGTCCGCATGAGGAGATACGAAGCACTACAGCATCTCGCCTGGTATGAAGACAACTTAAAGTAAGAAGATTGTGTTAGGGAGGCAATGGTTTTTTATCCCCCAGAGGGTTTTTCCATAGCCTAGAACTAGATAGATTTCCCCGCATGGTGGCTCGAAATGGGTGTATGACTATATCAATCAAGTCTTGAACGGAGACATATTCAGCAACTTAGCTTAGAAATCTATCATTTAATTTACCAACCATCAGCGGCTCATCAGCCCTGGGAGTCTGGAATTATACTGCTGTCACAAATTCCGCTGATAAAAGCCGTGGATGAATAGCTGAGCTTTGTCGGCAGCGACCTACACGCAACGGAAAGCCAAAGTTGAATCGCCAATGCCCCTCCGATTGCAAATGCTGTATTATCGCCTGTCCCTTCTGTGGCATCAGAGAATTTGTAGGCGCGAAAGGAGACCATTGAGGGAGCCTGCATCCTGTCTTTCATTGGAGCTGCAATTTCGGCAGGGGCGGAAAGGCTATGGCGGTTAGTCTTGGGCAAAGTCCTCCAAGGCATCGGAGTATCAATTTCCTCCATTGTCTACCCCGTTCCCGCCATTTTACCCCGGAAATGGCGACCGAGTAACTTTCTCCTCGATTTATTGGTTTTCTATTTAACCGTAGTCAAGCAGTGGCGCAAGCTTCTATTGTAGCTAGAGCTGCACTCTCTTGCATGGTCGTCCCTTTGAGCCTCGGCGGTCTCAAGAGAGACGCCCATACTGGTTGGCGCAACTGGTTTGTACGTTTACCCTCATACCTGGTTGGCTTTCTGTTGGGCTTTGACGCTGATCTTGTCCCGTGGTTCCAACCTGCTCTCTGGGGAGCGTCGACAATCACTTTTATCGTCGGGTATCGCCCGCCCATGAGACATACTCGCTATGACAATTATAGCGTCTTGAAGAAGATCGCGACTCTTGATCTGATCACTGTCAGGGCTTCGCCAAGGTACCATTTAGGGTGAGTAGTAACCTTTTTTTACAATAATACCAGCACCGGACATGTGCTCTTAAGATCTTAGCTTCAGCCAGAGGTCTAGTCACAATACATCTTCGCTTCATCTAGTCTAGCTTTGGTCCAATACACACCCTCACAAGCCCATTCTCTTTTGTGTTCCCCTTTTTCCTCTCGCACAAGCTACAAGGGGAAGGCCTTCAAGATGGGAGGGCGAATAAATCCGCGCATCCCTGCCGGAGAATGGATCTTGGTCACTGGTGCATACGGCTACGTAAGTCTGACCAACCTACATAACCGGTATTGATGTCTTAGACTGTTGTATCCCATGATTATGTCGGTCGGTCGAGGTAAATTATCTTTGACTAGTTGTGGATCCAAGTTGAGTAACTATTGAGGAGCTATATAAGTTGCGTTACTGACGAGGGATCTAAGACAAAGACTTCATCCTGATACTTTCTCATTTCTTTCTCTAAGACTGCCTCACTACCTTCTCAAGGATAGGGTCTCATGTTGTCGATCTATTGCTTCAAGAGGGCTACAACGTACGCCGTACCATGAGATCCGACGTCGAGGTACTATGGCTGGAAGGGTATTTCGCCGACAACCACGGCCAGAACAATTTTGAGATCTTCATTATGACAGATTTGGCGGATGCAGCGGGCTTCGAGAACGCTGCAGCAGAAAAGTTTGGCATCGTCAACGTGGTAAGCCTGTCGAGACGATGTGATCTCCGTGAAAGAAATGCTGACAGTTTTTCGGATCGTAGGCAAGTATTCTATCTAGTTGGATGCTATGCATAGCTTCCATGGTTGTGACTATCCACAAAATCAGGCGTTCGTCTCAATCACCCGGGTGACTACTCACAGGTAGATATTTTCGCGTTAACATCTCTAACAAGCGTAGCCACTTAAATTAAGTAGGATTGCGTAGTCATGGTAGCGATGCATGAGTAAACCTTGCAGATCGATTGACCTAGGAAATCCCCGCTGGTCGTTTCTATTTACAGCGATCCTGTGCTTTCAAGACTTTCGAGAAACTTATTCCTTCTCGACACGAGTAGCCCAGCCTGCATTGAGTGCTGTGTATTTCTTAAGAGTTTCCTTGTCCTCCATAACAGCCTTGGCATCTAGGACCTTCGAGGGAATATCCGTACCTTTAATCACGGCTGAACGTGATTGTACACGCGCTTGCCACTGTTCGAGATGGGGCCACGTAGCAATGTCTAAAGCGCCCATAGCTATGAGATGATTAGACGAAGAAGTTGCCGTGGGTAAGCAAACTTACGCATCGCCCTGGCCCAGGTGGAAATGGCGATGTCTGCGATGGTGCATTTATTTCCGACGAGAAAATCGGTCCCAACATCCTCCAAGTGCTTATTTATGGTTTTGTAAAGCCTTTTCGCCTCATTGCTGAAGCGTGCTGTCGCGTATTCCACATTCTGACTTTTATCAGCATAAACCCGGAACCAGTGAAGCTGACCCTGGATTGGGCCGACTCCGGCGCATTGAAAAAGTAGCTACATGAGTCACAATTGTTAATTCCTGGACAAGGTAAATTCAAACACTAATGGACAGAATGTTTTACCCAGCTGTTCATCTGATAATACTCCTTTGTCCCGCGTGGGTAGGAAACCTTATGCTCAATGTCATATCGATCCACGAGATACTGCATGATATTCCCCGACTCGAAAAGGCTTATTGGAGTTCCGTCGGATAGCACATCTGTCAGAGCCGGTATGCGGCCATTCGGATTGATTTTCAAGAACCATGGCTCTTTGTGTTCCAGCTTTGGTAGGTCGATGTGCCTCACCTCGTACGGAAGACCTAGTTCCTCCAATGTAATCGATATTTTGTGACCGTTGGGTGACACTGCTGTATATAAAGTGATTGTTGGCTGACCTGACATTGTTGCGGACGTGAGAGTTTTACTAGCGATCCCTCCATGTGCTATCTGGGAAAAAAGTTTCAAGTCTTTTAATGGATGCTAAGATGCCGTTCTTGGAGCAACGAATAGTGAACTCTACCGTACCCTGGCGACTTCCTGAATTTAGATGACAAATCGTGTGCCGCGGAGCTAACGCTGAATATCCAGCACCTACAATGACAAGATTCTGAAGATAGGAAGGGAAGGAACCTCCACAGCTGGCCTGCCCCGGAATTTTCGTGTGGTCGGTAGTCAGTCCCTCTGCGGGTTGACCCGGGCCGTGTTAGCGAATTTGCGGGATCGACGAGCCGGCTTGGCGTCCGATCGATCAAAGCGGCACACGGTAGAGCCTGGCATCGTCTTTCGCCTAGGGGCTGGGGCCTCTAGCTTGTTGTGATAGGGATGTCCCACACTGGCAACCCCTTGGCTCGACTATTATGAGTGATAAGTCTAGCACACCTTGCCAAATGATGCTTTTGAGACCGAGCTTCTTGACATTTACCATTCGGCTGCTCAAGTGGTGAATGATTCCTGGCCATACGTCCACCCTCTGCATCGTCTTCCGGAGGATTGCAGATAGTCTGGAGCCTATCTGCCACAAGGTCTCCGCCGTATACTCAAACTTACTAGAGGTCAAGACTCTGAAAGCATGTGGCTCGTTTCTCTCCGGGGCCTGATAATTCCTGCGCTACAATCAGTGCTATCTGTGTCTAAATCGAGAAACTATGTAATCATGAGAACCCAGCAGTGGTGAATACCATGACGAGGTGTTCAATTCAGATGGCATTTGAGTTGACAAACCACTGTGGAGGAGAATAGAGGGCCTAGAACTAGTCAAACGCCTTATGGCTCGCGAGGCTGAGATCCCCTTACTAGCCTATTTAGGTCAGGTATTCTCATGGCAAGTACGTCCGATTTACTCGCTTGTAATGTCATCAGTCGTTTGATCACCAGCTCGCGGGATATAGTGCGTCGGAACTGTAGACCGCATAATCGGAACTCCCTGATTAGCCTCCACGTACAGTTGCGGCTGATTGAGAAGGCATCTACATTATTCATTTTTGTTGCGAGCTTCCATCCCAGGACTGTGTAACGGAGCGCATGGCCGAATACAAGCGGCATTTTTCTAACCTCTTCACCAGTGTTAAGTTCCATGTACCCACAATATTAATTACCATTGTTCCTATACGAACGAAACTTAGGCAGACACGGCTTACTATTTTGTCAACACGACTTGAACACATTGGCAAAAAATCATTATTATAGCATGGAGAGCACTATCGACCCGAGCGCAAGTGGAGTGCCGTCAATGGCGTTTGAGGGACCTGGTCGCGTCGATGTTCACCACCATTGCTTCCCAGGGACTGTTCCCGAGCTGCAGTCAGAGTTTGAAAACAATTCCTACAATTTGAACTACACTCCATTTCCAAAGACGCCTCAAGAGCATCTCGAATATATGGACAAGGTCGGCATCCAGACAGCCGTAATTGTATGAACGACACTGAATGCACTTCCCGTACATTTCTTTCTCTGACAAAATCAGGCCCCATCCATCAAGGGGGAATGGCACAATAAACTATCAACGGATGAGTTTGTCTCGTTGTGTCGAAGGTCACTATCAGCACAGCTCGAGTATGTCAAATACAACCCCCTCAGGTTTGGTAGGTCTCGTTGGCATTGGTCGATCAGCTGGGTCTTTCGCTTATTCGTTGCATTTCAGGATGTTTCGCAGTCTTGCCTTTGCCACATGTTCAGGCAAGTGTAGAGTTCATTCGTGATGTGGCAACTTCACCAACCCCGCCCGATGGGTTCGCGGTCACGACAGCCATGGGTTTGTTCTATCCTCTTGCGGCTTTTCGGCTTTGATTTCTGACGACAAACAGGTCAGAAATATTTAGGTGATTCTAACTTTGAGCCCATTTGGCAGGAGATTGATAAGTTGGGCTCCGTCATCTTCATACACCCGGCTGACACTGCCATGCCACCTGGCCTCAACTATGGCCCATGTAAGTTGATTAACAAGCTTTCAACGCTTGAGCTCCTTTACTGATGGCATTATCAGTCGTCCAAGAATTTCCATTTGATACCTGTCGAGCTATTACCAGTATCATCAATTCCGGTCTTCTACTCCGTACCCCCAATGTACGGTTTCTCTTCTCACACAACGGAGGTGCCTTCCCGTACCTTGCCGACCGCATTGGCTGCCAGCACATGGACAATGTCATTGTCAAGGCAAACGACGGAAAGACGCTGAGGGAGCTGTTGAGCACAAAGAACGTCTATTTTGACACCAGCATCTCCAGCCCCATGCAATACCCGGTCATCAAGGATTTAGGCATGCCAGTGGAGCATCTTCTCTACGCGACCGATTATCCCTACACCATGAGATTCGATGACACGACCTACTTAGAAGGATATAATGCGCCTAAGAACTCGGGCCTGTTTAGTAATGATGATATGGAGAAGATCCTGCGGCTGAATTCGTTGAGCCTCTTCCCACGCCTTGCCAAGCTTTACGCAGCTCATTTCTCCTAAATAAGAGATAAGATTGTTACAATTATCTCGTCTATTGTGTCTAACGCAAGCAAATGCTTCTATTGTGTACTTGCCATTGAGATTCCCCCCTATCCATACACCAAAATAGCATAGCAGAGAGCGGACTCCTCAAAGTCATGAGGAGTTGGAGTCGGTGTAGTCACGATCCGCAGGCCGTGGGTTCTCTAATGGAGAATGCGGATCCGCTCCGTTCAGCTAACCACGAAGATGCTGCGGGTGTGGTGCCGAAACAACGCCTGATAAAAAGCGTGGCGGGTCCCTTGACCGGGTCTCATGTTGGAGAAGCGATGAAATCATTCACCATGGCAGACGACTACACATTCGAGAACCAATCTGCCGCCCAAGCTCCATTTGCCGAACTGCTTTCTTCCTTCTTCCGGCACGCAGATGACCCAACCTCGAACAGGTATCTGGACCTCTTCACTTCAAATGGCCAACTAAACTTCGGCCCTACCGTGGCCATCGGCAAAGAGGCAATTCAAATTTCCAGAGAGCATTCGCTAAACCCGGAAAGGGGACCCCTTGTAGCCCAAAGGCACCGGTTAAGAAAGATCTTCTTACCATTGGGTGTATCAAGTCCCGGAAAGCAAGAGGTCTTTGCAAATGGATCGGTATCGTACTGGTTGAAATCAGGGCGGCAGGTGGACTGCAATTGGGCCAGCTGGGTGGTTTTCCATGACCAGGGTGAGGGCAACTGGCAAGCCGATTTCTATGAGGTGTACCTTAGCACAAGTGAGCTGTATGATGCTATCAGAGAAATGGTAAACCCTGCTGTGTGAGAGAAGTTGAGAGCACTTGCAGGTAGACTGAGCACACAATGAGTTGAACTTGCTCAGTTCTTCATGCTCGCAGAATTATGCCTAGTCTGGTCTTCATTCGTCCGACTACAACCAGTCTTCTGGCGGCATTGGTTGTTAGTGAATGTGATATTGATGATATATTACTTGGTAGTGAGACAAATTTGTCAAAAGTATCTGCTTGGACCTGGCCGTCTATAGACTTTCGCCCAAATTCCAATTTTCAGCTGCCGATTTCACTCTCTTCCTGCACATAGACCCATGACTGATGTTCGGGAGACCATGGCTCCGGCCGCTTTCGGTTGTACAAGCCTCCCGAATCACTTTCTATTGTTGCTCCGAAAATATTCGTGTCCAGAAACTCCTCGACAGCCTTCAAATGATTCTCCATGGGACTTACCTTGGTCGGGGGTAAGTCCATAAGAAAGCTCTTGGTGACCGGTGTTAAAGTCAAGCCTGGGGAGAGACAGTTGACGTAAATCTTTTCCTTGGAAAGCCCCAGTGCGATAGAACGACACATAGTCATTACCTACGCTCGATTAGTTTGGACTAATGGCATGCAGTACAAAGGGACAGACGAACAGCAGCTTTCGTCGCACAGTATACCGGCATAGTTGGGAAAGCGTAGATCCCTGCTTGGCCGCCAGTTGTGATGATCCGCCCTCCTTCACCATTGTTTTGCCGCATGTAATGTATCGCCAGGTACGTAGAGAAGAGAGTGCCGTGAAAACATACCTCGATTGCAGTAATGTTGGGTTTAGTCAATTCAGCCGGCATTGAATTTAGTGAGGGTGCCTGCTCGCCGATGCCAGCATTGGCAAAGACTACATCGATTCTTCCCCATTTCGTCTTTGCAGTTTCAAACAGTTGGACCTGACTTTCCCAGTTGCTAATGTCGCACTTGACAAATGTAACATGATCTTGATCTCCGGCTGATTTGGCTTCTTTTTCTCCCAATTCTTCGTTCCGGTCCGCGATGACGACCTTGTAATTTTTGATGAGCAAGAGCTTAGTTATGGCCAGTCCGATGCCCGATGCACCACCTGTCACGATTGCTACAGCCATTATGTTGCAAAAATACGCCAACTGGTGGTTTAGAAATTCGGCTGTCAAAAGAGCGGAGTAGATTGGTGGGAACTCTGAAGTATTCCTTCTCGTGATACATATATCGTTTCCCCTCCCCAATGGAGGGGTCTTCGGCCCAAAGTTGAAAATGATCACTCCCTGTGCGGCTTGGCTATCCGATGTCGACAACCCCACCTAGGGGTCAGAAAACGAGCAGCCTTCTGACCGATTACGAAGAAAGAAATATCTATGAGTAATGGAGTGTGTTAGATCTCATCAAGATATTCTTTAAGTTGGTACCCATCTCGCCTGGGTGCTCTGGCGGATATTGTGAGGCTGATCAAGCTCAATCATTCGGGCAGGGATCCGCAATTTTCCTACCCAAGGGCGGAGATTGGTATCTCTCGCCGGGACTACAATGAAGTGTGAACGTTCTATGCAAGGCAAAGGCGTTACAATACTTCCGTGGAGTAATACTTCCATGGAGTAGATGTGGCTGGGGCAACGGAAACGATCCAAGAGTGGATGAGTTTTTGGGTCGATAGAGGAGTTTGAAGGGCTACAAAGAGGTTTTGCAGGCGGTCTCGCTAGCCACTCCAAAAGTGGCCGCTTCAGCAAAAAGGAGGTTATGCGACTTGGGAACAGTGACTTGGCCATGCATCAGAGAATACTTCCGAGCACTGCCGTAGCCAGACGTCCCAAGTCGAGTACAGCCGAAGACTGAGTCGCACGACTTGAAGCCGTATTTAGAGAATGCTTCTTCCCCAACCGTGACCACTACATCGGCAACGTCCACCCCCAAGAATGAGAGACCAACAAAAACCGTGTCGTCAAGAATTATGGAGGCGAAAGGCGCATGACAGCAACCGGAACCCGAACAAGGAGTCGGGTAGTCGGTGCTCACACAGGATTGACGCGGACCTACTGAGTCCTTAAACGCAGTTAGCTAGAGTCGTGTACTAGAATCTTCAGACTGTCGGCAATGACTAGCGCAGCGGCCGGCTTCGAATGAGCCCTTTCATGCTTGGTTGGAGTTATCAATACTAGTATCCAAGACAAACCCAGCTCTAAAGAAAGGTCAGTGCTGGAAACTCGTTCCAGCTCAGTTCATCTCACAGGAGTAACGAGATCGGCCCCTGCAATACCAGCACAGGACATCAGATGTCGGTCAGAAGCCAGTGTGACTTCTTCCAATGTCAGCCAGGCTGGTTTCCCAAGCGGAGACTGCTTAGAGGCACCAGACTTCTTTGTTGGCTGCAAAACTCTCAGCATGTTGGTACTAATGTTGATATAGAGAGCTTCCAGTTTTTAACTCCAAAAAGAGAAATCAGACTCTCGTGTGCAATGCTACGATTCACAAGCTTTCGAGGCTTACTAAGAGTCTACGTAGGAAGGTGTGCCGCCATCCTCAAGGTGAAGAGTGAGTTTGACCCTTCTCGGCACCAGTTAGATGCCTGTAAATCCGCAATCTTGCTACCAAATGAAGCGCTGCGGTTATTCCGCCCGAGGATTGACTCAACGGTGTACCCGGGTCGCTGATACCACACATGCAGTTTGCTCAATTAACAGCTTTGAATCTCGGTTCATGTGTGGGTTCATCTACCGTCTTGGCAATTTTGAAGCCGTCTTCCTCTACAGAGTTTCTAAAGCCTTAGTCGAATAGTCCAGCGCACTCTTGCTGTCGAGGAACTCAACAATGTCATCCACCATTTCTCCATCTTCGCTAACGGTGATGTTGAATACGTATGTCCCTTCGTAGACCCCTTTGTAGGACTCAGCTCGACTCTTGCAGTATAAAACCACGTGGCGGCTATGCTCGTCGACAACCGGTTCCCGTTCCTTATCCACCCAAAGCTCCATACCATTGGGCCACACCTTCGGTGTGAACGAGTCCCACCAGCCTCCATATTCTTCCTTCGTCAAAGGTGCCGGCACTCCCATACAAGGGGGACCGATTTCGTGGCAGCATTTTGCGCTTCGAATAGCAAGAATGTCGTAAGACTTGCCATTGCTGAACCTGTTCACACAGTCTGTCGCTGTTTTCAACAGCTGCGATCGACTTGGCGCCATATTGCTAGGATGATTGATGTAGTGTGACCGCAAGGCTGGCAGCGACTGCAATGAGATAGACCAGCGTGATGAGGCCGCTTGGAAATAAAGAAATGTAAGTCAGTGGCAAGTGTTTGACACAGTAGGCGACAATCTCTTTTCAAGACAACCACTCCCATTTAACTGGAAGATTACGCCCGGAAAACCCAGTCAACGGTGGCACATTGCTTGTACTTCCAAAAGCATCTTAGATATCCACTCAAGCGGCCATGCACGGCTTAAACGGTAACTATTCCCGCAGAGTGCAGTCTCATTGACCAGAGCCGTCAAGTGGTCGCATCCGAAACACATGACATGCAGTCTGGCCTTACGGGTTTGAAAAGCTTCCAATCAATCTAGCGCTCCTGTCATCTGAAGAAAATCCGGATCATGGTCCGCTGCTTGATGTCTCCGCTCACCACGCAAGGTCCAAAGCCTCAAATATATGCCTACGCCAACATAATGTGAAAGTGCTGAATTCTTGCGTGTAACCGTCCGGAATTCAGACCGTGTCAGCCCCTTGGGTGCTAACTCAAGCCGTCACCGCGTTTAGTAACCATCAAGCCGCGAACCAACTAACTACGCCTTGGTCAAGAAATCATAGTCCTCTCCTTATAATGATTGGAGATCCCAGTCAGGTCGAATCGGAGTCTGCACTCAAGACATCCAGGATGGCAGCTTCCAAAGAAGAAACTAACGATAGTGCTAAAAGCGCCTACACGATCCCAGATGTCGCACTGGGGCAGAGAAGGAGAGTGAAAGTGATATTCATTGGGTTTGGCCTCACGGGAATCGACTTCGCGTACAAGGCCAAAACTCATCCCGATCTTGACTTTCAGATTTACGAAAAGAATCCCGCCGCTGGTGGGACATGGTTCGAAAACACGTAGGTGACGCTGGCATCCACACAATCTGTCCATGACTGACGAGAACGAAAAGCTATCCAGGATGCGCATGCGACGTTCCAATCGCAATTTACCAGTATTCATGGTGCATCTTCCGGCTGAAAATCTCGTGAAGACCTCGATGCTAATGGAGTACAGGAATCTTAAGACGACTTGGGATAAGTACTACGCGTCCCAACCTCAGATATGCAACTACTTGCAAAAAACCGCAGAAGAGCACGATCTTAATCAATTTGTGAAATACAGCCACGAGGTCATGTCTTGTGATTTTCTTGACAAGAAGGGCCAATGGCGCGTGACCATCATGCCCAACAACGACCCCACCAAGATCTTCACCGAGGAGGCCGACTTCCTGATCAATGGTTCCGGTATCTTGAACAACTGGGCTTGGCCTGATATTCCGGGGTTCCACGATTTCAAAGGCGACAAAACTCACTCGGGCCACTACGACACCAAGCTCGATCTCAAGGGCAAACGCGTCGGAGTCATTGGACTTGGAAGCTCTGCCATACAGACTGTGGCAGCCATTGCCCCCGAAGTAGGATCAATGGTTTTATTCCATCGCACGCCCACTTGGATAGTTCCACATCTAGCCACCAAATTTGCAGATCCAAATGGCAAAGATATGGAATATACCCCAGAATTGAAAGAACGGTTTGCAAAGGATCCCATCGACTACCTGGAGTACGTTAAGTCCGTTGAACGGGAACTCTCTGGCTTGTTCAAGGTGTACATTAAAGGCTCCCCAGAGATGGTTTTGGTAAACGAGATGGCTCGCAAGTCCATGTTAGACAGACTTGGTGACCGCCAGGATCTTATAGACGCCATGGTGCCAGTCGACTTTCCTGTGGGCTGCCGCCGTCCGACACCAGGGACCGGATTTTTAGAGGCTCTTCAACAACCGAACGTGAGACTGGCATCGGGATGGATCACCCGCGCCGATTCGGCTGGGTTAATACGCGACACGGGAGAGCACGTTGAGCTGGATGTCATCATTTGTTGTACCGGATTTGTCACCACGTTTCGTCCGCGGTTCCCCCTGAATGTTCGTGGTGAAAACCTTTCGCCTAGGATTGGAGTATCCGACAGACCAACGTATATGGGACTGGCAACGCCAGGGGTTCCCAACTACTTCGTATCAATGGGACCGTATGCTCCATACGTGCAAGGTTCTGCGAGCAAAACAGTTGAATACGCTAACAACTACTTCCTGCAAGTGATTGCAAAGTTTCAGACCGACTTCATCAAAGAGATCGTTCCTAAGTGGGACGCCTCACATGACTTCAAAACCCACGCAGACACCTATATCACGCGAGGAGTCTGGGGCGAGGCCTGTCGATCATGGTTCAAGGGAGGGGATGCCAGCGGGATGCCGGCCATTTGGCCTGGATCTCGCGCTCATTCTTTGCGATCGATTGAGACTCC
The DNA here is from genome assembly GCF_000709125.1 of Exophiala aquamarina CBS 119918. Lineage (NCBI taxonomy): Eukaryota > Fungi > Ascomycota > Eurotiomycetes > Chaetothyriales > Herpotrichiellaceae > Exophiala > Exophiala aquamarina. The sequence goes on from NW_013550585.1 coordinate 470,677, forward strand.
TCGATTTGAGGACTACGAGATCACGTATGTTTACGGCAACAGATTTGCATACATGGGCAATGGTTTCGACTGCTCTGAAATTGACGGGTCTGACTCCACCTGGTATTACGCGCGACCGGATCGGACGAATAGACTACCTGCTTGGGAATTCCCAACTCCACTCTCGAGTGGGACAGAAAAGGGGTACTAGCTAGTTACAACAAGGTGCACAAGGGTGCTATAATTCTGAGATTATGCCTTTCAAATATTTGCTAGACTTCGTAAAAGACCAACTATATAGTAGTTCTTCACACCAATTTCTGAGGCTCGCATGATCTGAAGAAAATAAAAATATGGGTGGATGCACTTTCACCTCTGAATATCTTTCCTCACCTGTTCTACAAACAGCGAGGCTGTGGGCAATATCAGTCCCAACTCACACCGAGAGGACCGACCACCCGATAAAGAAATGTTACCACTAAGCTGATTCCGTCGGAGATCCTGTTATACTTTTCACGATGAGGGTAGACTTTGGATGATCAATCCTGGGAGCTTGAATCCACGTACCTCGCACGTGAGATCCTTCCTCGCCTGCCGTTTGTTGTTTGGAGAACCCGACGATTGTCGACCAGCGGCGGCACGAGAGCCGGTAAGTATATGAAAGTCGGCTATTTGTCCCGCTCGTGTGTGACGTGTCGACCAAATGTCTTCCCCTATTATTCTTATAATGGACGATGAAAATGGCGTCATCTTACTTAAGATTGCAGTCAACGGCAAGGTGCTGGGAAGGCGAAAGTGCACCATCGGGACCGTCAACTTTTTGAAAGACCGATCGCAAGGAGGGATCGAAGTCATCTAATTTGCTCAACTATAAGCATCTATTCGTATTCGACATCATGGAAGAGGTGGTAGCCTTGGTTTGTTTCAAGCTGAATGGAGGCTTTGAACCTCAGAAGCTTGTGCTAGACAGCTTTCGCGACGATGAATTAGTAGTTCGCATGGTGGCCACCGGGGTGTGTCATACTGACTTTGGCTGCAAGACAGTGAGTTGCCACTAAGTTTGGCTGAATAGTATATAATATGTGAAGCCAGCGTGGAAACAGCTCGACGTAACTTGGGCTGATGAATTCTTCTCGCTGATCATTGTTTCAAGGGCATAACACCCGCTAAATTCCCTTTCGTCGGCGGCCATGAAGGAGCGGGAATTGTCGAACAAGTCGGTTCCAAAATCTCCCATATCGCACCTGGAGACCATGTCCTCTTATCTTTCTCGTCATGCGAGAAATGCGCTCGCTGCCTCAACGGGATTCCGGCATACTGTTCCAAGCTATTCGACATCAACTTCAAAATGGCTCGCTTGGATGGTACGACGGCATGGCATACTCCCTCGGACAGTGTTCCCATCGGCTCTCATTTCTTCGGGCAGTCGTCTTTTGCTACGAAAATCGTGGCCAGAGGGTGTTCAGCTGTTAAAGTGGACAAGGACATCCCACTATCCATTCTTTGCTCCTTCGGTTGCGGTATGCAAACTGGAGCCGGGACGGTGTTGAACGTTCTTCGGCCACCAACGGGTTCAAAAATTGCAATATTCGGCGTTGGTGCCGTCGGCATGGCGGGTGTGATGGCCGCCAGAATAACACCGGCAGCAACGATCATCGCCATCGATATTGTGGAAACGAAGCTTGAATTGGCACGTCATTTCGGCGCTACAAATGTCATCAACTCAGCTAGACAAAACCCAGTTGAGGAAATATTGAGATTGACAGGCGAGCTGGGGGTTGATTGTGCCTTCGACGCCACGGGCAACATTGACGTTATACGAGCAATGCTGGCTGCCACGGCACCGGGAGGACTGGCAGTGACAGTGGGAGCCTCTCCGACGGGCACAGTGATCGAGATTGAGCCTGGCATGTGGTTATCGAAAGGAGTGAAATATATGGGCGCACACCAGGGCTCCTCCGTCCCTCAAAAGGTATGACAAGTCACTCCATTGTCGGGGTAAGTCTGTAGAGCATCGAACTAACCAAAAGACCAGTTCATTCCTCTTCTAATACAATTCTACAAAACGGGGCGTTTTCCTGTCGATCAGATTATCACAAAATATCCGTATCAGGACATCGAAAAGGCCCATGAAGACGCTGCTTCCGGTAATTGCATCAAGGCCGTGATTGAGTGGCCGTAGGTAGCTATCCATCTTCTGGACCATAGATAACTATGTCTCGTACTCTCTAATCACCTGACCTTCCTTTACCGGATCGTCAACGTGGTGGAGAATACATGGATTGCCGTAGATGCATACCTTGTGCGGCACACCGAGGGGGTCATCGGGGACATACCACCCGATATCGAGATCCCAGGTGCCGTTCTTCTAGTCAATAATGGACATAGTAGTCAGAGGCGAGAGACGAGCTAGAGAGAAATGGGACGACGATAGGGAGGAGAAAACAGACAAGGCAGACTTTAGTATCTCGGTAGGAGGTCAAGAGCAAAGACCCTTAGTGTTCAAAGAGTTCCGGAGGATGTGGTGCGCAAATATATACTCAGGACCTTCTCTCATTCCTCATCTATGCTCCGCTCAATGCTTAGTTAAAGCTCAGGGTAAAGGAGCCTTCGCTCACCCTCTAGGATTAAACAGTAAACAGCAATTGGGCTTTTCGGTCCCGAGTAATTTAGATGGGTAGTGAGGAGGTGGATGATTCTGTAAGCCTAAGAAGAAAGGTGATTTCAACAGGTGCCGCCCTTTCGGCGGATATTCGTACTTGGGAAATGCGTAAGCGACCGTGAAGGACCATGAGCGTTACAATTTGACGTCGGAACGCATGCGTTGTCTTTTGATATATCTTTCCTCGATGCGACAATGGGTGAGGGGCGCGGACATCTGATAGAGGTGGCACGGGGAGGGAGCCTGTGACCCACCCGATCAACCCAGCCTTGCACCTCTTAAGTCATTTGTGGGCTCGGTGCTTCGTACACATCGTACCTTGACATGCTTCCATTTGCTTTCCAGAATCCTTCAACTCTGATTACTTCCTGGACGGGTGAGCAACTACATTATAACACCAGGACGCTTCATCATATCCCGTATTTCACCGTTTCAGAAATCATCAGGTCAAAGTCTCGCCTTGGATTGACTCTCTCAATCATATTCTGTGCTACATTGTTCTTTCCTCCGCTCCTTTCTCCCACCGCGTCGCATCGAATCGCAAACTCATTTCATCAAAGGGGGTATGTGATTTTCCAGGGACAGACAATTCGCCTGACGCGGTATCTCTAATCGCAATTCCTGGTCTTATTCTCCACCAAGTCATGCACAACGGGTGTGCGCAACGAGATCCCACTATCGCTATCGGGCTCTCTTTGCATAAGAAATAATCGCCATCGTCCATCATCTCGGGTTCATCTCGGTTCACGGTTTCCCTGCATTCCCTCATTGCTGCATTACGTTCCTTGGTTCCTCTTCTCTCAATTCCCATTGCCATCGAAATGCAATGCAATTGCCTCTCCTTGTTCTTTTCCCAGTCTTCCAAAGACGTACCGCATTGCTTCGTATGGAATTCCAAATCGGATTGGATCGCCTTCACAAACAAACATTGATCCGATGCTGCTTTCGAGAGAGAATAATCCAAACAATCCTTCAATATAAGTTGTGGTGCTGTTCCCAGATGGATTCACGGCCTGTGGCATGCTTGAGGCTGATCATTTACTCCATCTTCAGCAAACAGACTCGACTCGATCAATTGTAATGATTTCACTATCTAAACCTGGCACTGCACCTGCCCATGACCTCGCCTTGGCAAACCAATTCTGCATTAAACTCGGATCCATCGAGCGTCAAATAAATGTCAAAGTAGACACGGTAGAAGGTTCCTTGAGGTGTATCCATGCGTTCGAAGTCTTTTTCGAGATTCTTTCTTGAGAGGTCCGAAGTAAGAGTGACCACTTCCTTGATTCGAGGATCTTTTGTATATTCGGGACTAAGACAAACCGAGTTAATAAAAACCTTGCACGAGGAAGAAACTGTCCAGCTGCAAACTTACCAAACATCTTCGTCGCAAGCGTATAGGATATCCTCATACATGAGTGTAGCACCTGGAGCGACTTGTCGGAAGAAGGAGACTTTGACGGGTTCGCCAATCTTGACTCTTTCGCCCTTTTGGACAAAGATTTGTCTGGTATACTTGCACCTGTCTTTTCCATCCAAACTTGGCACACGATATTGCTCGGGATGATGACCCTCCTTGAAAGGTTGTAAGGTTGCCATGAGATAATGTCGTCGGGCAACACGAGAAGTAATAACCTTTTCGGTGATACCTGCAGTGACAGCACCTTTAACAATTGCAGCGACGGAATCCATGGGTCGAACGACCTTGGACTGGAATTGCGGAGGCACGTGGAGTTTGATTTGTTGGAAGAGATATTCTGAAGCGCCGAACCCACCAACCACAAGCACATTCTGTAATGCTCTGTTTTGAGCTTGAATGGCAATGATTTGATTTCGAACCAGCTCGAGAATTCGATTGACCACAGGCTCGAAACATTGCAGAATCTCCTCGTTGGTAAAGGTCATGTAGCCTTCTTCGATACCGGCTTCGGGGAATTCAGCCTCGATACCGACATCGACAGCCCATTTTTGACCATTGTTGCGGAAATCGGCCTTTATTCTGTTTTCAAAGTCCATGATACATTTGGCATAGACTCTGCCAGCTGTCTTGGAGCCATCAGGTAATTTCATTTTTCTGATTTTTGCTCGGAGGATGTTGGAGAAGTTTCGATTTAGAGCAGTAGAACCGCAGGAATCCCCACTACCTGCGGTACATTCAGCAACGGTGAATGGAGTCTCTTCCTCGACTTCATATGCGATCAAATCGACTGTGCCACCACCACAGTCAACAATTAAAACGGCATCGTGGATTTTGAGGTTGAGAAGACCAGTCTTTGAGCAGAACATGGCGGCAGCTTCGGGTTCGGTGATGAGGGTCAGTCGATTGTCATTCTCGTCTCGGATAAAGCCAGCTTGAATTGCAGCAGCCCTGGTTGCCGCCTTCCCAGCGTCGTTCCAGATGGCCGGGACGGTCAAGAAATATCGAATGTTGCGTTCTTCTCGGTTGAAGACCTCACCCAGAGTCTTTTGTAATTGGACTCTCATTGCCTGCCTCAGCTTGAAGAGATAGTCGGCGGCGACATCGATTTCGGACTTCCCAGGAGGGAGTGGCGGAAGGTTGATGGGATCTATGTAAGTATTGCCCGAAAGCATGAGTTGAAGTTTGAACCATTCGACTTTCTGGACCCCAGGCTTGGGATAACCGGTGGGAGCTAGAGCATCGGCGATATCAGGACCCCAGCCCACAACTTTCTGGTATTGATCGTAGTAGAGGACGGTAGGAATCTGAATTTGGTAGGTTAGCTATTATGGACGCCGTACCAGGTGTAGAGGATACCTTTTGTTTCGTCTGGTTGCCGGCACCAGGCCACTCGGTGATGATGTCTTCTTTGGCTTCAGTGTTGGTCGCAAAGGCAAAAGCAACGCCAGAGAAAGTTGTGCCCTGAACGAATGGTTAGTAAGGCGTATGAGACGGATAGGATGGACAGCAGAAGCTTACAAAATCAATACCGACTATCAATTGAGCCTTGCTGCTGCGACCCGCGCCCTCGACTTCGGCAGGACGAGGAGGGCCATACTGATTTGCCATGTGTTGCATACCGGGCTGAGGAGGCATGGGCTGTTGGCCATAGGCACCACCGTAGCCAGGAGGCTGCGGAGGCCCCATTTGCTGAGCTGGTGCGCCATAACCGCGCGAGGTGTCGATGGGAGGAGGATGATGAGCCATTTGATTTTGGCCGGGCGGGGGCATGGGACTTTGGGGACGGCCAGCAACGGTGTTGTAAGAGTAGCTTGGAGGACGACCAGGAGCACCAGGCTGGTTCATGGGAGGCTGCTGCAAGCTGGTCTGAGAGGAATTGGGGGGAGGGGGAGTGCCAGCGGTGGAGGTGGAACCGTTGGGCGAGGCGGCGGAGTTGTTCTGGATGTTGGCGCTACTCTTTCGTTTGGAACCGAAGCCTAGACTCTTGAAGCGAGAGCTCATGACATTCGACGAGCTGAGTCGGGATCGAAGGCTTGGTGGGGGAGAGAGAGGTGGAAAAGAAAGGGAAACGCGCAGGAGGGTTACGAGGGAGAGAGCGTGTCAGAAATCAAAAGAGGGTTTCGTTTCGAGGCGGAGGAGAGAGGTGGGAGAGCGAGAAGGGCAGGCGTGTGCGGTTGTGCTTGGTGTGAGTCCCGTCCTTGCTAACCAGCGTAGTGGCCGACTAGTGTGCGGTGGCCGTGGCAGTAGTAGATACGGAGTAGTGAGAATTCGGAGGTTTGAGGCCTCGTAGTGTGGCTGAGGGTAGAAGAGAAGGGAGGGCTGAGGGCTGAGGGCTGAGAAGCGGAAGGATGGCTGCCCCGTCTACCTAGACTGCAGAGATTAGAATAGAGGCAAAGAAGAGCCAACCCTGGGAGGGGAGAAACGCAGCCCCAAAACCAATAATTAAAAAGTGTCAGAGCCGAGAGTGGAAAGGAAAGCAGAGTACGAGGACAGCAAAGGATGCGAGTTGCCTCTCGGCGCAGGTAGCATAGCAGGAGCGGGAACAGCGGGAACAGCAGGAACAAGAGTAGCAGGAGGAGCAGGAGCGCGAGTTCGTACTGTACATGCGGAAGTACCAAGAAAAACAGCCAACACCGTGACCGCCAGCAACAAGACTTTCTGTTCGGTACCCGGGTTCGTGGCACGGGATGCTTTAGGCCTGCGTTGGGGGGGCAGGTATTATTGCTGCGGAGGCGCCCAGGAGGTATGGAAACAGAGACCTGCCTGTCTCGTATGTATGTCCCTCGTAAATTACCAAGAATGACTGGTGGAAGCAGCTGCAAAATGTTCTCAAGGGTCGTTAGGGTTGGGCTGAAAGAGGATCCAAGCTAAGGCAGCACTCACAATCTGCAGGCATCAGTCCGTCGGTGAGGGGCAAAGGATGCTGCTGACAATTGAAGCCTTTGATGAGGCTGGAATGTCTGGCTCTTTGTTGGTTTGGTATGTAGAACAGTCGGGGAGGCAATCAGTGTTGTCGAGTTGTAGAGTCGCACAATCATTCAATCACCTACCACGCCATGAAAATGCTGGTATGTACTGTCGGTCTGTAATGTGTTGAGGTGGACGACGACTCCGTCAGGACCTCGTAATGATCAGTCGTCAGGTCTTGTCTTACGGCTAGGACGGTGTTTCGTGAATTGGCTTTGGGGCGGAATTGGCCTTTTGGAAGAGGTTACGACATGCGAGGACCGTCTTATACTTTTGTAATCCTGATGGGCTTACACAAATGTTCACTCCTGCAGCCGCAGCCTGCTGTTCTTGTTACAGTACGGAGTACCACTACTAGTACAGTACTGAGTATACTACCAGTACCCTCACTTGGCTGTGTCCCATTCTCCCATGAAACGCACAAGTGCAATTACATACTCGTTCCCCCACCATAATCGCCAAGTTGATCTATCAATCCGTAGGGCTGACAGGCTCCCCACTAACGCGCCAAACACCCCTCAGAGTAGCAGGCAGTCTCAGGGCTGCCCGCTACTCCTAACGGAGTACTCCGTACTACATACAGGCTACTGCTACTAACTACGAGTACCAACTACTCGTAGTAACAACCCAGGCGTCCCATGCCCCCTCCTTTCTCCAAACCCATCCCGGCCGCTGCTCCCTTCTTCGAGGTACCTGGTATAGCGGTCTGTCATTTGAACCTCACTTACCTAAAATTCGATCAAATTTTCCCATTCCCGCCCCTCATCTCCCGCGCTCACTCAGTCATTACTCCTCCATCTGTTCAGCCTGACCAACTTATTACTGTAATCTTCGTCGCCCTATTATTATCTCGCCCTGACTCTGTTACTCGTACGTCTGAACACTTGTGCAGTCAGCAACTCAGCGCCCACCCATTATCATTCGCCCGTCAGCCCGCCCATGTTTCAGCCTTTCTAGAACGCTATACTCCTCCATCAGGCTCGGTTGCGGTTCTCTTCCTACAAGCATCCGTATTTCAGCCCCGACAATGACCCCCGACATCCTGGCCGTCTGCAGCACGTGATTTGACCGTCAGACCGAACTTACAGCAACGCAATTGCGTGGCGCAACATAGTATTTCCGGCCGTGGCCATTTGAGCGGCAGATCTCTGACAAGCCAGTTTTTGCTGGCGCACGATACCAACTGCAATAACAACGGAGGCACCGTGATGTACTTTCCACTTCTCTCTAGGTGTATATCGATTTTCAGCGAAGGCGACAAAGTGCATCGATTGTACAGTTACATAATATTCCAAGTGCCCTAGCACAGATTTTTGACTACTCATCCTCATCCTCATCCTCATCCTCATCCATCCCTTCCGCCACGTCCACACTGAATGCCATACTCTGGTCGACCCCAACATACGAGTCCGCCATCAGGAACAGTGTCAAGTCCTTCTCGCCAGGTGTTGGGACCACGTACTCCAATTTGACGGAGAGCTTCTTCGCAATTGTTACTCGTTTAATTGCGAGCAGCGATTTAGTCTTCTCTTCGGCCACCACCAACCACCAATTCTGGATCTTCTTCCCAGGATAGAATGGTGCGTGCACCTCCAGATCCACCTCCGTCTCCTCGTCTTCTTCATCCTCTTCATCTAGAATTCGTGACACGCGCACTTGTAAGTAGCTCGGTTGGCCCGCCGTGACATCTTCTTTCTCCAGGACATCGAATTCAAGTTCAAGATTGGGATACTTGGCGTTCGTGAAATTGGCTGCCTCAACAAGTTGTCGGTTGCTCAACCCCATTGCTGCCACAAGATTCCCCTGGTTGGGATTCTCATTCGGGTCCATGGCCGTCATAAAATCATCAACGTCCTTGATTTCTTGCTTAGCAAGGATGTCCACAATCTTGCTATCAAAATGAGGAATCTGGAGCAATGGGCTGTCACGGTCCCACATGGCCTGAACCGTCATTTGTGATAGCTCCATAGCATTCATCGCGTTGAGGTGTCCTTCGGACGAAAGTACATCCACGCACGCCGAAAGCAGACTGAGTACTTTGGACACGATAACTTCCTGGTCTTTGGACAGGTCAATTGGAAGTTGCATGCGTGAGAAATGCGCCTGCAGGAGCACCAGAGCTTTGAAATGCGGCGAGTCAAATGCTGGCTCAGACATCTTGACGGGCACCCGATCATAGATCCGTTGAAGGATCTGGTTTTCATATCGTCGCATTTGTATCGACTCAAACTCGGTAGCCGATGTCACAATCTCCAACATGCCCTTCAGTTTCGTGCGGCCTGTCAAGGACAAGAGGAAAGTTTGCATCGTAATGAACGAGATGTTGTAGTACGCTGCAATCATTGCTGGATTCAGAGGTATAACAGAATCATCCTCCTCGTCCAGATCAATGATCTTGGCTTCCGATAGCTCCTTCAACGTATTTTCCACCAATTCAGAAAGATGTGTGCTCAGACCATCATGCGATGTGTCGTTCAATCCATAAAAACTTGGGTTCGCTAGGAGGCGACGATAGAAGTAGGAATAAGTTGTCCAATCCACTGCATCCTGGGTGGAGGTGATCGTCTTGGTACTGATTTCAGTAACGAATGCATCGTGCAGTGACAAAGGCAGATGACTTTCGATGGGCAAAGCCTCGTTGAGAAACTTCTTGTAATATTCTCTTCGGACTGCAGGCACCATTAACACTCCCTTTCCAATTCGGTCCTCTCCTGGTCTGCAGGCCCGCCCAAACATTTGTAGAATCTCGCTGATTTGGTAGTCGACGTATCGGTGTTCGCGGCCCTGGAAGTACTGTGTTCCCATCACCACAACAAGGTGTGCAGTAGATGGTATCTCCCAACACACATCCCTCGAAGCTAGCATCACCTGTATAGCTCCGATCTTGAAAAGATGTGAGACTATGCGCTTGTCGCTCGTTGATAGAGCTTCATGGTAATACCCAATACCGTGCGTTAAAGATTCTGCTAGTGCTCCCTCGTTGATTCTTTCTAGGAAAGGTTGTAGCTCATCAACATTAGTATGAAGAAACCGCTCGTCGTCGTCATCCATGATGCACGCAGATAAAATATCGAGCGCAGTGGATCGAACTTGCTTCCGTCCTGGTACAAACACAATCGCTGGTTTATCTGGTGACAAATGTAGTATGGACTGATATGTCGGCCGGGCCATCGCCATCATCAACGAAGGGAAATGTGGTATGGTAAATGACTGGATGTGAAGTTCCAAACCAACTGGTCGGACCATTGGGCTGAAATTGAAGATTGTATGCTTGCTTGCACCAATCCATTCGCCAACATCTCTTGCGTTGGAGAGCGGTACACTTAAGCCAACGATTCGCAGATTGTTCTCCAGCTGGATGTGGATGTACTGCATTCTGGACACCACAACTTCATATACTGAGCCATTTTCGCCGCCCAGCATATGGAGCTCATCAGCAATGAAGAGCTCCACATCTTGCACGTTCTTTCGACGCTGCCATTGACGCGACAGGACATCCCATTGGTTTGGAGTGGCTAGCACGAGATCTGAACGATCGAGTATTCGCAGATCTGCTGTGATCTCACCGGTTAAACTTGAGATTGCCTTCCCTCCCGCTAGCTGGCTCAGGCGCTCTTGCCAATCAGTAAGACGTTGTTCAACCAATTCTGGGAATGGTGCAATGTAGACTGTCTTGCCGGCCTCCGGGTTCTTCCAGTGGCGCAACAGGGCAAACTCTGCGCACACGGTCTTCCCACTACCAGTAGGTGCCCCGACAAACACATTGTCATTGCTGTCGTAGAGCGACTTGAAGACCTGGGTTTGAATCTTGTTGAATCTATCCCACTTAGGGTATATGCTTACGTATTCCCTGATTTTAAGCGCTTGTACTGGTACTGGCTGTAGGTCGAGGATCTGTGTGTGAGGCGCAAACCGTTCAGGCAGAATGAGTTTCTGGAAAGACACCGGAACTTTAGTCTCTGAATGCATCCAACGGTCGGATAGGATGGTGATAAAGTAATTGGGAGGCATTGGTTCCGTGATTGGGACTGTAAAATCAACGAGGTGCTCTGTTAAATCACTCGTGGCAAACTCGCGTCGTAGAATGAACTGGTCATGGAACAATATTTCTTCTCCATCACAATCCTCGACCAAGATCCAGAATGTTTCTGCTGTTCCATGCAAGGCGTCGTCCCAAACGAAATTGGGCGTTATGGTCAGTTCGACATGCAGCATAGACCTCGTCATAGGCTGAACCTGTGCTTGAACTTCTAGTCGCGGAAATTTTGAGACAAGATCACAAACAACACGACCAGCTTTTGGAAGGCCTATCAGTTCTCCCATTCTAGGTGGATCCAAATCAAAATAGGCGGACCAAGGGACTTCCATCCTCTCAGTCTTTTGGACGTACTCTCTAGGGCACATTGGGAATTGTCTTAAAGGAGACATGGTAGGCCACATTCGCTTCTCAGCCATTTTGCAAAGATCAAGAGCAATTTTAGCAACGGATGCCCATCCCTTCTTGAGACATATTTCGAAAAGCGCTCTCAGGATTCGCCCAGCTGACTGCGTGACGTAAACCAGGTCAGCCATCAAAGCAAGACCCTCCAATTTCAAGCGCGAAATAAATGCCTGGAGAAGTACATTGATTTTAGCTTGTGGTTCTTCCATGCCTTCCTTGACTGGAATTGGAACTCTTCCAAGAAGTTTGGCCAATTCCAACTTTTCGTCTTGTCTCACTGGAATGTATTTGAACTCATCACTCAGAGCAAAGATCCGGAAAAGCTCGATGGTGCTTATCGAGGGTTGCAGATTATTATTGTAGGTGAGCATGGAATTGTGGGTGATGTAATAGTGCGATGAGATGCGGCCCAGATCGGTAGCCTGCAACTTGCCAGTCCTCTTCTCATATTTCACGAGACCAGCTTTCTCAAGGACAATAGCTGCAGAATGGATCAAGTCGACACGTTTTTGCTCGAGAGTCTCGTCGTCGCCGTAGTCTGCTCCAACACTGTAAAGCCCCGGAGATCGAATCATGCGGACAAAAAGGTAGGTGTATCCAAGCCACTCCACGCCTTCGTCTCTGGTGCGGATATTACCCAGAACTATTTCGGCATTGAGGTTGTCCGCGAGCTTGCCCATCAATTGACTCTCAATCGGGAGTTGTTGATTCATCAATGATAAGTAGTACTGGATCTCCGGTTGTGAAGTGATGATGATACCTTCACCATAAGAGTCAAACTGTGGTCTACCAGCTCGGCCAAGCATTTGCAGCACATCTTGTGGACTCAACTCAACCCAGCTGCCCTTCTCTGGAGAATAGACTTGGGTACCTTTAATAATGACTGTGTGGGCTGGAAGATTTACACCCCATGCCAAAGTCGCCGTACAAACCAGAACTCGAAGATAACCATCAGCGAATAGATCCTGAACGGAAGTGCGATCTGCAACACCCATTCCAGCATGGTGTATCCCAAATCCATAGGGTAACAACTCTTTCAAATTGGCGTCGTTCACAGCGTCGGCTTCTTCCTGCAAAACTGATCTGCTTGCAGCATCACTTCGCATGATCTGGCCAATGGTCTCCAATTCGACAGCTTTGTCACGAATATACTTTGCAGTCTTCGCAGTCTCTTTCCGAGAGTGAACAAAAATAAGCATCTGCTGTTGATTTGTGCCGACATGTTCAATGACCTTGGCATAACAGACATCGTTCATAGTTTTGAGCATCTTTATAGCCTTCTTGTCGGTCACGCCAATGAATTCTTGTCGAAGTGGGCAAGGTCTAAAGGACCCATCGAAGTGGAATAGTCCTTTCTCCGGATCGACCCTTAAGAAGGTCGCGACATCGCGGTAGTTTGGTAGAGTTGCGCTCAAGCCTACTATCCTGACTGGATCGCCTGTCTGTTCAATTTTCCGGATGGTCCGACTGACAATGCTCTCCAAAACTGGACCACGATCGTCGTGAAGCAGATGGATCTCGTCAATGATTACCAGCCTAACAAGCCGCGTATAGCTCATGTCGGTTGCTTTTCGAGTGATGACATCCCATTTTTCAGGGGTTGTGACGATCACCTGCGTGTCTGCGATCTGTTGCTTTGTCAACTGTCGATCACCGGTAAGCTCTGAAACTCGAATGCCGTACACCTCCAGACGTTTCCCAAAATTACCGACTTGCTCCTGGACAAGAGCCTTTAACGGAGCGATGTAAACAATTTTGAAATCGTCGAGCATGATTTCACCTGTTTCCGGGTTCCTATGTTTGCCGATCTCTCGAAGGATTGTGAGCATAGCAACATTAGTCTTGCCCGAGCCCGTTGGGGCACAGATCAACATATTACCGTCATCATGGAAGGCTGAGGGATAACATTTAGATTGTATGCGGTTGAGTTCTTTCGCAGAACCAAAGCCCTGGCGTGCCCAGTCAGGCAGATCACTTGTTGGAATATTTTTCTCACCGGGGTCCCGCTTGGCCTTTGGAGCAGGGACGTGGATTTCTTCGTAGCCTTTGAATGTCCTTTTAGTTGAGCCTGCCGGGAGGACAACCTTAGGGTTGGTCATGAGATGGTTGCCTTGTTCGAAGACAAGGTTGTCCAGATTTATCAAGCGCTGAGGTTGCAATTCTCCGGATAGCACGCCATCTTTCTTATCAGCCTGCTGGGGATTGGTCTCCGCTTTGGGAATATCCAGGTCCATCAGATCCAGCTTCATCTTCTTTGCAGGCCGCTGACCTTCTCTATTTCGATCCGAGGTTCCTAGTAATTCGTCAAGAATACTTCGATGACCAGCTTCGACCATTTCGCTCTCAACGAGATTACGAGCGTCATCATCTTCGGCAGCTCTCCGCCATCTTGTCACCCAAACAATCCTCTCACGGTTCGAAACAAATTTGCTAACGATCGCGGGTTGTTCATAGTCGAACAAATCCATTAGGTCGTTTTCGATGTCTCGGAGGGAAATATGTTCGCCTTCCAATGATTTTCCTGATAAAATTTGAAGGGCATCTTTGGTCTTTTGTTGTTGCAAATGTGCGTCTGAGTAGAGAGCACCAATCTGCCTTTGCAGCCAGTAGGCATCAATTTCGTGGACGGAGACGAGATCGACCGCATCTCTCTTTCTTCGACTAGAGTCTCCAAGTCCACCATCTAGAACCATTCCAGTGTCATCAGCGTCATCTTCATCGGGAGCTCCAGCTCCTCCGGCCGCGGCAGATTCTTCAAGGCTCGGTTGGTCTTGTGCATCATCACCTTCTTCATCTGAAGACCCTTCGCTTTCGTCACGAACCTCGTAGGTCCGTTGAATGCCGTCCTCGTCAGCATCGTCGTCAGATTCGTCAAATACAACTGCGACACCTTGTCGATCATCTAGCTCAGCCTCATCTGGACCATCACCGTCGGCCATGTCTTCGTCACCATCTTGGGCGCCATAGTCTGTGATCTTTTTACCGAGATTGACAAGCTCATTGAACTGCTTAGGAGTCATGGTAATGCCCACAAGATCGTCGATCTCTTTCTTCTTGTCCAAATCTTTCATGTTTTCATCCTTCAAATACTCGAGAACGGCATCAGCGGCGCTTCGCACCGTCTCCTGAGATACATCTCCCAATGCATTTGACGTGACATGAAGCAGCAAGTCATAGGTGGCACGAGTGGCGGGAGTCCTAGGCCTATACTTGAGCCCTTCGATCAGCGCGTCGCCAGCAGACAGAATACCAGCTCCCCGAGTTTGCGCAGGCTCGCCCCTCTTTCTTTTTTTCCGTTCTCGTTCGAGGACGTCTTCGCCCTCTCGTATGGACGACCTTTCCATACCCTGTAGGCCCGAAGCTAACTTCTTCTGTTTCGGGGCCTCTGGCCGTCCCACTCGCGATCCCATGTCTCTAATGTTCAGTCGTCCAGCCAGCGACTCTGGGTCGCCAGTGTTTTCATCCGTTCTGCGGGAGACAAATCGGCGGTCGGCCTGGAGAACCAGGTTCGACATCGCCGAGTACTTGTACTGGGCAACATTGTTTGGATCGGCCATGTTGGCGGTGGCTTGTGTGATTGAAGGCTATCGAGAAAAGTGAACCTTTGTGTTCAGTCGGAGGAGATTAGGAAATCGATAGGTGTGCTGTCTCTCTCAGCCACGCATGTCTTCTCAGAGACCGGCCGTAGGAAGACCGAGGGATGTATATTTGTGCCTGTTCCTTCGACGGAGTTGATGAGATGTGAAGCCTGGCGGCGATATATGGTTATATTAGCGAGCTCGTGCCTGGTCAACGCCGCAGTCCAAAAATTGAAGATACTCCAATTGCTTGGCGCTCCCCTCCCAGACACGCCGCTTTACCATCTCAAGGTCCCCTTCTTGTTAAAGCAGCCAGATATGCCTTTCTTGAACAAACTTCTCCGCACCTTCAATCTAGTCCCGCGTACTTTGGACTTAACGCGTGCTATTCGTGTTGCCGCATCGTCTGAGGTTCCCTGGAGCATGTTGATTCCCTCTCCATGCGTTGCAGCGCCAGCCTTCTGCGCAAAAGGAATTTCTGGGTCATTGAAAGAAGTCCTGCTCTGATTCAATACCGTCTCCCACCCTGCATCCCACGTCAAACCTTGGGATCAAGATTCCCACTCTGCCTTCCCTCTCATTCCCAACGGAGGGGTGCGAAAACCATTTCAAGGAGAAAGGTGAAAGAGCTGCAGCAGGGTGCAATCGTCGCCGATTCTCTGCTTGATCTACCAACTGACGATGAGCCTCAATATCCCACCCTCCTGCAGGAGGTGAAGAATAACATGTTAAAATTTGAGAACTGCGTCTTGCTCACAAAAGTCGGAAATTTCTATGAGCTGTACTTTGACCAGGCTGAGCAGTATGGCCCACAGCTGAACCTGAAGGTCTCTTCGAGAAAGACCAAGCTTGGTCCAGTTTCTATGGCCGGGTTCCCAATTTTCCAGTTGGATCGCTTTCTCAAGATATTGGTGCAAGATCTCAATAAATACGTTGCAATTTGCGAAGAATTCCTTATCCCCGTCTCTAGCAAGGTGAAGTCTGGTGGGTTGTTATATGACCGACACGTCACCCGAGTTGTTACCCCTGGGACATTGATTGATGAAAAGTTCCTTGACCCATACGAGTATAACTTCCTGCTCTCTATTTATCCTGAACCTCAGACGCCACAACATGGGTCTGCAATGATTGAGACTCCGGTTCTAACTGAGCAGAAACTTGGTCTTGCATGGTTGGATCTATCTACTGGCGACTTCTTCACTCAATCAACAGATCGCAGCTCCCTGTCGTCCTCGATCACTCGAATCTCCCCGCGAGAAATCGTGCTTCCCTCCAAGGTTGCAGAAGACATTGAATCGGAAATTAAACAGGTAGTGGGACACGACCATCGACTACTTACTTTTCATGACTTAAATACTGAATTTTCATCCATGTCAGACTGGGCCTGCATGCTAGAAACTCCGGTGCCTGAGGGCGCTGACGAGATTTTCAGTCTCGGCGAAAAACTTGCTGGACATCGCCTGCTTGATTATGTAAAACTTCGGCTTCAAGGCTTGCAATTACGACTGCAGCCACCCCGTCAGAGAGAAATACGCGAAACTCTTGTCATCGATCGCAATAGTCTGAGAGGCCTTGAGCTTTTGGAGACTGCGCGGGATGGACTTGGGAAAGGCAGCTTGTTCCACGCAGTCAGGAGGACTGTGACTAAAAGTGGTGCCCGTCTCCTTCGTGATCGACTAACATCCCCATCTGCTTCTCTGGTCGAAATCAATGGCCGACTTGATCTGGTGTCAGTATTCATACAATCCCAAGAATTGAACGAGGCTCTGGTCTTCCGTCTGGGGCGGACATACGATGTGCAGCGATTGGTCCAAAAGTTTGCGTTAAACAAAGGCGACGCGGATGACATGGTGTCCCTGGGCAGGGCCATCGCCGAAACCGCGGCCGCGTATGGTGTACTGCAATCCGCTGTAGCATCCGATAATACAAGCCTTAGTGACCCAGCCCCAAGCGTGGAGGAATCACACCCACTCAAGATACTCCTGAGGCGGTTTACTCTTGAAGGGCCGGCAGCGCTTGAGGATCGCATCTCCCACTCGATAGATGAAGAGGGGCTGCTTCGACAACATCGACTTGAGGAGGATGAGGCAGCGAGTGTGGCGGCTCTCGCCCAGGAGGTTGTATTGCAAAGTGCTCCAGAAGAGCTCCCGTCCTTACCCAAGGCGGTGCGATCACGAACCAGGTCCACCGAGGACATAGATGGCGAAACGAAGTTAGAAGAACCATGGGTAATGCGTCGAAATGCCACCCAAACCCTCTTCCATCTACATGAAACCTTGAAAGATCTCGAGGTGGAAAAGGTGGAGCTTACTCGGAGACTGAGAGAGGAACTAGGTGCGCCGAGCTTGCAGCTCAAGACTACGCCGGGCCTGGGTCATATATGCCATGTTCGGAATGCAGCAGGCTTCGATCAGTCTAAGTTTGAGTCGTTGCATGCGAAGATGGTTTCTTCTACAAAAAGCACACGTTCTTTTTATCTGACAGATTGGACAAGGTTGGGTCGCTCCATTGATCAGACCGTACTACATATACGAGGCGAAGAGAAGAGGATATTTGCAGAACTTCGGGAACTCGTGATCAAGAACCTAATTACCCTTCGGCGAAACGCTGCAGTAATGGACGAGCTTGACGTGTCGACAGCATTTGCTACGTTGGCGAAGGAGCAATCTTGGACAAGACCAATTCTGAATTTGGGAACAGAGCACAAGATTTTGGGAGGTCGGCATCCTACAGTCAAGCTGGGCTTGGAAGAGCAAGGCCGATCTTTTGTGAGCAACAATCTTATGCTAAATCAAAATGAACGAATCTGGCTTGTGACGGGGCCTAACATGGGTGGCAAGAGCACTTTCCTGCGTCAGAATGCTCTCCTCACCATTCTCGCTCAATCAGGATCATACGTCCCTGCTACCCATGCTGAAATCGGTATTGTGGATCAAGTCTTCAGCCGAATTGGAGCCGCAGATGACTTGTTTCGTGATCAATCTACGTTTATGGTTGAAATGTTAGAGACGGCCGCCATTCTGAAACATGCAACACCTAGATCGTTTGTGATCATGGACGAGGTGGGACGCGGAACGACACCTGAAGATGGGACCGCTGTGGGCTATGCAAGTCTTCACCATCTTTACCATATCAACAAGTGCCGAACGCTGTTTGCGACCCACTTCCACGCCCTAGCTGACATGACCCAAGAATGGACCAAGTTAGGATGCTACTGCACAGATGTGCTTGAGGATGCAAATGGAGCCTTTACTTTCGTCCATCGATTGAAGAAAGGAACAAACAGACATTCTCATGCATTGAAAGTGGCCAAACTCGCTGGATTGCCTCCAGCAGCATTGAAAGTTGCTGAAAGCGTTCTATATAACCTTCTGGAAGAGAAGAATGGTGTACAGATACAAGAGTCCCAGGGCCGGGATTCGGTTAATGTCCCGTCAATTGCAGCGGCAGGACGAAGAAGTGATCCAGAGTAGTCGATCACTCTTCCGGAAATCTCGGAGGTTGCTGGATCTCGCCCTCGGCTGGCTTAGAAGTGGCGACTGTCCCGCAAATTTTACACGTTCTGGCCTCGATGTCATTCTCGAAAGCCAGCACGCCTTCTTTGATCTGCGTTCCCAGATCGGTCAGGTGGAAACTAGCCTCGTGGACAATATGCTTGCATTTCTTGCAGTACCACCTCAGGGTATCAACAGATTCCTCGGGTCTTGGTTGTTCCAGAACAATACCAACGGTATTTGCGAAGCGTACTGGATTGTGCGGAGTATTTGCAGGGAGCAAGAAAAGCGAGTTCTCATGAATGGGAATATCTACCGGGGTATGAGGCTCTGTTGATGTGTCCATGGTCTTGAGCAGCATGGAGCCTTTGTGCTGATAGAAGAACTCTGGAGTGGTATTGATGTGGTAATCAGTCCTCGCATTAGGCCCACCAACGACCATAACAGTCAACCCACTTGTGGAGGGAGACGATGGGTGATAAACGCAATAATTGTTGACGGGCGGCTGTAAGAGGTGAGAGTTGTCCTCAAGCCTGTGTAAAGTTAGAGATACCACTCTGCCATGGTTGCAAAACAAGGATAAGGAGTACGTACCATTTCGGCAAGTTTAGAGCACCTGCCATGCTTGTAATGAAATTATAACTTGGATTCTTTTCGAGCAGGGCAGATCGAAGTTCCGTGTGATGAACTACAAAGCCAGTCCGAGGCAATGGTCAGCACCACTTTATTGGCGGCTGTGTTCGCAACTGACTGACAAATCGTCCAGATATGTACAGTTTTTGACTCTGGTGCGGACCGAAGGAGTTTGGGACAATAAGAACAATGACCAGTTGTCCTGGACCGATTTCGCAGATCAGGTAATGTATTACTGTATAGTGATCGGACCGCCGACGTCAAGGATGTTCAATCCTCACTCAACTGAAGGAGGGGCTCTTGAGGCGATATCCGACCTCCGATATCCGATGATGCGTTTCAATGCATTGTACTCTACCGTGTCGGCGCTAACACGTGATGGATGCGCTTTAGCATGGACCAGTTCGCCGTAGAAAATTACCTGCGGGGAAGTGCACTGTAGAAAAGTAAAAAAGATTTCTTCTCCAACAAAAAGCATGAAGATGGGCACCACTTCGGCGCGAAAGTCATAGCCCTTCTTGATCTTGACTATTCACAACAATGAGCACCTAGTAAAATTGATCTCAAAGATGTCGACATCACAGACTCCCCTTCGCTTCCACTCCCACAAATCCCTCACCTCCCGCCTGGTTCTCTCCACACTGTTGGGTCGTGCCATTCGAATTGACCAAATCCGTCCTGATTCTCCTATCAATCCTGGGCTTGCTCCCCATGAGATATCCTTTCTTCGCTTGCTCGAGACTGTAACCAATGGTTCTCATATCGAAATATCATATACCGGTACCGTATTACTGTACAGGCCGGGTCTAGTCACTGGCTCCGCGAGTGGCAGCGGAGCAACATCAGCTGGCGTGTTGCGCCACGAGATACCGGCAAATAATACCAGGGGGCTGAGCTACTTTCTGCTGCCTATCTGTTTATTGGCTCCATTCAGCAAATCCAAGTTCAATGTTCTATTTACAGGACCCGGTGTAATCACCAGTTCCACAGAAAGATGGGGAGACATGAGCGTGGACAGCGTGCGCACCGCCATCCTCCCCCTCTACGCCAGGTTTGGAATCGAGAGGGATATCGAACTAAGAATACTCAAACGATCAAATCCAGGCCAATGGGGTGTTGGCGGCGCTGGTGAGGTCCAGCTTACTTTTGGGCATCAAGTGCGACTTCCGAAGACGCTACATCAATTGAACGCAGGGCGAGTCAAGAGTATTCGGGGCGTTGCATACTCTACGGGCGTCTCGGGCAGCAATAATGCAAGAATGATCGAGGCTGCTCGTGGCGTTCTGAACCGATTTGCCAGCGATATCTACATCTTTTCCGACGTAAGCAGTGCCAGCTTGGTTCCTGCTCCCGAGAAGAATAACCCCAGTGCGAAGAAAAAAGTCGGCCTTGGGTTCGGCTTGTCCTTGGTTGCTGAAAGCTCCAGCGGAAGCTTGTATTCAGCTGACTCATCGAGTCCTCCCGAAGGCGGCCAGGCGCCAGAAGAAATCGGGAAAGCATGTGCACTAGAATTGTTGGAAAGTGTGGAAAGAGGAGGTTGTGTCAGCCTTGAGGCAGTTTCCACGGTAATTACCCTCATGGCCATGGGCTCCGAAGATGTGGGCAGAGTGCAACTTGGTCGAGATGTTCTGGCGAACGCGTCTACCGTCCAGCTCGCCAGGGATCTAAATGCATTTGGGACGGCGGGATGGGGAATCAGAGATTCTGATGGTGAGAAGGCTCAAGGGCAGTTGACTGTCAGTGTCGTTGGAAGAGGTGTCGGTAACGTTGGTCGTAAAGTTGGCTGAACAAATCATGGAACTCAGGTCAACATCACTACGGCGACAAAAGTGGACATTCGATTAGGTCGAAAGCCGCGCATGGCTTTCACCAAGCCAGTGGTTTGAGGCTCTGAACCGTTGCCCTGCTGGGATGCCTTCAACAGAGATGAGGCTCGCACAGCGCATCGAAGCGAGACACCGAGTGAAATCTCGGCCGTTGGTCGCCACTTATGCTCTTCCAGCATCGGCCGGCCGGCAAGTCGAGAGCCGAAGATGCAAGGATAAGTGTCCAATGACTGGCCATCACGACAACCTCATGTGTGGAGGAGGAAAGGGAAATGGCCAATGAGTATGTGACGAGGCTGCAAGCTGTGGTTGAAGCCGGATGCCCACGGAAGGCATCCAAGCCCCGGTGCACAGTCACCCCACCCATTGACTCGCCAAATGCGCGATGAGCACACGACCAGCCCACGCGACCAGCCCCAGATGTGACCACAAGCTGTGACCACAAGCTGTTTTATGAAGCCTCCACGCCAAAGAGTTGCTCATGCCATGCCTTAAACACTACAGAATATCTCGAGGAGACTATCATTCATATATCAGTCAAGACTTGTGGGCAAATACCTGTGCGGAAGTGTCGGAAGAATCGTGCGGGCAGCGGCTGAAGCCTTGCCCCACGTCTATATCCAAGTTTGGCCTAGCACGCGAATGGATTCTGAGCTACTGCATATCCGGACAACGCCCAGGTGCAACTTATGACGTCCAGGGCGATTCAGAATGACTCAATCGTATCCTTGTGGTATCCCTTAGCTTTTCTCTCTAAATATGCGGTGCGACTAAGCTCTCATCGCTTACCCGGAACTTGAATGACAAATTGCGTTGTTTCTTCTAGACTTCCCGGTGATGTGCGCCCTCCCGCTGGCTTACTCTGCGCCATTCGTTCGTGAGGTCCTGCATAACGCTGCTAATCAGGCAATTAAGTGGCTCATTGGCTCCGGGACTGCCATGATCTTGTTGTGCATTACTCATCCTGGACTGCGGACACAAAGTGGGAGAAATGGCTGGATGGCTGGCGGGGAGGCTTCTTCCTTCAACTTTGACGTTAATCCCTCGCTTGGGGACTGCTTCGCTTCTGTCTCCCTTACCAAAGCACCGCTCTTCTTTGCACTTTCGTATCTGTTAGAATACTGATAGTGAAACGATAGCACGACTACCTAGATTGGGAGGCTCTGAATTTTGACGGATCGCTAGGCGAGGAGCACAAGGCTGGGCAACTTCTCATGGGCGCAGGCGCATATCTCGAACCACTAGCCGTGGTCGTCCTACTCTTCGGCGGAGCATGGATCAATCGTGCCACCGACTTCCCTGTTTCTTCGACTAAACCGGAAGACGATGAGCCTCTCCTTGCCGCTCATGCCGTACACACTGAAGAAGACTTAAACCTCGCCGAGGCTCAACTCAACAAGTCCAAACGATCTTTATCTCCTTCACTGCTTCCCTCGCAGGAAACGAGATGGCACGAACGAGAGCTCCGGATTATGGGCTACAGGAAATTGGTTGAGACACCGAACACCGCAGTCTTTCGGAATCGTGCTCTTAGTCGACTCCTTCACAAGTTTCCATTCCTCGTTGAAGCTTGGTATTGGGCATTGATATACTGGGTAAGAGCTTGCACAAGGGCGAAACCGTGTATCACCGTCTAACGAATCCAGGTCTATCAACTTGGTCGGGCATTTACTGCCGTGACTATCGTTGAGGGCACCATCCACGTAGCCCGCCGCCACGCCCTCCAAGTTGTAGAGATCGAGAAGAGTTTGCACATATTTTGGGAAATTCCTATCCAGGAGTTCTTCATGGGCTATCCCCGCCTGATGACCTACATCAATTGGCTATACTCCTTCATTCATATTCCCGGCACCATCGCGTTTCTCGTCTGGCTATATTACTACACTATCACGAGCAATCGCCCCCTTCAGAGACGCCCAGACAGACTGCAAGAGAATAATCACCCAAATTTCCAAGCTGGGCCTGCATTATATGAAGCGCGGAGACGGACCATGGCCGTGTGCAATCTACTTGCATTCGTGGTCTTTACGCTTTGGCCGTGCATGCCACCAAGGCTCCTCAGTGATCCTGATTATAACGGTGCAGACGCCGAACAGGCCAAGAGCTATGGTTTCGTGGACACTGTGCATAGCAAAGAAGGGGCAAGCAGCGTCTGGACCCAGAATCGGTTCTGCAATCAATATGGTGAGTCTTCACGTGGGCAAACCTCGACCTGATCAAAATCATAAAGTGTGCGAGTGAATTCAAACCAGACTGACCAACCATCCATCAGCTGCAATGCCATCGCTCCATTTCGGCTACTCCTTGCTAGTCGGCCTGACCATAATGAGCATCCCGCTTGCGCCCGAACACCGTCGCAGCAGATCTGTCCATCTACCCATCTTCAACAATTCACACCCCGATCTCGCACCACAGATCCGGCTCCCCAGCTCGAGAAGACTGCTCTGCCTCGCACTCGGCTTTGCTTACCCATTTGCAATCCTCGTTGCGATCGTAAGTACGGCCAATCACTTTATTCTGGATGCAGTGGCGGGTGCTTTGGTCTGCGCCCTTGGGTGGAAGAGTAATGCTATCCTGCTCAACTTGCTAGTCCTAGAAGACTGGTTCCTCTGGATGGTCCGAATCCACAAACCCGTGCAGACATCATTGGAGGAAAGGGGGTTCTCGAAAGGCACTGCCGGCCCAGGTGTCAAGAAGGGCTGGAACCCGCAATACCCCGTTGGTAACAACAAATGAGCACGGCACGGCGATCCAAGCACCGAGGTTCGGCGCATGTGCTGGCTTGATGTTTCTGTTGATCCCGCGTGATGAGCACAGCATTGTTCTTGCAGGGATATGCACTTGTGACTAGCTGCAATACCTATACAGAATTGTCGTCACGAGCATTCTGCAGCGGCATTTTTGAAGATGGCGAAAACGCTTGCACGCGGTCTAGGGAGAACAAAGGACAATACCAGCTGCGTCTACGCCTCTACGACCGAATAATGTACAATCAACTGTGGTGATCGCGATATCTAGCATCTGTCTCTTCGCCCACTTATGGAAGGGAGGCGGTCGTCGAGTCTGGTCTGGAATTTGGTTTCGGCAGACTGCTGACCCTTATTTGGACTTGGGCATTCCAGTATTCACGGAGGTGCTCGGGAGTACCAATTCAGTGGCCCAAGCGACCGATAAAGAGAGTGGTGAGTTAATTAGTCCTTGTCTTTGAGAACGAATATGTAAATGATAATAATAACATGGAATGAGTAACGTGATACTTCTTTGGTCCTTCCAGTCTTCTCTGATTCCCATGTATCTAATCTCACATTGGTTGAGTGCAGCAAGGAATTAATCAATAAGTGGGCCAGGCAATGTCTAGAGACTTAGCCATGCCACTCTGCGAACGAGAAAGCGCAGAAAAATTGATTAGCCCCTCCCCGGTGTTTCTGCCGCCCCGTACTCTCAGAACGTAAATTGGGCCTCTTCACGCAGCCTCGCGCCGAACACCCACAGAACCAAGGGTGCAGGAAACCCAATGACGGCCGAGATCAGAGCCAACAAGCTATTTCCCCAACCATAACCCAGCGCTGCGTACAGATGAGGAGCAAACAGCGGGAATCCAAATGCGGTCAGACTGCGCACCAATTGAGATGCCGCCAACGCAGAGCTCGTATGGTCCGGGTATGAGTCAATGACATAAGCCTGCATGACCTGTCCCGTCATGCTGTTGCCGAGGGATAGCAGCAAGGCGCCGAGATCGACGACGACCCAGAAAGAACGCGTTTGTGCGGTCCATCCGTACAGCAGGAACCCTGTGACTGTGATGAGAGACCCGGGTACCATCAGAGGGAGATGAAGCTCTGGGGCGCCAGACCCTCGATGCCGCATCTTCAGCTTGTGGAAGACCAAGTCCATCGCCGGGCCGCCGAGCTGCGACCCGAGGATCTCACCGAGGCACATGGCGAGGTAGTGAAGCCCGGCCCTTGAAGTCGACTCTGCGTACCTCGCAGTCCACATGTCCGCATAGCTCGATATCACCAGGTATGTAATCCCATACGCGAAACCACACACGACGGCTTGGATCTGCACGATCGAGTGAAACATTAATAGGCGGAGCGGCCGGGAGAGACTTTTTCGCCACATCCAGCTGAGCGGCCGGTTCTCCAGCAGCTTCTCGACCGCCGCGTGGTAGCGCGCGTCCCCCGTGCTGCGGCGCAGACGACTCGCTTTCTGCTTGAGGATGGCATGGGCGTACGTCTCGTGGAAGATGAAGAAGGACAGCACCGTGGCGACCAACTGGAATATCGACGTCGACCAGAACATCCAGCGCCAGGTCGTCGACGAGGCGATAAAGCCTCCCAGGATGGGACCCACGGCGGCACCGAGCAGCGGTATGAGCTGATACAGACCCAGAGAGCGACCTCTCTCTTCGGGTCTCCACACATCGCCAAGGACACCCCCTCCGAGAGTGTATATCGCACTCGCGCCCAGCCCTGCAAGCAGGCGGGCAGCGATCAGGACGGATTTGCTGGTTGCGAATCCACAGACGAGGTTCCAGACCAGGAACCAGGTGTTGGTCGCGTGAAGCACGGGTTTGCGGCCGTATATCTCTGACAGTGGGCCGATGAGCAGCGGTCCGAAGGCGGTGGCAAGGAGATAGACGGACAAGGACATGACGGACGTGGTTGCATTCATGTCGAGCTCGACTGCGATTGTAGACAGTGCGGGAGCCATGATGGTCGAAACCATGATGCGATTGAAGCCTGTCACCGACAAAACGCCGGTTGCCACCCATTTTCGGATCGTCGGCCAGTCTTTAGGGTTGAGGTGATCGTGAGGCTCGTCGAAGGCGACGAGGAATGGGGCTGGGTCATCTGATTCTGCTCCGGGTGAGGGATCGCCTTGTGAAGGTCCTATATCTTTTTCAGACAGGCCGAGGTCGACGTTCCTGTTTCTAACTCTCTCCTCGGGCTGCGCTCTCCACATGTCCTCCTCCTTGTGGACCATCGGTGGTTGATACGGTATGGGAAGCTGGCGGCGAGAATAGAGGAATGATTTTGCCCTCTACCGTCCGGTGTATATGATTCAGCAGTTCGTAAATATAGACATGTATATATGTGGGCAGCACATTAATACTGTACGTCAAGTAGTAGAGAGATTCACGAAGTTTCCCTCGAGGCGCTCAGGGAGAGTTTTCATTTTATGTCTCAAAACTTCCGCAGACCAGTGTGCATAGACGCAGATCACACTGGTGTCGGATCCCGTTCTCAAGCGCAGGACTAGTAGCAGCTCGCTCGAGAGAACCATACGCACCCTTCAATAACAGAAGACTTCGTATCAGTCAAAACCTCTCTGGCCGCGCATCCCAATTTACATGTTCCACTACCGGGCTCCTGGCTGAAAAGTCTGAAGCTGGGTCCGTTGACCTTCATGCATGACCGACCTAGTGAAGAGACTGGTGATCTCCCAATGCGACTGTGGTGCCAGCTTCTGATTGGCACTGGCGTATATCCGTGCATTTTTGAACAGCTCCAGGGACTTACTAGCAGCTTGCAAAACTTTGAACCAGACCAATAAGAATAAGCGTGGAAAGACTGTAATCACCAAGTAGCCGTCTGATGTACATCGACACTATAAGTCCTATCTATCCTACAGTCTCGAGTGGACGGAGCAGAGAGTTCGTCAACGCCAAGCGCATCAAACTAGACGATGTTCTAAAGCAAACAATCGTGGAGCGGACTGCTTAATGGAATCCCGATCTATTTCTTTTGTCCTTGCATCCACTTCAAATGCTGACCATTTCCATGCAGCGCAATATCGGGCGTTATATACAATGAACCCGGATCTCAGATCAGAGATGTGGATCTGTTGGTCCAGATGTGTCGTCAAAATCGAAAGTTTTGCCTGCCCAGAGTTTAGGATGATGTGTCCAAGTCCCGAACAGGTTGAGGCCGGAGAGCACATTTTCAGGCGCAGAACGGCAGCTTGAGAACATCAGCCTGTGGCAGCAGCACGATCCGCTCGATGGGAAATTTTTGATGTGAACAAAGTGTCTGCTGCCAAGTCAATGACGCTCAGTCGTCATCCGAATCTGAGTCGTTCTCCTCATCTTTCTCCTTATTTTTCCTCGATTTCTTATCCGAATCCTTTTCCTTCAACGCCGCCCTCCAACGGTTATTGACTTCGTCTTTCTTTACATCTGGGAAGACAAGATCGAAGACATCATTATACCAGTCAACAGCGTGGCCCTGAATACCTTCTTTAATGTTCTAATCAACAGTGTCAGTAGTGGTCCAATCAATGTTACTTGGAGTCAAGAGGGTGATCTCACCTCTGGCAATTCGCACCAGTCTCCCCAGTTGTCCTTGGGGAATATGATCTTAGAACATCCAGCCCGTCGTGCTGCGACAGTCTTTTCTCTCAACCCACCTATCCTAAGAACTTTGCCAGTCACTGTCAGTTCGCCTGTCATGGCCAAAGCAGGATCAACTTTCTTATCCATTGCCAAACTCAATAACGAAGTTGCCATGGTAATGCCCGCCGAAGGCCCATCCTTTTGGACAGCGCCCTCAGGACAATGGAGATGGATCTTGGCATGATCGAAAAACCTGTTCTTCGGGAAACGAGTGGCAATGATCGATTTTGCAAAAGAGTAGGCAATTGCTGTTGATTCCTTCATAACGTTCTTTAGATTTCCCGTTTGCTGGAAACCAGGTCGGCTCTGGGCTGAAATGGCGGATTCAAGAATAGATTCGATATAGAGCGCAGCGCCTCCCATGCTCGTCCATGCAAGACCCATAGCAACACCTGGAGGCGTGGTCTCATAGAGACGATCAGCAGTGAAGATGGGGGGCCCGACATAATCTTTGAGGTTGTCTTTGGTAATGTTGACATGGACAGAGTCTGGAACCTTGAGGGCAACACGAGGCTCTTCGGTGGTTTCATTCTCGATGTTCTCTGGCGTGTCTTTGACGTCGGTTTCATCTTTCTTACTCTCCTCCAACGCGGCTTTGCCTTCATCAGTCAGCGCTTCTGACTCTGGAAGTGCGTCCTCGCCAAGGTCCTGAATGATCTTTAGTGCCGACTTGCGGTAAACCTTCTCTATCTGTTTCTTAAGATTGCGAACCCCAGACTCCCGGCAATACTTATTGATAAGTTCGTCAATGGCAGACTCGTCAAGCGTGACGTCGACATCTTTAAGACCAGATAGTTCCTTTGCTTGAGGGGCAAGGTATCGATCAGCAATGGCTTTCTTCTCGTTGGCGACATAGCCACTGAGTTCGATCAACTCCATACGATCGAGTAGAGGCCGAGGAATAGTATCAGTGAGATTGGCTGTGCAGACGAAAAGGACCTTGGACAAATCAACAGGCACATCCATGTAGTGGTCTAAGAAGCTGGAGTTCTGTTCTGGGTCGAGCAATTCCAGGAGTGCAGATGACGGGTCACCCTGGTGACCGCGGCCAATTTTATCGACCTCATCAATCAAAATGAGGGGGTTCTCGGTTTGGCATTTCTTTAATGCTTGAATGATGCGACCAGGTAGGGCTCCCACGTAAGTTCGACGATGTCCTTTGATTTCAGCCACATCTGTGAGCCCACCCACACTGAAGCGGTAGTACTGTCTGTTGAGAGCGCGAGCGATCGACTTGCCGATCGAGGTCTTACCCACGCCAGGCGGGCCAACAAAACATAGAATCTTGCCTTCAACTGTGCCGCGGAGTTTGCCGACGGCGATAAACTCGAGGATCCTGTCTTTGACGTCTTTCAACCCATAGTGATCCTCATCCAAAACAGTCATGGCATTCTTGATGCCAAAGTTCTCGGCACTTCTTTGGCCCCACGGAATCTGGGTGATCCAATCCAGGTAGTTCCTAGTAACATTAAATTCTGATGCAGCTGGCTCCAGGTGTGCCAGTTTATTGAGCTCCTCGTCGAAGACTTTCTTGACTGCTTCTGGCATGGCCAACTTCTGGCCTCGTTCCCTGAATTTCTCAACCAGTTTGTCCTTTCCATCAACTTCAATACCCAGCTCTCGACGGATACCCTTCATTTGTTCCATGAGCCAGTATTCACGTTGGCGCTTTTGTATCTTGCTTTCGACATCTTTGGAGATCTTGGTCTGAAGCTTGGCATTCATCAACTCCTTCTTAAGAACCACCAGGGCCTTGTGAAGGCGCTCCTCCACATTCATGGTCTGCAGAATATCCTGCAGTTCATCTATTTCTCCAACTGACACAGCTGCAGCAAAGTCTGCGAGCTTTGCAGGTTCTTCAATGACATTGCCGGCTGATTGCGAGACACTGAAGTCCGAGATCTGGTCACGAAATATTGTGTTAATAGTGGCAACCTCCTTGAAAACATTGACAATCTCGGAAGTTAGGGCACGAATCACATCACTTTTCCTGTCATGGGCGACCTCAGTCAGGTTCTCAACATTGACCAGCGAGACGGGATATTTGCGTAAGAATGCTGTTGGCTCGTAGACGGTGGCTTGAGGGGCGGTCTGTTCCTTTGCAGATTCCTCGAAACTTGCAACGACATCGCCCTTACCCTCGGTGCCATCAGGTTTGGGTTTTGGCTCATCTGCAGGTAGAATCTCAGCTACTGCCACTTTCCGCTGTTCGCCTGGGGTCGACGGAGGGAGCAGGCTTGACATCTTTATTCGTCGGTGGGGATACAGCACGGCGGTCAGACTATGCTCATCCCCATGGACAGGAAAAGCACTGGTTATTTGGGCGAAAACTCCCACGTCATGGACATCATCCGGTTTATCAATCACATCCTTGTCTGCGGCCTCGTCCTTGAAGAGAAAAGCTCCGACGTAGGGTTGACCTCTTTTCATCATTTCCTGGATCGCTGCAACCACATTAGAATCTCGAATGGTGATGGCCTTGTAGAAGCCAGGGAATAAAGGGCGTTTCGCGATAGGAATGGCCATGACCTGAGGGTAGGTTTCCGGAACCGTTGGCTTCGAGATTTGCGTGGTACGACGTCCACGCTTCGTTCCTTCGCTGCTCCCTGAACTCTGTCCTGATCCTGACGAACCATCACTGCCTGCGGCGGCCGGTTTTCCATCGCTGGAGGGTTGAGCTATAGGCTGTGGCTCTGAAGGGGATTTCTTGGACTCGGCACTGTCTTCAGTCCGAGGGGCTTCCTCTAACTCGTTCTCCACCTTCTTAGTCTTTGCATCTGGTTCTCCGGTTCTATTCGACGGATCATCTTCAGAAGGCTTATCTTTCCGGCGGACAGGGTGGGAAGAGAACTGTCGCATTTGTAATCCACTCAATTCGGAGGTCGTGGATAGGTAAGCGGGAGGCTGTCGAGGAGGCGCGGAGTTGAACAAGGCATGCCGCAGTAAGATCTGTCGTCTGCAGTCTCTACAGATGGTGCGCTGACCGTTTTGGAGGGCGGTTCTCCATGGCGAAAGTTGGCCTCGAAGCATATTCAAGCCAGGCGGAGGAATGAGGCGCCGGAGGGGTGGCCTGGCAAGACTCGGACAAGCTTAGTATAGGGTAATGAGGCTACGGTATCTTCGTTTGAGGTCAAGGTATCCAGCGAGAAGTGAAAGAAAGGACGATGAAGAAGGCTGAGGAAGCAGGCAGTATTTCGTGGCGTCAGTGGATGGAGCATCACCGATTTCCCGGCCGGACAAAATGATTGAGATCATCGAAGGCACGGTCCGAAAGGGGCAGGTACGGCGAGTTGAGTTGAGGTGGCAGGTGCGCCGTCGCCCCCCCGGTCGCGGTGGAATAGATTATCCGGAACTCCAGAACTTTCTCGGCTTTCTCTTTCGAAAAGTCAACGGCCTCTTTCTCCAGCAACAACTTCCCCATCTGTTCAGTCCCTTTGTTGTTGGCCTTTTACTTTTATCTTCAATGTGCATCTAATGCTATAAGCGTGGTGACCTGGTATCTTATCTTCAATGAGCGTGGCAGGCGCTGCCTGGGCTGGGACGGCTCCCGTTCCTCGCCGCTTGATAAGATCCGCCTTTCATTGCCCACAGCATTCAAATACTTTCACGCGCAAGGCTCAGACGAGGCCCTTCTCACATTCTTCGGTTGTCAAGCGACGCCTTACTAGCTGCGGGTCCACAACGAAGCCTATCTCCCGAAAACCTACTATATCTTCCACATTCTTCCGCACGCAGTCCCAAAGTCGACCGTTTTCAGCGACATCATCTCAACAAGCCACGAAAGACCCTTATGCTACCCTCGGAGTGGGAAAGAACGCATCGTCTTCCGAAATAAAAAAGGCTTACTATGCGCTGGCCAAAAAATATCATCCTGATACGAACAAAGACCCCTCTGCAAAGGAAAAGTTCACCGACGCTCAATCCGCCTATGAATTGTTGAACGACCCTCAAAAGAAGGCCACATATGATCAGTATGGCTCCGCTGCCTTTGATCAAGGAGCAGGCTTCGACCCCAATGCCGCGGGGGGAAACCCCTTTAGTGGTGCTGGTGGACCGTTTTCCGGGTTTGGTGGAGGTTTTGGCGCAGAGTTCAATTTCGAGGATCTTTTTGGAGCCTTCACGGGAGGTCGTGCCCGCGGCAGAAGAGGAGGGTTTCAGCAGGAAGAGGTTCTGCTGGGCGAGAATATAGAGGTGCAGACGAATATTTCGTTTATGGATGCCGCGAAAGGTGTGACCAAGAACATCACCATTACTCCACTGGTACAGTGCGGAACCTGCCACGGCAATGGTCTTAAGCAGGGAGCTTCAAGGCAGACATGCAAGAGCTGTGGGGGCACCGGGACTCGTGTCCATGTCATGCAGCAAGGATTCCAGATGCAGAGCACTTGCTCTGCCTGCTCAGGAAGCGGCCAGACAGTCCCGAGAGGATCCGAATGCAACACATGCTCTGGAAATGGTGTCGTGCGACAGCGTAAGACGATACCTATCGAAATACCCCCTGGAGTTGAAGATGCCATGAGGATGAGGGTCGTGGGTGAGGGTGACGCTGCACCTACCGGGCTGTCGCCAAATCCAAATGCTCGTTCACAAACCGGCGACCTATTTGTCTTCATCAGAGTCGCTCCGGATGCTCGATTCCGTCGCAACGGCGCCGATGTGCTCTACACGGCCACGTTGCCGTTGACGACCGCCCTTCTAGGTGGTGAAGTCCAAATACCTACACTTGATGGAGAGGTCAAGGTCAAGGTTGCTACCGGTACCGGAACAGGCGACAAGATTACTCTTCCTGGAATGGGTATGAAGCGACTCAGTGGAGGTGGTCGCAACTCTTCGGGGGATCTCCGGGTAGAGTTCAAAGTCAACATGCCGAAGTATTGGAGCGCCAATCAACGCACCATCATTGAATTGCTGGCCGATGAAATGGATGACAAAACCGCCAAGAGAATCATGAATATAACTCAATACAAGCAGTAAGTCAGGTTCACATCACAGGGCTAAACAGGCTAACGCACCTTGCAGGGAAGCGAAGGACAAGCCATCAAAACCATCCAACAAGGCAGAAGACCACAAGAATGAAGGATTCCTCAAATCCGCGTGGCATAAGCTCACCCATCAGCATGATAGCCTTGAGTCCGAAACCAGCGACAAGAATAAGGAACATAAACCTCAATCGAAAGATGACGAGGAGCCGAAGAAAGCCTCTGGATCAGGATAACCTCAGTGCTTATAATTCTGTTGACGTTACTTCATAGCGACGGGGGTCAAAAATGGCCACAGATTTGGTTCAAAGATAAGATGGTTCAGAGATCAATTCCGAGACGGTTCTATATCTGTTTCTTGGAGAGAGTGTGTATATTACATGCCTTTAGGATGGTTGTTTATCCTTGCAGCAATACCCTCCAGCTCAATGTATGATATTAGTGCCAGGAAAAGTTGAGGATAAGTGAGAGCAATACTATATTGGTACACCCCCGTGTGTCGTTTACTGAATGGCGTGCCATAAAACCCAGTGAGTAAAGAGATGCCTTTTAGGAGTGGTTCTTCGGAGTGTCATATAAATCCTAGATGCAAAATGGTAGGGTGCCTTTGACTCCATTCCAGGTTGTATATTTGACACAGATATATCTGCCAATTTCAGTGCCATCGTACTTCGCTCCTCTCGCGGACATGAGGTTGGCGAGTGCTGTACCAACGTGGATCACGGGGTTCCTCCACGACTGGTTCTATTTCCGCGTATGGTGAGATATTATTTTCGAATAAATATTCGCTCGAGGGCGTTGGAAGCTTAGTGTTGAAATTCAAATAACTACCCTAATCTTTACGAATCACAAGAAGTAATCTCATGAGACAATAGAATCCTTTGATCTGCTCGAACATCATCGTGGCCGGGGCCCGGCCAGCCCAGTACAATCGAACTATGTTACTGTTTGCATAGATATCTGGAGATGGGAACATTGGTGGGACGGCTTGGCGGGGCAATTAAAATAGTCGCCGAAATGAATAATGCGATCCATCGACGTGACCCCTTCTCTCCCAAGTCAAAGAACAGTTCCACTACTCAACGGGATATTGTAATAGGAGGTTACAACAGAAGAAAAAGCCTTCGCCGGCTGTTGAAAACTCCCTCTTCACCGGAATAGCGCAGACCTCTGCATAACACTGACAAGATGGCAAGCGGACCCCATACTTTCGTCACCATGTCGGTATGTACCTGTTTCTTGTATGCTACATGCCTAGGTAGCGAGAACGGAACTTAAGGCACGCCTCGGCTACTTGTTACGAAGACTGAGACAAGAAAAGATCTCTGAGGTTGTGACAAAGCCATCTACGTTAGGCTGTGAACCCCTCGTTGTTCTTGCGCTTCGCCGCCGATGAGCGAGGAAGCCAAGATATCACATCGCCAACAACGTGCGATGCTTTGCTTGATTTCATTCCACAGACCAAAGATTTGACCGAGACACTGATATAGAGCATCTCTACCAGGTCTTTTCGCCAGAGAAGTTTCAAGGCAATCGACTGGCTATCGTCTCGGTGAGGGGCAATGCGCTCACACAGCAGCGCAAGTCCCTTATTGCAAAGGAATTCGGGTACTCGGAGACCGTGTTTTTGCATGATGCACCTGGACCGGGTCGTCCACGGCTTTGTGAGATCTTCACTGAGACGGGCGAGGAGGTGCCCTTTGCAGGACATCCGGTGAGTATGACATCGGTGCCGCCGTCAAGTTTGATGCCTTTCGGGCTTTGTTGCTGATAGCGAGCGCACACTAGGTTATTGGAGCTGCACATTATGTAAGACGACCCTGAAATTGTAGCACTTGAACGTTGCACAGAGAAACATCATCTTAACGTGAGCCTAACTAGATATTCACCTATATCGACAAATTGCCGTATCGAGGACCCCAAGATCGAGATACAGGACAACAGACAGCTGTCCTCCAAACAAAAGCCGGGAGAATCCCCATCTTCTACAACATCTACAGGCAAGTCGCGGCTTGCGCCGTCCCGTTCCGATTCCATGTCCACACAGATCGGGTCACCATTGAGAAGGTCATCAGCACACAACCGCACGTTCAGATCGTGCCCACCATAGAAAACGTGAAAGAGAAATCCTACCCAGTCGTCTCGATCTTGAAAGGGATGACCTTTGCGCTGGTGGATTTGACCGATGCGCCTGAAGTCCTGGCAGCGTTGCGACCAGGTCAAGCGCCTGAGGTCGAACTTGATAAAGATTGGTCCCCGAGTTTTGTAGGTTGCCTGTACTATAAAATCGTGGGACTGGCCGATCAAGAAGGAGAGCCTACAATTCACAACATCCAGGCTCGCATGATATCGCACGGTATTGAAGATCCAGGCACCGGAAGTGCATGTTCTGCGTTGGCGTGTTACCTGTCGTTGACTTCCCGCTCGTCCCAAGGATCGAACAAGGAGGAGGCCAGCGAGCCCTCTGCAAATTCGGTGGAAAGGGTCGAGGCGAAAACAAAGGATCTGAAAATTGAGGAGAAGACGGAGAGAATGGTGTTTGGAATTCAGCAGGGTATCGAAATGGGCCGCGCGTGCACCATCGCTGTTGAGGTTGACGTGAAAACGGATGCCGAGAACAAGACAAGCATTGCTAACATCATTCTGTCGGGAAGGGGAACGGTATTCTCTAGTGGTCAATTGTTGGGAGGATGATTGATTCAGGCATTGGAAGGCCAATTGCCGCTTGGGGAAAGTAAGTCAAAGAACTCGCGCCGGGCGCTTAGTTCGTGAGCAGCGATCCCCTTGAGAAGTACGGAGTAACGCACTGGTCAAATCAAAGCTTGATTTCGGATGGCTCTGCGTCCGATCGCTTCGAACTAGAACTCTTCCTCGTACACTCCTCCCGTTCACTCGGATCAGCGGCACCCGGCGTTGAAGGTCATGCGTCTGCCGATCGTGTCCTTGCGACAGTGCGCCTTACCCAGGAGGTGTAATCAAGCATTGCACGGGGCACTGAGAAACTTAAAGGATTTCTAGACCCTGTCCTTTCTCCTCGCCAGGTTGTGGGCTGTGGGGAATTGGAATTTCATCAATCAAAGAGTGGAAATAAATCCCACAGTGAGAAGTAGGCATCTAGGGTTATGCCGTTTCTGTACGACCAAGGCTGTACTCAAACAATCATTGCATAAAGTTGAGTCTAAGATCGTCATTATCGACGGCAAGCGCAAGAAATCCGAAACTGACCATAGGGAGAAGAAGGGCACGTAGGATTTACGCGTAGCGCAACAAGGCTAGCATTTTGCGCTCGCAAGATCGGTCAAAAAGAGAGAGAGAGTAATCCGAGCGCACCAAGATGGGGCTGCCCAGGTAACCGATGGAAAAGGGAGAAGGCCTCCTGGTTTGCGATGTGCTTCACATTGAGTCCAGGAAGAGATCAATCGGTAATCGGCAGACTCAAAGCTTGGTGAAAAGCTTGGTGAAGCCAAGTCGGATTGTGCAGGGACAAGGCATGGGGAAATCGTGGTTTGGAAGGGGACAGGGGCGGGAATCAGCCTATAACACGTGGAGGGGTGGACGAGGGTTTATTTTGAGAGGCTCGCGTATGCAATGGTGTGGTGGCCCGGACGTTGAAATCTTGCATAGGGATGTTGATGACAGATGGAGCGAGGAATTGCAGGAGGCAGGTCACGATGGAGCCAAGGGGAACTGGTAGATGGGAAGCGAACCTCACCGTGTTTGATGGGCCTGAAAGGAGAGCCACCCAAGAGCAGCCCGAAAGGGATATGACGTCGTTAGGGGCAAGACAGGAGTGTCGCACTAAAAGCGTCTAGGCGCAATAAACAGAGACTTAGCACGGGGGCTAGGCAAGATCTGGCTAGAATGGAGAACCTTACCAAGACTTCGCGCATCTCATCCTCCAACCGCCCGTTTCAGAAGCCCAGCTTCCCGTGTGCCTCCGACACGATTCGAAACCATCCCAGCTTCATCTTCGTCTCTCGCAACCCATGATTGTCTTGATTTCAGGTGTACTAACTCTCCCTCCAAAACATTGGCAATGCTTCTTTTGACATTTACTTGCATACTGCGACCAACCTGTAACCATCCAACCTGGTTCCAGCTCATCCAAAATCTGATGCACTAGGAGGCCATCTTGTGTCATCCTGTGGACTTGGAAACGTTTCCAGCCTCAAGGAAATCACCATGGACCACAACCTCTGTGCCTAACGCGAACTCGATACCCTGCCAAGTCACTCACATAAGAGCTCCCATCTGTCCACGATGGGCTTGTTTTACCTTTCCATTCTTCATCGTGGCAGTGCCTCTAACATTCCTTTCCATTGTGTGTGTCCATTGCTCACTGTTTCTTTCTCACATTCCTTATTCAATTCTCGACCGCGTTGACCGCGAAGTCTTTCGTTCTGACTTTGATCTATTTTTTGATCCTGCACTCCCAAACTCATTGAAACAATTGACTCAAAGCCATTCGAATTGACTCGAACAAGATGAAGTCGACTCAATTTGTGACTGCCGCTGTTGCTGCACTTGGCCTGGTTTCCCAGAGCTTAGCACAAAATAACAACAACAACAACAACAACGGAAACAACGGAAACAACGTCAACGCCCAGGGTGGAAACAACAACAACAACAACAACGGAGCCAACAACAACAATAACAACAACGGAAATAACGCAGGCAATGGCGGCAACGAGCTCTTACTGCTTCAGGCCAATGTTCAAGAAGCCTCGAACTCCCAGGGCACACCTGACGTTGCTGCTGGCCAATCGAACTCGAACACAGACCCAGCCAATTTTGTCAATTTCTGTACTGGCAAGACCCTCACGAACGGCAAGCAGGTTACCCAAGGTTCGTGCAACGGTGTCGTTATGGGAGATATTCCGTCCAACAACAACATGATTTCTGCTATCGTGATTTTCCCTGCACCCAACCAGGACCTCGAGCCCGACACCCAATTCAACATCCAGGTCCAACTCACCAACCTGGTGGCTGGTTCTTTCACTGACCCCATCAACACTTACTACTCTGCACCTCAAGAATTACAGGGCGGAAACGTTGTTGGTCATTGTCACGTTACCGTTCAAGACTTGAACAACCAGATTGCTCCTCAACAGCCTCCCGACCCAAAGAATTTTGCCTTCTTCAAGGGCATCAACGACGACGGTAACGGAGCCGGTCTCCTCCAAGCCACTGTCACTGATGGTCTACCTGCTGGAACTTATCGTATCTGCACCATGAACTCCGCTTCCAACCACCAACCTGTCCTCATGCCCGTAAGTACTGGAGAACCCTAACACTTTGATTGAAGTTAACCATTCCCCAGGTTGCCCAACGCGGTGCTCAAGATGATTGCACCAAGTTCACCGTCGGCCAAGGTGGTGGCAACGGCGGTAACGCTGGTGGTAACGCTGGAGGTAACAACGGCGGTAATGCTGGCGGCAACGCCGGAGGAAACGCCGGTGGCAATGCTGGCGGCAACGGCGGCAACGCTGATGATAACGCCGGAGGGAACGCTGGCGGCAATGCTGGTGGAAATAACGGCGGCAACGCTGATGACAACGCTGGCGGCAACGCTGGTGGAAATAACGGCGGTAACGCTGATGGCAACGCCGGAGGGAACGCTGGTGGCAATGCTGGTGGAAACAACGGCGACAACGCCGATGACAACGCCGGAGGAAACGCTGGTGGCAACGGCGATGCTGCCGCTTCAACCACTGCCGCTACTTCGGCCGCCGCTGCCACTACTAGCGCCGCCGCCGGTGGTGGCTTTGGAGGACGAGGAGGAAACAGATTCGGTCGGGGTCGCTTCGGCCGTGGAAAAGGGCGATTCGTTGCTCGAGACATGATTGCATGATCAATTGGGACTTAAAAATCGACGACCCCGAGTGTATTTTGCCACTCTGAGTTGGGGCGCCACGACCTGAGGAAAAAACACCAAAGACAAAAGCCTCCGAAAATCACGCTCAGCATCGTTTCCAACAACACTTTTTTCAAATGACCCCGACTTTATCTATAGAGATGTAAAACCAGACATAGTTTTTTTCATTTTTGTGCGGAATTGCTCGACATCAACCAAAATCCCCAGCGGCCTCCCAAGGAGAAAAAGACGGGAGTGGAGGGAAGCCAACGGGGCATACCCACCCTGGGGAAGGGCGGAGTTGGGGACAGGATTATTGCCAACCAAGGCCGTTTAACCGTCGCTTGGAGACGGATTTGCGGGATCATCTATGTCTACAATATGAGATAGGCCATCCCCCCTCATGTTCCCATAAACACCACGTATTAGGTGTTCGGGGCTGGGAGGCAGACAGCCAAATAACAAAAACTAGAAGAGATCGAACGAAGAGGACGAATTTTTTGAAAACCCGGTAGAATTGAACTGTCCCCTTTTCTCTCTAGCGAGTTCTCTTGCCTCAATTTGACCCAAGCGACGTTATCTCCCGGCCAATTGCCAAGTAATTGGTAACCACCCTTGAAACATGAGTGGACTTGATGATACCCTGGGCAGGTATCAGCCAGGCCACTACCGAACTTGCCCCTTCCCCGGCCTTTTCATTTTAGTTTCTCAGTGTCCAAGCGTTCCAATTCTTGGTACAAAGGATCTTCAACCCTTTATGAGATGAGAACCCCATCGACAGGTCTGCTGGGTACCGGGGGCGGCGAGGACGCAGGCATACAGTACCGAGGGGGTGCAACAGCCTTCTCGGCTTTACAATTCTCCGAAGCGCATCTCTCAGGCGACCTACAATGGAGGTTTCCAGAAGCATCACTCTGGGTGAACTGTTCATTTTCTGGCAAACACCATAGCCTGTCGTTCCACTAACCAGGCCTGACCTTCAAACATCGACGTCTTTCACTCCACTCACAGCTCGATGCAGGTGTCTCTCGTGGTGCGCAATTATCAACTCAATGAGCAGTTCGTTGGACCAGTTTGCCTCCCACGTCGAGTCGAGGATCGCCTATTCTCGTGGTTCTATTGCATCTCAGCGC
Source organism: Exophiala aquamarina CBS 119918 (assembly GCF_000709125.1). Taxonomy (NCBI): domain Eukaryota; kingdom Fungi; phylum Ascomycota; class Eurotiomycetes; order Chaetothyriales; family Herpotrichiellaceae; genus Exophiala; species Exophiala aquamarina. Next base: position 510,037 of record NW_013550585.1, read on the forward strand.
GTCAGTCTGATTACCTTTTCCAATAGGAAATCCCCTAGTGCGGCTTATGGCTCTGTCGTCATCAGTCAGCTAGTGAATGGTCTCTACAGTGTAGTCTAGTGTCCTCGGTAGCAGAAGCCCAGTTGAGGAGACCTGTGCCTGGTTTGATATGCAAAGCACTCATGCTATCAAGACTTCGGTGCCAGGGCCCTGGCAGCCGTTCCTCTGTGACCGCAGCACTCATACCAGGACTATCACCTTGTTCTAGAGCTACGGCGCTAATTGGCAAGTATACCGGGCAGCAAGGCCTGCTTGTGCTACATTCTAGGGCCCTCTGCCGTTCCAGATTTGCACTGCCTGATCTCATTCCTAGTCGCGGTCGATTGCAGCACCCTTGGCCGATATCTAAATGTTGAGTATTCAACCCGACTCCTGATAATACTGATTTATCAGCTCTAAACAGCACGACTGACACAAAATACAGCGAGACCATGCAACCGGCGTTATTGGCGCCTAGAAACCCAGGCACAGTGCACATGAATGACGAGGTGTGCCAGCCACAGCCAGGCAGACTGACAGGGGTTGCCAACGCCAACTCACATGACTCCGCGTTCCCGCTCGATGCTGAATGGCGGGGTACGCGGAGATGCCTGGCCACCTGGCCGTTAGAGTTCGAGCCGACACAAAGGGTTGGCTCCTGCTCCTACCAGACGATACTGCTCGACCGTGATGGCCGTCGAACTGAGGATGTACAAGTATGTTCCAGCGGTCGGGCACGGGGGAATTCTCACCGCGTTCGTATTCACCACCGTTTGTGGAATACGAGCACGGATAGGTGGGTGTTCGGTGAAAGAGACCACAGAGATATATATAATAGAGCTCCCAAGTGGCTTCATGTTGTGTTCAGCAATCGAATCCAAAAAAAGACCCATCCAAAGATTCATTGACTTCGATAACTCACTACACATCTACACTAATCCTCGCCCATATCAAGATCAGACATTATATCACCATGGCAATTAAGGTACGCCCATCTGGTGTGGTATAAAATGAAAAGCAGTAGATGGTTTCCCAACTAATATTGAACCTCCGAAACCAGGTCGTCGAACCCTCAGAGTATCTCAAGCTCCGCCTGGAGCTCCTCGAGAAAGAGAAAGCCCACACCCGGCAACGCGACGAACTGACAAACCTGCGAAAAACCCTTCCAGCAACCGAAATAACTAAGCCCTATAAATTCCAAAGCGTGGACGCCTCAGGCATCCAGAAGGAAGTGGCCCTCGAAGACCTCTTCGACGGGCGCCCCCAGCTGATCATCTACCACTTCATGTTCGGGCCCGAGAACGAGGCGGGGTGCTCGTCATGCACACTCTTTGGCGACCACATCCCGCCCTTGGAGCACCTTCATTCGCACAACACCTCCTTCGTAGCCGTGTCGCGCGCCCCCATCGACAAGATCGCGGCGTACAAGAAGCGCCTGAACTTCGCGTTTCCGTGGGTGAGTTCGCACGGCACGGACTTCAATTTCGACTTCAACGTCACGTCGGACCCGGCCGTGAAGCCGGTGGAGTACAACTTCCTCAACATGGAGGAGCTCAAGAAGAGGAAAATGGACCACTTCACCAGGGGTGAGCAGCCCGGGCATTCCGTGTTCGTCAAGGGCGGTCTGGGCATCGGCGAGGAAGGGAAGATCTATCATACGTACAGCACCTATGCCAGGGGCGGGGAGGCCCAGATCGGGACGCTGTTGTGGTTGGACATGACGCCGCTCGGGCGGCAGGACGGCCTCAACGGCATCCTTGGCCTGGGTTATAAGCGGAGGGACGAGTATACCGAAGAGGAGCTGCAAGGCATGGGAGATGCCAAGTTTGCTTGAAGCTTGAGACGGGGACAGGGACGGCAACGGCTTGATTGAGGGTTCATTTAGCTATACTGTTAATTCGTACTTGAGTCATAAGAGAGGAGCAGCGTGCACCACTTTGAATCATTCCTTCTTCTCTCAGTCCTCTGCTCGATGCAAAGTGCACCGTGACCGTCGCAAAAGCCATTCCACTACGCCTTGTTGCCCATCCCTCTAATGACTGCTTCGCTCAAACAATCCAAGTCGCACTGATTAGAGGAGTGGCATGATTCTTTGAAAGTTGTAGCAGTACTGCCAGAAGCTTAAGACCATTTCCATGAACCCAGTCCAATTGAGGCATAGACATTAACTAACATAAACACCTAAACTAATTATGAAGGATAGTCTCGAAGAAATAGTAAGTAAGAAAGACTTCCATAATGGTAGTCAAAACGTGGAAAATTCCTCACCCTGGTTCCCAAGGAACCTTCAATGCCTTGTGGCATTCCTCCTGTAGACATGAGATGTCGACTTTTCCCCTTTCCTTCATGAAACCTGACGGAATGACTCGAACGAGTTGGTGGGATCAGAGCACCACTGTGTTCATCGTCTCACCATATACCTTCCCCTTCGGACTTTAGGTGCATCATTATCAACTTTCGAGGCAATCCAGTCGGGGCCCTGGTCTGCAGCCGCCTTGCTATTATCGGAATCGCGGTTATTCCAATTTCTCCACCACCAAGGGCCTTGTGACTTGTCATGTCTGTCCTTGTCGTTGCCCCAGCTCGCCGGGGCCCACCATGGACCATTCTTGGGGCGCTCACCACTGTTTCCTCCATTCTCGTTGGAATCTTGATTCCAATCCCTCCAGCCACCTCTCCAGAATGAGGAGAACCCACCATGGTCATCGTCATCTGGGCCATTGTCGTGGCCATTACTGTTGGATGGTTGCCCATGGTCATACCACCATGATGCACCTGGGTTTTCGTTGTTACTTCCTGGTGTGGGTCGAGGGCGCTGCTGGTTCCATGGTAGCCATCCTCCGAATGGCACCCCGGTGGTGGTGCTTGTTGGAGGAGTAGGCTTAGGTGTCCAGCTGTGTGCGCTGGTGGTCGTGGCATGCGGATGATAAGATGTAGTCTTGGAAGGCTTGTTGTGTTCATGACTCGTGGTTGATGCGACTGGCCTGGTCGGTTTTGTCTTGGTAGACCACTTGCTGGACTTAACAGGGTATGGGGTGGTATGGGACAATGTCTTAGTAGTTGGTGCCGCCGTCGTAGACTTGGTTTGGCTTGTGGTGACAACTCCTGTAGATGTGGTTGCGATTGTTGACTTTCCAGTACTAACAACGCCGGTTGAAGTGGTCTGAGCTGTAGTCTTTCCAGTGCTAGTTTGGTCGGTAGAAGTAGTTTGAATGGTAGAAGTGGTCTGGGCAGTTGTCGTTCCAGTACTAGCACGACTAGTAGAAGTAGTCTGAGCCGTAGTCTGACTAGTTGTCTTGCTGGTGCTGACAATACCTGTTGAGGTAGTGCCTGTAGTCTTGATGGTGGTCGATGCAACATATGTCGTGGTTTTACCGGTAGACGCTGCAGAGCTAGTGCTACTTGTCACTTGTGCGGTTGTTGTCTGTGAGGTACGGACTCCACCACTCGATGTTGACGAGGCGGATGTTTGACCAGTGGATACGCCGCTACTCTTGGTAGACGTGCTGGTAGGCTTGGTGCTCGATGTGCTTGCCGCATTGGTGGTCGAGCTGGTCTTGGAGACAGTCGAGGTACTTGCAGCCCTCGTAGATGAAGTGCTTGCGACATTAGTAGTCGAGCTGGCCGTAGAGACAGTCGATGTACTTGTAGCCTTGGTCGTAGACGTGGTTGGAGCCTTGGTTGTCGAGCTGGCCTTAGATACTGTAGACGTACTTACGACATTAGTGGTCGAGCTAGCCTTAGAAATAGTCGATGTACTTGTAGCCTTAGTAGTCGATGTACTTGCAGCATTAGTGGTTGAGGAGGCCTTGGATACTGTAGATGTGCTGGCAGCTTTAGTTGTAGACGTACTAGTAGCTTTGGTCATCGAGCTGACCTTGGACACAGTAGACGTGCTAGCAGCATTGGTAGTTGAGGAGCCCTTGGATATAGTAGACGTGCTAGTAGCCTTGGTGGTCGATGTGCTTGCAGCCTTGGTGGATGATGTGCTTACAATCTTAGTGGTCGATGTACTTATAATCTTGGTGGTCGACGTGCTTGCAACCTTGGTTGTTGATATTGTGCTTGTAATCTTAGTGGTCGATGTGCTTGCAACCTTGGTGGTGGATGTTGTGCTTGCAGCCTTGGTGGTGGATGTGCTTGCAGCCTTGGTGGATGATGTACTTACAACCTTAGTGGTCGATGTTGTGCTTGCAGCCTTAGTGGTCGATGTGCTTGCAGCCCTAGTGGTCGAGCTGGCCTTAGATACTGTAGAGGTACTTACAGTACTAGATATTGAACTAGCTTTGGTGGTAGAGCTGGCCTTGGACAGCGTGGATGTGCTGCTAGAGCCTGTAGCGCGGCTAGTAGATACTGTAACACTGGTGGTGGGCTTAGTTGTGCTTCTTTGTGAAGATGTAGATATCTTGTTTGTGGTAGAAGCTGATGAAACCGAAGCAGTCGAAGAACGGGAAGTAGCTGTCGAGATTACACTAGTAGTACTGGACTTTAAAGCGCTGCTTGACGCTGTACTGGAAGCATGCGACGTCGAGGAAACCTTGGTTGTCGACTTACCAGAGCTAGTGGAAACTACTGGTATTGAGCTGCTGGTGGCTGAGGTCTTGGAGCTGGTGGCATGTGTAGTTGAAAGGGTTGACCGACTGCTAGTTGTGGCAGTTGCTGAGCTAGTAGCGATGCTTGTAGAGGTCCTTGAAGATGCTAAGGATAGCGAAGTAGATTTGGTACCAGAAGCAGTGGTTTTTGTTGAAGCGACAGGACTTGTTGAGAGTTTCGATTGGCTCGTAGTTGCAGATGGGCGCGCGGAAGAGGTTCTAGTACTCGAGGCAACCGAAGATGAACGAGTGCTTGTTGGAATGGTAGACTGAGTCGTTGATCTGCTACCAGTGGTGGCGATTGAAGAAGTACTGGAGCTAGAAACAGAAGGGCTGGTTGATCTAGTGGTGAGACCGGTAGAAGTAGCGGAAGTCTTCGAGACCGTCGCTACGCTACTTGTCTTGGTAGTAACGCCGGCCGAAGAGACCGATGATTTAGACGCAGATGCCGTTGAGGTTCTAGTTGAACTCGTGGTAGGACCTGTAGAGGATGCTGATGACTTGGAGACAGCCGTAGAGCGAGTTGACGATAGCTGTGTCGCAGTAGTCGTTTTCGAGACGCTGACACTCGATTTGGTATTTGCAGTAGATGAGCTCTTGGTCGAAGCAGAGCTTTGTGCCGAGGATGACGATTTGCTAGCAGACAGGCTTGATGTGGATCGAGTGAGAGTGCTTAATGTTGTCCGACTGCTACTGGAAGGCACTGTCTTCGAAGAGGACACAGCTGGAGTAGAAGTAGCCCTCGTTGAAGTTTCTAGCGAGGTGCTGGACTTGGTTGAGGCGGACGTCTTACTCTGCGACTGCGTGGCACTCGAAGACTTGGTAGATGCGAAAGTGCTTCTGCTTGTAGATGAAACAGTTTGCTTCGAGGTGCTGGAGATCTTAGAAGATGATGGAGCAGAGTTGGTCGAGGACGAGCTAGCTTTGACTGAACTTGACCTAGATGCGGTAGATGCTACCGAAGAAGTGGTGGTCTTGACATTAGAAGAGGTCGTCGGCTTTGATGACGTTGACGGTGTGCTGGAGCTTGCCTTTCCACTCGAGCTGGAAGAGATCTTCGTAGATCTATCAGTCTGCGTAGTTGACGAACCAACACGTGTGCTTGAAGTTACTTTGGTCGATGAGGGTCGGGATGCCGTGGATGTCGTCTTAATTGTCGAAGAGTGAGATGACTTCAGTGTCGAAGCAACGGTCGTTGACGAAGGTTTAGATCTAGTAGAGGTAGTCGCAGATTTACTGCTTTGGGCCGAGCTTGTCGTCACCCTTGAGGACTGAGGTGCACTCGAAGTGCTTATCACAGTACTTGATGACTTCAGAATCGAAAGCGTGGTCGTGGGCTTAGATGTGGCAATGCTGCTTGTTGCTTTGGAGGTAGTGACAGTCGAAGATAGAGCGGTAGTACTTTGCTTTGTATTCGTACCAACGGTGCTCGACTTGCTACTAGTCTTGGTAAAGGGAACGGTTGACCCAGAAGATTTGGAGGACTGGCTAGTAGTCTTAGTGGTCGGGGAGCTTGTACTAGGTTTGCTCGCCGTGCTTGAAGACTTGACAACCGAAGTTGAGAACCCTTGGCTGGAAGTTGACTTGCTTGAGGTCTTAGACGAAGAGAGCGTAGCAGTGGAAGTACTCTTGATCGCAGTGGTTGTCTTGGACGACAGAACAGAAGCCGACGATTTCGAAGTTGCAACCGCTTGAGACGAAGTCTTGGATGTAGAAGGTGTGTTCGTACTCTTTGAGCGGGATGTAGCCGTTGCTGACAAACTTGTAGATTGCGTAGTCTTGGAACTTGCTGGAACAGTTGAGGTTTTAGTTCCGGACACCGATGTCTTGGAAGAGAGAACGGTTGTTGATTGAGTAGCAGAAACACTCTGGCTGGATGATGCAAGCTTCGTAGATGTTGATGACCTAGTGGACCCTGATGACTTCGCTGTTGTTGAGCTGGCTGCTTTAGAGGAAGTTGGAGTAGCGGAAGTTGCTGACTTCGTAGAAGCTGAGAACGATTTCGTTGTCGTGGAGGCCTTCGAAGAAGTGCTAGTAACAGTAGAGCTCTTGCTTAAGGTTTGTGTAATGGAAGAGCTTGAGGATCTTGTTGTAGATAGTGTTGATTTGGTTGAAGCTGTGGCCGATTTCGAAGTCGAGGGCGTCTTGGAGGACGTTGTTACTCCTGATGTTGACTTGGTACCAGTTTGAGTCGAAGTGAGAGTTGCAGATTTACTGGCAGATGATAGACTAGTCAAGGATTTCGAGGTAGCTAGTGAAGACGATTGAGTAGATTTAGAAGTTGAAGCTGGTCCTGTAGTGGAAGGTTTTACTGATCCAGAGCTTGTAGCTTTGCTGGTAGATGCGGAACTCTTGCTCGATGCAGTCTGGGACTTTGTAGTTGCTGCTGTAGTTGTGGGTTTCGTTGATTGAGAACTTGCTGCACTGCTCTTCGAGGTTGCTTGGGAGGAGGTCACTTTTGATGTCGTCCTGGCCGAGGTCGTCTTCTGTGTTGTTTGGGACGACTTCTCACTAGACACCGTGCTTCTCACAGCTGTTGACGAAGTCTTAGAGCCAGTACCGGATGTTAGTGCAGTGGAAGCAGTGCTCCTCACGGTTGTCGAGGAAAATTTAGAGGTAGGTGCAACTGACGTAGACGACCTCACTGTCGTCTGAGATATCTTCGCGGTAGATGCAGAGCTCTTCACCGTCGTCGACTGAGCAGAGGAGGAAACTATCGTCTTTTGTGATGAAGTTGTCTGTTTAGTAGAGGTTCCAGGAGTAGACGATCTGCCAGTTGACAACGATGTCGATGCTCTCGTAGTGCCGGCGCTGCTCGTCGTTGGCTTCCCACTCGAGATAATTGTGGAAACCCTTGTCGAGGATGACACCACTGTGGATGCAGAAGTTTTTCCAGAGCTCAGCGTGGTGGAGGCTCTGGTTGAACTTGTTGTTGATGCCTTACCAGTGCTAACTGTGCTCGAAGTCTTGCCGGTGCTCGCAGTGGTCGATGGTTTATTAGTACTCACAACGCTGGACGTCTTGCCAGTGCTTAGAGTTGAAGAGACTTTGCCGCTACTCAAAGTGGTGGTAGCCTTGCCTGTGCCTGAGCTAGCAGTGGTTGATACCTTGCTAGTACTTGCAACACTTGAAGTCTTGCTGGTGCTCACACCGCTTGAAGTCTTTCCAGTACTGACAGATATAGTCTTGCCAGTACTCAAAGTAGTGGAAGCCTTGCCGGTGCTTAGGGTCGCAGTGGTCGAGATCTTCCCAGTGCTTGCAGTAGTCGATGGCTTACTAGTACTTACAACGCTCGAAGTCTTAGAAGTACTGAGAATTATAGTCTTACCCGTGCTTAGAGTAGTGGAGGCCTTCCCCGTAATTCCAGTGGACGATTTACCAGTACTTAAGGTGGTGGAAGCTTTACCGGTACTAGCAGTGGAAGATCTACCAGTACTTAGAGTAGTAGAAGCCTTGCCAGTACTTAAGGTAGTAGAAGCTTTACTGGCACTGACAGTTGTAGAGGGTTTACTGGTATTAGCAGTGGAAGTTTTGCCGCTACTGACGGTTGTAGAGGCTTTACCAGTACTAATGGTGGAAGATTTGCCAGTGCTTTGTGTTGATTGCGTAGTAGATTTTTCAGTGCTAGCAGTTGTTGAGGCTTTAACACTGCTAATAGTACTGCGAGTAGACCTTCCACTGCTGACGGTCGTAGATTTTCCAGTGCTCACAATGGACTGGGTAGTAGAAGCTTTACCAGTACTGGCCGAGGTAGATTTTCCAGTGCTGGCTGTGGTAGACTGGGTAGTGGGTTTTCCAGTACTAGCCGTAGTTGATTTGCCAGTGCTGACGGTAGTCTTCCCAGTGCTAGCAGTAGACTGAGTAGTACTCGGTTTCCCAGTACTAGCCGT